>NW_027464586.1:30509598-30831265 GCF_043290135.1 Rhipicephalus microplus
GCCGATGCTAAAGGGCAAAAAACAGTGGCATGGGAAAAGAGAGCCCCATGATGAAGTGGCGATCGCAAGTTGATGGGTTATTCCGAAAATGCGACTATGAAAATGTTAGAGAGCAAAGCGGAGTAGATTACGTTAAGCTTAAGTTGCTGTGTACGTACATCTGTTTTGGGAATGCAAATATATATTGTACGTACGTTTTATGATGCGGATGAGCAGACTACGCTGGCAGACTGCATTCAGCATTCACTGATGTGATTCTTATCACGTCGTAGCTTCCATCACAGCTGCCGCTACATCGATCGCTTGCTTCGCCAAGCTCGCCTCCGCCGTGGTGTACGCACGTTTCTCACACTGCGTTCTTACAGTGGCTTCTGGGATATGTTGAAAAAGGTCTATTGGATGTGCTTGGATATGAGCCACGTTGACATGAGCCAAGTTCTTGCAGAAAGTCAGATATATACACGAGAAGGAAAGTGGGAACGTTACACTCGTTTGATAAGGGTACTCACACGAAATCTTGCGCTATTGATCATCCGTCACCGGGCATTTGCATGCGACGTTACCGGTCCTTCAGACAAAATTCGTTCAGCTATAGCACCGGGTCACATGTGCTCCCTGCCGACGCTCTTTCCATGACCTTATTTTCCAGTGCTGACACTGTGCGCGCTACTGATGTCAAAACCTATTCACAACTACTCGTAACACCATTACAATGATATTGACGTCATAAGAAACTGAAGCACAGTCATTGGTGGTTCTAATCTGCCCCTTCCAGGTGCAGCAGTGCATGCTCGCTTCCCTAGCGGAACGCTCGCAAGGTGCTTCTTTATATTATACGCCTTCATCCTGGCGTTGACAGTTTCCTAACCCTTATCCAATTCCTGCCAAAAAGGGCCAGAGGCCGCAGTGAAAAATGAAGGTGGCTTCCACCGCCATAATCTGGAGCCAAGGAACACCACCGGCACGCGGCGCAAAACTGAACAGGAATCAAGCAATACAGAGCTTTGCTCAAAGAGACAGTCAATATTTTCATGTAATTGCCTAAGTTCTTTCCGTTTTTCGCAATTAGAACGACTTTTTGCTCTCTTCTTCTCAGTCTTGAGTATCCCCTTTCCCCCCCTGCCGCGCTGCCACCAATCCGATGAGCCCCACGCCGGTCACGCGCCACCGCCGGAAGCTATTTCGACATTGGCCCTCAGGTCTAGCAGCAACTGCACGGATACTCACAGTGGTATCTGCTGCGAAGTACGCAAGCTTCAACACGGCAGGTAGAACAATGGCCTGGGAGGACACAATTACCATCCATGCGTAAGTAGAACTGTCCACTGGGCCGACAAGTGAACGAGGGGCAAGAACGTTATTTCTTAGCTTGTTGGAATAGTCCGGCTCAATCAAACCAGAGCGCAAACCTTCATGGCGATAAGATAGAGTCGCTGGAACAAATTTAGCTGCTTGGGTGGGGAAAAGCACAACACTGGTCAAGGAAAATACGTCAAATCGATCATATGAAATTTCCTCAAAAGCATCCGGTAGGGTATTATTTCTAAGAGAAATTTCACCCGCTCTGTAGTCTAATGTCGCTCCACAGTCTCGCAAAAATTCAATGCCAAGGATTACATCATGAGTAGAACGTGCTAGTACAGTGAATTCACTATGAAATGCTCGTTCACCTTTGAGGGCTAAAGCTGAGCACGCTCCAAGAGGTTGCAATAGTTCACCGCCAACTCCAAAAAATTTGGACTTTCCGTTCCAGGAGAACATCACTTTCTGTCCAAGGCGACTCTTCATTGAAAGGAAGGGACATCAAACACAGAGAAGCACCAGTGTCTACGAAATCTACAGTTAACGCACTCAATACAACCACAATTTCTTCTTTAGCATACCGACAGGAGCAGGAATTTTGAAAGATGACCATTCTGCAACCTCACCTCCGTCGGTCGCACCAGCTAATTTACCAGCTGGGGCGGTGTGGGCGGGTGGCGTGGTGAGGGCAATTGACGCGTCCGAGTCGGTGGTGGAATCAAGCTGCGGTCGCACGTCGAAGAAACATTCGTAGGCATGTGCTCTCGACGTGGCATATGGAAAGGGGCATGTTGGACAGTCGGTTGCCAGAATGCGGTGTCCTGCGTGTGATGTTGGTGCGCGCGATCCCACGCTCTGCATTGTGAACGACGTCCGCAGTATTTTCCGTTGTGTCCTTCAAGACTATCATTGAAACATACAGGTGGGCTGTGCTGATTATTGTTTCAGTGCACGGGTCTCCGGGGCATTCTGTATTCGGAAGAAACTCGCCGAGGCCACGAATGTCCTGTCGATGCATAAAGCTCGCAACTTGAAGTAGCTGTGTCATAATGTTCTCCATATGGACGTTCTATCAACCTTGTTGACTGGTGTGCGCAGGTTGTGACCAAGGGACTGGTACGTCCAGACAGCGCTCATTCAGTGGACACTGGTGACACACGCGGTTGCCTTGGCCATATCGTAGCGGCGAGATCGTCAGAGACGTCTACTCTTGCTGTGCTTGTGACGATGTCCAGTCGGCCGAACTTCAGAAGTATCCGTTGCGTTTTCAGGGCTTCAAATGCACGGAAGTGACGTCTCAGGTCGGATGGCGGGGTGATAAGTATACTGTAAATGCTTTCAGCAATTACTTTAACGTGGTCATGGCACCCCCTTTTCGACCAAATCTGTGTTGTGTGTGTTGGTTCTTGTATGTTCTCAAACAAGCTGGCGAAATTTCAGCGCATTCGGTCGTGCCGGTAATTTATATTCGAATATTTATATAAACGAGCGAGTGGCCTAGTGGTCGGGCAACACTGGCAAGCTCGCTATCCGTGACGTAACGAACCGCTTGCTCCGCGAGCTTCTGCATCACGGAGGATGGATCTTTCCTTCCTCCGTGTACTGCATGATGTGCAGTACGGAGAGCAAATGTGTTTCGTGGTCAGCTGCGCTTGCAATTTAGTTGTTTCAGCGTTGTTCAACGTGCCACTGGAACTGACCGACTTGCAGTAACAGTCGCAGCAATGCGACCACATCGCCCATGCTGTGATGGGGGGTGTCAGTTCGTACAGAGCTGGGAGATTACTAGCGTCGCACTGAATACCTGCCGTTCGCTTCACATAATTTTTAAATACGTGCCTTACATTCACCAAAATATGTAAAAGCAACGGCCACTTCGCGCCGCACTTTTACCACTACTTTTAAACTCCTGCATGCAAACAAATATGTACCCGCTTTACCAGCAGCATTGTGCAAAGAGGGCTCGCGAATGCAGCGTCTCGTAATCGTTAAGCTCGCTTGTCAACCTGGCGGCTTGAATAAAGCTGCTTGCCATTTTAGAAGGTTTTCAGCAACGTCTTGTTACGCCTGGGAGTCCACATCAAACGTCAATGCCTCCGCAAAGGCAATCTGTGTCAAGGCCAGTGATTGAGCCCGCCTAACGCCACCAACTCAACAACGTCATCAAGCGGCAGCGCCAGTCTGTCTTACGCAACGCACAGCCACCTCACTCAGCCTATGAGCCCGATGAAGCAATCGGCACCTTCCAGTCAGGCGAGTCTTACGCAATGCGTGGCAACATCACTCGCCCTTGGGTGCAACCCTGCGAAGCGGCTCCGGATTTGATGTTCATTACGCAGCCCAGCGGCGTGTCCCCATTAGAGAATTCTGACATCACGACCAGCGGCGCTTCTGGTTGGACGTTGGTGACGCAAAAGATCCACCAGGTGCCTATAAAAAAGCCAAGTGGTGCGTCGCCAGCATTTGACCTATGCATCAGAAAGAAGCCGACGTATGGGTGCGAGAGAAGACTTGCTTAGAGTCTTCACGCTGTCGGCGTAGCCGGTGTCCTTGTAAGCGGCAAGACTCGTGGCGCCCTTCTTATAGCCTCGTCAATGGCACAGTTCGTAACAGTGGACGGCAGCTGCGGGATCGACCGGCGTCAGCAACATCGATGCTATGAGTGCCTGATGTTTTCCCCTCAGTTCACCACACTACTCTAGCACAGGTTGTAGTAGTTTAGAGAAAGTCTGTGTGAAGCATTAGTGGGTGAGCTTTGATCGTTTCAAGCCAAGACGGAGTGCTTTGAAACCAAAGGTAAGGCGGATGGTGTAAACACAGAAGTGTTTAAAATTGCGTGCGCGTCTTGATAGTAGACGTATATTTGGTACGGCAAGTAGATTCTTAACAGGGGCAAACAGCAAGAGGCCCGTGTGAATGATGCAGAACCTCAAAGTGATGGAACTCATCGAAATTTGTGAGGAACTTGGCATTACTTTGGGCCGTGCGAGACGAAAGCAAGCGATCCTTGGGATCATGAAGGGTCAAGGAGTATCAGCTGAGGAAGTCGATGAGGCCTCGGTGGATATCAAAGCACGCCGCAAGAAGGCTGGAAGGCGAGAAGTAGAAGTTTGCGAACGTGAAAAAGCTGAAAGGCGCGAACGTCGCGAGCGTGAGCAGGCCGAGAGACAGGAGTGCCTCGAGTTTAAACGAATAGAATTGGCATTCCCACAGTATTCACAGGCGCCTAGCATAGCTTCTGCGACGGTTCAGGTCAGCAATCAGAGAATTCGGGACCAACTGCCACCGTTCGTAGTCAGCGAGGACATGGCGAAGTATCTCATCAAGTTCGAACACGTACGTGACTGAAATGCTTTGGAGCGGTCTTTTTGGGCACAGAACCTGTTAGCTCTTATTCCCGGCGAAGTATCCGACGTGATAACGTGCTTGTCGAGGGAAGCGTTTGAGAGCTACGACGAGGTTAAGGAATTGCTCTTGAGACGTTATAAGCTGTCAAACGAGGCTTTCCGGCAAAGGTTCCGATACGCAAAAAAGGGCGATGACTCATACGTTGATTGATTGATATGTGGGGTTTAACGTTCCAAAACCACCATATGATTATGACAGACGCCGAAGTTGAGGGCTCCGGAAATTTCGACCACCTGGGGTTCTCTAACGTGCACCCAAATCTGTGCACACGGGTCTACAACATTTCCGCCTCCATCGGAAATGCAGCCGCCGCAGCCGGGATACGAACCCGCGACCTGCGGTTCAGTAGCCGAGTTCCTTAGCCACTAGACCACCGCGGCGGGGCGATGAGTCACACGTTAACTGCGCGTTTAGTGTTAAAGCCAATTTAATTGAATGGCTGAAGGGCGAAGCTGCTTATGATGATCGCGATAAATTGGTAGACTGCATTGCATTGGAGCAATTCTACCAGTGCATCGAGGAGAATGTCAAGCTTTGGCTACAGAACAAGCTTGGCGAAGTACAGCTAAATAAGGCAGCAGAGTTAGCTGAGGAGTATTGTACTCACCGAAAGTTACATAGCAGGGCAGCGCGCGTTGAAAAGGATGAAAGGAAAGAGGGCTTTTTAAAGAAACTCGATCAACCAAAACCCACTCCACGCCGTAAGTTCAGGAAGAACCCGTCTCTTACGAAGGACGCTGTCGGGGAAGGGCAAACGGAAGCGAAGAAATTGAGTGAGGTTCCTAAACAACGCACTGAAACCACACGTGCGTTTGAATCATGGAAGCCACTAATCTGCTACAACTGCAAAAAGGAAGGGCACATCGCGATAAACTGTAAGCAAAAGTTTACTTTAGCAACAATTCGAGAATCGAAAAGAACATGTGCTGGTTAGAGCCGTATCTCCAAGAAATTAGTGTGAATGGGAAAACGTGTCGAGCACTTCGAGACTCAGCGGCAAAGATGCACGTTGTCCATCCTTCGTTGGTGTCTCCAGACGATTTTACAGAAGAATGCGCGTAGATCAGGCAAGCCACGGATGAGCAGAGTGCTTGCTTACCAATCGCCACGGTTGTCATTGAAGGACCGTTCGGTTAGTTTCGCACCGAACCGGCAGTGCCTACCGCGCTTCCCGATCGTTTTACTTCTCTTTTTTATAATAACTCTGAGCATCTTCTAAAATAGCAGTGTAAATCATTCTTCTACAGCATAGTGTACATGGCACTCAGGCGATCGCAAGCGTGGAAACTTTCACAGGAGCTTGATCATGTTCAATGTGGTGAAGCACCACCTGCAAAAACTGCGAATCTGTGTGACCTTGACAGCGAGTCGACGGAACTTCAGACAGAAAATTCTCCGCATCAATCATGCGGAGAATTTTGCATCATCATGCATCAATCAAGCGACTGGTGCGGTCTCTGTCGCTGGAGGAGACGATGGTGCCATCGAGTCAGAGCGAGAGGGGTGCAATGCTCTTGCCTGTAGCGGAAAGTTGGAGTGAGCTGTCGAGAGTTGATCGAGAAACACTCATTCGAGAGCAGCGTGAGGACCTCTCAATTAGAGCGCTAATAGAAAACGTAAACTTGGGAAAAAAGAAGAAGGATGATTCCTTTTTTTAGAAGGCAGGGCTCCTGTATCGGAGCTACGCAAGCAAGGTCGCAAGTATAAGCAGCTCTTGGTGCCGCAAAAGTATTGTCGCCTACTATTGGAACTGGTGCATGAAAACGCGTGGGCAGGGCATCTCGGCATAAAAAAACCAAGTCAAGTGTCGCCCTTGAGTTTTATTGGCCGAAATGCTGGAAGGATATCGAAGACAGTACGCGCATGCGACATTTGTCAGAGAGTGCAGAAATCCACGTGAAGTGGAAGGCACCCATGAAGCTTGTGCCTATTATCACAGAACATTTTCGGCAACTAGTAATTGATATTGGTAGGCCATTGCCAGGGTCTAGGCAAGGTTGTCTGTACATCCTGACGGTCCTCTGTGTAGCCACAAAATTTCCAGGAGCGATACCAGTTAAGGAGTTTAATTCTACTCATATCGTGGATGCACTGCTATCTATATTCGCACGGGTCGGATTTCCTTCTGGAATTCAATGCGACAACGGTAGTGTCTTCACCAGCTGCCTTACCTCTACCTTTTTGGATAAATGTGGAATAAAAGTAGTGCACAGCTTGATCCATCACCCGTAATCTAATCCGGTAGAGCGTATGCATTTCTTTCTGAAACGGATACTGAGAACTCTTTGCTACGAGCAAGAATGCGACTGGGAAGCGTGTATTCCCCGCGCTATGTTCGATTTGAGATCAACTCCTCATGGGAGCACCGGTTTTAGCTTTGCAGTGCTTGTGTATGGTAGTAGCTTGAGAACAAACACCACTGCGAATGGTAGGCGAGTCCTGGGAGGGATTCGATGAGAACCCTAATGTAGTTGCGTGTGTTCTGGAGCTCCTTCAGAGGCTTGTAAAAACGGAAGATCTTGTGGAAAGCCACATGAAGGCTGCACAAGTGTTGTCGACGGAGTACTTCGACAAATCGGCGAAGAAATGCACATTTAAAGTGGGTAGTCAGGTAATGCTGCTGTGGACGTCCAGAAGGAAAAAGCTTGAGGTTCATTGGGAAGGACCTGCAAAAGTAAGATACCAATTGTGAAGTGAAATTGGGAAGGCGGCCGAACAAAAATTACGACAGTAACTTGATGAAACCATACGTTCAACGTCAAGTGGTCGTAAATCTGCTTTTGAATGCTTCGGAGGAAGAAGGAGCACAAATTTTGACTTCTAGTGATGCAATCGAAAAGGGAACCGAGTTGAACTTATAGCCTAGTAAAGTCCAGAAGGAGGACTTGAGAAGGATTGTTTCCGAGTTTAAAGACGTGTTTTTGACCATCCCGGAAAGACGGCGGTGATTGAAAATGATATCAATCTAACTTATGAGGAGCCAAATCATAGCAATCCTTATCGATGTTCCCCTGTGAAAAAGCAGGTCATGAAAGAGATCAACAAAATGCTGGAGTTTGGAGTGATAGTACCGGGCAAGAGTGACTATACATTCCCTCCAATATTGGTTCAAGTGCCGGGGAAAATTGATTGATTGATTGATTGATATGTGAGATTTACCGTCCTAAAACCACCATGTGAATATGAGAGACGCCGTAGTGTAGGGCTCTGGAAATTTTGACAACCTGGGGTTTTTTAACGTGCACCTAAATCTGAGCACACGGGCCTACAATATTTCCGCCTCCATCGGAATGCAGCCACCGCAGCCGGGATTCGATCCCGCGACCTGCGGGTCAGCGGCTCAGTACCTTAGCCACTAGACCACCATGCCGGGGCTGCCGGAAAAAAATTCCAGCCCATGCCTTGATTATCGGCGTCTTAACGCCATAACTCGAGAACAAACTTACCCAATACCAAATCTAGAGGAGAGAGTAGAAAGTGTGACATTCTAGCCATATTTCTACGTTAGACCTCGTGCGAGAGTATTGGCAAATCACCCTTACGGAGCGGTTTAGCCACTATGCTGCATTCGTTTCTCCATTCGGGACGTATCGTCGACATAAGCTGAGCTTTGGATTGAAAAATGCGCCCTTTTGTTTTTCACGCTAATGGACCGTGTTGTTAATGGCCTCTCTGAGTTCGCCCTGCCGTATCTTGATGATGTCGCCATCTTCTTGAACAACTGGAGAGAACATGTTGAGCATTTACGCGTCGTGCTGAACAGGTTGAAAGAAGCTTGTCTTACTGTAAAATCCACTAAATGTCACCTAGGGTGCTGCAAGGTTTCTTACGTGGGACACGTTGTGAGGCGTGGCCGGCGTAAACTTCAGAAATTAAGGTAGGCGCCGTCGTGAACTATCCACGACCAACCACAAAATTTGAGATAAGGGCATTCTCGGGCCTAGCTAGATTCTATCAGCATTACGTGCAAACTACTTTAGCATTGCCAGCCCTCTGAATGACGCACTTCGGAAGTCCGAGCGGTTAAAGTAGTATTATACTCAGAAAAATAGAATGCGTTTTACCAACTGAAACAGGCCCTAAGTGAAAAGCCCGTTCTCCAGGCACCCAGTTTTTCTATGAGATTTGTCATTCAATGCGACGCGAGTGATCGCGGCATGGAAGCTATATTGTGCCAGGATGACAGTGCTGGTAACGAAAGGCCAGTTTTGTATTTAAGTAAGAACTCAGCTGCAGAGAACAGGCATACAGTACATTTGAAAAGGAAAGCGCTTGCCTCGTGTGGGCCGTTCAAAAGCTAGCCTGTTATGTCTCCGGTTCGAGATTTGTGGTCGAAAGAGACCAATGTTCTCTAACCTGGTTAAATAACATGTCGCCTAAATGTGGCCGGTTACTGCGGTGGAGCATGATACTCCGAAAGCACAACTTTGACGTTCGTTACAGAAAGAGAAAGCTAAACGCTAATGTAGACGCATTGAGCAGTGCGTTTTAGCTAGTATCTTCTTCACTTTTCGGTCTTTTGCCGGCAAGTCGGAGCAAAATTTTGTCCTCATCACAGCCTTAGCTGAGTGCTCTCGTCCAGAGTAATCTCAAGGGGCCAATTTTATATCGCATTCTATTTTCTTGCGTTGTTGTACGCGTAAAAATTTGAGTTCTCATTTTAAGAGTCTTGGGCCTCACATGTGCCTCTTGGTGTAGCGGAACGAAATTCCAATAGACAGACACCTAACTAGATATATGTTGTACTATACTTTGTCTTGTGTTCTACTGGGTAACTGAGGGCACTTCCTTGTGTCATGTGTTGTCTGTTGTCGAACCATTTTTGACAAGTTGCAGAACCATCGACAAGTTCTGCAACCACAAATCGTCAGAATGGACGAGCGAAGCTAGCCGACAAGTTGTGGCGACAAGCCAGTGGAGCTGGGATCCGTCCTCAAGAATGGGATGTGTTCATGGAACTGAGACTGGAACTGCATTCTACCCACGGCCCTGGTTTGCTTCCAGGCGTGGCGAACGAGCACGCCCGACATCCGAGCCACGTGGAAACAGCTCGTCTTCCCGGCGCATTGTCTGGTGGTGGGGATGTTGTTACGCCTGGGAGTCCACACCGAACGCCAATTCCTCTGCAAAGGCAATCTGTTTCAAGGCCAGCGATCGAGCCCGCCTGACGCGATCAACTTAACGGCGTCATCAACTGGCGGCGCCAATCTGTTTTACGCAGCGCACAGCCCACGAGCCCGATGAAGCAATCGGCGCATTTCAGTCTGGCGAGTCTTTCGCAATGCGTGGCAACATCACTCGTCTTTGGGTACAACCACGCGCAGGGTCTCCGGATTTGTGATCATAACGCAGCCCAGTGGTGGGTCCCCAATGGAGGATTCTGACATCACGGCCAGTAGCGCTTCTGGTTGGACGTTGGCGACGCGATAGATCCACCCGGTGCCTATAAAAAGGCAAAGCGGTACGTCGCCAGCCGTTGACCTATGCGTCAAAGAGAAGCCGACGTATGCGTGCGGGAGAAGACTTACTTCGAGTCTCCACGCGGTCAGCGCGGCCGGTGTCCTAGTGAGCGGTGAGTCTCGTGGCGCCCATCGTAACCTCATCGGCGGCGCGCCTAGTAACAGTCTGTTCCAACCCCAAGGTCATGGGTATCTGGGTTCGTTCCATCTTTGACGCTTTCTTTGTCAGTCGAGCTGGTGGCGATGGGGTCAAAATTAAAATGCGCAGCATACACGACGGTGTCGCAACTTCTGCTGCTCAATGAATTATTGCCCGAATCTCATGCTGATTAGGGTACCGACGACATGACGATCGTACCAGCACTACTTCGGAACACCTGCGACAAGTTCGCACCACGCGTCAAGCAACACTCGCAACAAAGAGAACTACTGACCGCGTGCCGAAGGTGCCGTTTCGTAGTAGACGACCACACTGCTTCCATCGGTTTGTGATGTCACTCACGACAAGGCAAAATGGCAGTTGCCGGCGCTGGGTGGAGTTTACAGATGAAGACTTCTACGGTTTATTTTGGACAGAATTATTCTTTCACAGTCCAGTTTTCACACGTGTACAAGCATATCCGTCTCTCTACCTTCGTTTTTCGCCAAAAACCACAAATTGGTGGGTTACCATGTCACGACCCCTTTAAGCAGATGTCCTAACTTTCCTTTGTGGGTCATGTTCGGTTTTACAAGGCATCAAAGCTTCAGAAATTTTATATAGCTTGAAAATGTCTCCTCAGGTAACTGGGCCATGAAAGTGACCGCTCGGTCATTTTTTTTTGTGAGCAAATTACCTTCTCATAGTGCTTCAGCCAGTCATCGACGTCTTCATGCTTTCTTCCTGAGAATGTGCGCGGCTCCCGAAAAGGTGTGCAGCCCACCTGTTTTTGGCAAGCAGTCTTTTGCACGACCCCTTTGCAACTATTGTGAGATCATGCCGTGTAATTCATGGCAACAACTCCCGGTGGTAACCTAGCCAACCTTTTACTGCGTCAAGGAATGGTAGAGGTCGGTCGTCCAGTGCTATGTACCCAGCACGCCCACCAAAAGTGTAACGATGGAATGGATTTATTTACTAGGTGAAAAGAAAGAGATGCGTAGCGCAGCGCAAGGGTCAGGAAGGTCAGCCCCACAACGGCTCGCGTCTAGCGCGCGCTTCTTCCACCTCTTCTTCGTTTCGGTGGACTCCTTTCACGTGACAATATATGCATATATATATATACATATATATATACATACATACATACATACTTATATATATTTATGTATATATATATCAAAATGATGCGTTTTAGAGCGGCACTTTTTTATAAAACACAGACTGAGTGATACCCCCTGCCTATCTGAGCAGCACTCATCTTCTTCAGTACATTTTCCTCCCCTCCGGAAGAGAGCCATCCTAGTGACTCATGGTCAGAAGACAATAGAGGGATCGTAATACGGTTTTAGGCGGTCTGTGTGGATGGTCCCACGTCCACGGCCTCGGTGATTATGGGGCTGCTCAAGCAGCTGAACGATGTAATTGACGGGTGAAGTTTGTTTAACCACACGGTAAGGGCCGTTATACTTGCACATAAGTTTCGTTGAGAGACCAGGGATGGTTGAAGGGATGCGAAGCCAGACAAGGTCATCCGGTGCATGAGAAGCCGGAGAAGTCGGGCTATCGGGGTGGTGTTTTGGCGTTGCTGTTCAGCGATTGTGAGTGAGGGGGCCGCGTATTTAGCAGCTTGTGACATCGTCGTCGACTCAGCAACGTCCGGGCGGTAAGGAAAAATGAAGTCTAGCGTGCAAGAGGGCTCGCGACCGCAAAGGGGGAAGTATGGAGAGAAACCAATGGTTGTCTGGACAGCATTATTATGCACGTATGTTACAAAAGGCAGAGCACTGTCCCAGTTCGAGTGATTGGTTGCGACGTACATTAACAGGATATCTCCTAATGTACAGTTGAATCGTTCTGTAATGCCATTAGTTTGAGGATGATACGCGGTGGTGGTGCGATGAATCACTTGTCATTCCTTGAGAAGCGATTCGACGGCGTCCGACAAAAACACACGCAATCGGTCACTCAGGAGTTCACGTGGTGCACCGTGACGTAAAATGATCTGATACAATATAAAACGACCGACGTCACTCGCTGACGCGGAAGAGAGTGGTGACGTTTCTGCGTATCGCGTAAGGTTATCGATAGTGACGATTACGCAGTGAATTTCAGCCGGTGTAATTGGAAGAGGTCCATACAGATCAATACCAACACGGTAAATTGGTCGGGAAGGACAAGGTATGGGTTGTAGTGGAGCTGGAGAACTTGGAGTGGGATTTTTCCGGCGCTGGCAAGCGAGACAGGCACGTACGTAGCGACCAACGAAGCGATACACTCCACGCCCGTAGTAGCGCTGGGACAGGTGGGCGTAGGTTTTTAACAATCCAGCATGGGCGCATTGTGGGTCGGCATGAAAAGAGGCGCATATGTCTGTATGTCTGAGCGGAGACGTCTGAAAATCACTAGGAGCCATTGGCGCCCTTCGAAGAAATAATTCCGTCTGTATAGCAAACCATCTCTGATAACGAAGTGCTGTATTTGACGGCGCGTACCTTTAGGGATACTTCGCGAGGGAGTTCGACTCAACAAGTTGATAAGTGAAGCGATCCAAGGATCTATTCGTTGCTCCTGTAGCATGTCGCTGGCACTAAGTGCAGATATGTCGGGGGCAGGCGAAGACGGCGACTTGTGACTACATCGTAGACGTGATTGGGACAAAGCGTCTGCGTCGGAATGTTTTCGCCCAGATCGGTAAACGACGTGAATGTCGTACTCTCGTAGCCGAAGTGCCCAACCGGCGAGCCGGCCGGTGGGATCTTTTAACGAGGAGAGCCAAAATAATGCATGATGATATGTGACCACGCTGAATGGGCGCCCGTAAAGATAGGGTGGAAACTTGCCCATGGCCCATATGATGGCTAGACACTATTTTTTGGTAACTGAATAGTTGGCTTCTGCTTTTGTGAGTGCACGGCGGGCGTAAGAGACGACGTACTCATCAAATCCGGGTTTACACTTGGCGAGCACAGCACCGAGACCAACTCCGCTAGCATCCGTGTGTATTTCCGTCGGGGCAAGATCAAAATGTCGCCGTATAGGAGGTGACGTAGGAAGGTGGCGGAGTTTGGCGAATGCATCTTCACAAGCTGACAACCAACTAGAAAGGTCGCTGTTGCCGGCAAGAAGGTCAGTCAAGGGCGATATGATGGAGGAGAAGTTGCGCATAAAACGACGAAAATATTGCTACGGGGCGCCACAAACAAACATTGTAGAAAAGAGGACGATGCTTAGGGCGAGCTCGTGCTGACTGGGCTTCATATTGTATGCCTGCCTGTTTACCAAAAGAAAAGGTATTTTTCAGACGCCTTCTCCTCATAACATTTTGTTGGAGAGTGCGGGTCTTCCTACAGTCAACATCATGACAATTCTACGCAGCGGACGTTCCTTGGCTGCCTGTGCGATGCCTAATCAAGACGAGAGCGAGGATTTTTCGGAGACTACCCCAACCACGCTTCGTCCAACTACGCAGCAACCAACAGCATCGCATCCAGCTGCTACTAACCACACTGTCATCCTGGCTCAACCGCGTGACCCAGGTACCTTTTCGGGCATTGACAGTACTGACGTGGAGGAATGGCTTCAGCTGTACGAAAGGGTGAGTGCTCTTTACAACTGGAATCCAACGCTTATGTTGACTAATATTATTTTCTACCTTGATGGTACAGCTAAAGTGTGGTTTTCCAACCACGAGGAAGATATCACGAGTTGGGACACCTGTAAGCAGAAACTCGTCAATCTCTTCGGCAAGCCCATCGGGCGTCATCGTGCTGCGCAGAAAGAACTAGCGTGCCGAATCCAGTCCTGTACCGAGTCGTACGTTACGTACATGTATGTACGTAACGTACGACTCGGTACAGGACGCCCTCTGCCGGAAGGTTGATGACAAGATGCCGGAATCTGAAAAGGTCGCGCACATCCTCAAAGGAATCGCCGTTGACGCCTTCAATCTCCTCGTATTTCGAGACTCATCGACCGTAGACGATGTTATCAATGAATTCCGACGCTTCGAAGACGCGAAAAGTCGCCGTATCACTCCACACTTTTCGCGTCTTCCCAACACGGCTGCAACATCTACCTGCGAGGACGCTCGTTTGGCACCAGCCCCTGCTGCTTCCGACAATATCGCGCGCATCGTGCGCCACGAAATCGAGGCTGCGTCTCCCCTGTCGGACCAAGTTCAGGCCCCCGACGACTCTCGCGCCACGATTTCTTTGATCAAGAGTGTCGTACGCCAGGAACTGGCCAACGCCAGACTTCAGACGCTATGCCCCGTTAACCGACCTGACTATCGACTGCCCAGTACACCTAGTATGTCCCGCGGACCGAACAACCACCCACGTAACAGGAACCCGGCAGAATGGCGAACTTCCGATGACAAGCCGATCTGCTTTATTTGTGGACGAGTCGGCCATATTTCACGTCATTGCCGCACTTCCTGGGGTTGGCAGCCATGGTCGCATTATACCAACACCCGACGCCCACCTGCTGGCTCTCGGATGCCGATCTACACGGCACAAGATGATGCTTCGCCATCCAGGCCCACCCAACCAAGCCGCTCCCCGTCGCCCTCTGGACGCATATCCCGCTCAACTAACCAACGTCGCTCCCTCTCACCCTCCTACCACCAGTCCTCGGAAAACTGACAGGCGCAGCTCCTAGAGGTAAGCCTGTTTCGACGACCCGACCCGAAATTCCTCTACACCCAGACACAACAACTTGATTAATGTAAATGTTGACGGTACTTCTGTGGTAGCACTCATTGACACCGGTGCTCACATATCAGCCATGAACTCCAGCCTTTGTGCTCGACTCAAGAAAGTGCTCACTCCGGCTCCGATTACCGTTGTCCGAGTAGCTGATGGTGCAACGCCGGCAGTCACTGAGATGTGTGCCGCCCGTGTCACTGTTGCTGGACGTCATACCACTGTTCTGTTTTACGTACTGGACTACTGCCCACATGACATCATTTTGGGACTCGATTTTCCATCGGAGCATTCCGCTCTAATTGACTGTTCTGCTGGTGTTGTCCAGCTCGTCCTACCACACGCCGTAGACCCTCCTGGTCCTGCGCCGCCAAAGCTATGCTCCGCCGACTTTGTTCGCCTATCTTGTCGAGCTGTGACGTATATCGACGTCTCTTCTGATCCACCTGTGGCTGACGGCGATTATGTCATTTCACCTAATCCTACAGTCCTCCGTTCGCTCAATGTTGCGTTCCCCCACACCATCATCACAATGAAGGACAACGTGGCTTGTCTCCCTATTGTGAACTTTGTACTTTGCTCTGAAGCGCGGCCATGAGGGATATCCCTTGCAACCCCTGCCCCGGCCGGCGACTACCACATATCGGCCTTAACAGAGGATACACCATCATCTGCAAATATTCAGTCAGGCAGTACACTAGACTGCATAACTGGAATGATTGCCTCTGATCTCCCGGCCAAGCATGTGTCTGCGCTTCGTGGCCTTCTTGCATCGTATCAAGACGTCTTTGATCTTTGTGACTGACCCCTAGGTCGAACGATCGTCGTAAAGCATCGGATCAACACCGGTGATGCAAATCCAGTACACCGGCGATACTATCGGGTTTCCTCCACCGAGCACCATGTGATCCAGCAAGAAGTCGACAAGATGCTTGCCCGAGACATCATTGAACCTTCTTCAAGTTCCTGGGCTTCGCCCGTTGTGCTCGTGAGAAAGAAGGATAACAGCTGGCGCTTCTGTGTCAACTACAGAAATCTTAACAAAGTTACAAAAAAGACGTGTATCCTCTGCCGCGGATAGATGACGCTCTTGACTGCCTTAGTGGAGCAAATTATTTCTCTTCCATCGACCTTCGTTCCGGGTACTAGCAGATATCAGTTGATGATCTGGACCATGAAAAGACGGCAATTATAACTCCCGATGGGCTCTATCAGTTCAAAGTAATGCCGTTCGGGTTATGCAATGCCCCGGCTACAATCGAACGAATGATGGACGCTCTTCTTCACGGTTTCAAGTGGTCAATCTGCTTATGCTACCTTGATGACGTCATTGTTTTTTCGCCAACTTTCGAAACTTACCCCGAGCGTCTCTCAACAATTCTTTCGGTTTTCCGCAAAGCAGGGCTCCAACTAAACTCGTCTAAATGTCACTTCAGCCGCCGGTAGCTCACTGTCCTTGGACACCTCGTCGATTCTTCTGGTGTTCGTCCCGATCCTGAGAAAATCCGCGCCGTCAAGAACTTCCCTCTGCCGACCTCTGCGAACGACGTTCGAAGCTTTGTGGGCCTTTGTTCTTACTTTCGTAGATTTGTGCGGAATTTTGCTGATGTCGCACGCCCGCTCACGGAACCACTTAAAAAATGTGACTTTTGTGTGGGGACCTGAACAAGCCAAAGCATTCGTTGAACTGACGAGTACACTTACGACGCCACCGATTCTCGGCCACTTTGATTTATGCGCTCCAACGGAAGTGCGTACCGACGCCAGCGGCCACGAAATCGGAGCCGTTTTGGCACAACGACAGCATGGCTGCGAGCGCGTTATTGCATACGCTAGCCGTCTTTTATCGCCAGCAGAGCGAAATTACTCCATCACTGAACGCGAATGCCTCGCGCTCGTCTGGGCAGTGGCTAAATTTTGGCCGTATTTGTATGGACGCCCGTTCACGGTTGTCACTGATCACCACGCCTTATGCTGGCTGTCATCCTTAAAAAATCCTAGTGGACGTCTCGGCCAGTGGGCTCTACGGCTACAGGAATATTCCTACACGGTTGTCTACAAATCAGGTCACCACCATGAGGATGCCGATTGCTTGTCGCGTCATCCAATAGACCCAGCAGACGTTTCTGAGAGCGATGAGCCTACTTGCGTTTTGGCACTTCCCGCGTTTAGCAACATCGGAGATCAGCAACGCCGTGATCCTCACCTCAAAGATATAATCCTTCGGCTTAGTGGTCCCACAACTCCTCCGTCTCTCCGTATGTTCCTGCTCTAAGATGGCGTCTTATATCGCTACAGCATGCATTCTGACAGACCTGAGCTGCTGTTGAACATACCACAACATATGCGTCAGACCGTCCTTGCACAGTTGCATGACATTCCGACAGCTGGTCACCTGGGAGTTTCAAGAACTTATGACCGCGTTCGACGTCGCTTCTTTCGGCCCGGTATTTACCGATCCGTCTGCCGTTACGTCGCCTCATGCAAATCCTGTCAACGCCGCAAAAAACCAGCAACCCTTCCAGCGGGACGCCTTCAGCCCATTCAAATCCCATCCAAACCATTTTATAGGGTAGGTGTTGACTTACTAGGACCGTTCCCTTTATCGGCCAGCGGAAACAAGTGGATAGCAGTCGCCACGGATTACACCACTCGGTATGCCATCACGCGAGCCCTTCCTACCAGTTGTGTGACCGACGTCGCTGACTTTCTTCTAGAAGACGTCATATTACATCATGGCGCTCCTCGGCAACTGCTTACCGATCGGGGTCGCTACTTTTTATCACAAGTTATCCAAGACATATTACACTCTTGCGCTACAAAGCACAAGTTCACAACAGCGTACCATCCTCAAACCAACGGGCTCATGGAGTGGCTAAAGAGAACAACCACGGACATGCTCGTCATGTACGTTTCTTCCGGTCATCGCGACTGGGACTCCGCCCTTCCATTTGTAACATTTGCCTATAATACGTCTCGGCATGACACTGCAGGTTTTCGCCATTTTTTCCTCCTGTACGGACGAGAACCTACGTTGCCTTTTGACACGCTCCTTCCTGCCGTTAGCCACACGTCAGAATATGCCCGCGATGTCATCTCTAGAGCTCTAGAGGCACGTGAGATTGCTCGCCGGCGTCTGAGCGATTCGCAGGAACGACAACGACAGGTCTACGACGTGTGCCATCGTGATGTCCACTTCAGTCAAGGTGACACAGTCCTTTTCTGGACGCCGTCGCGGCGAGTTGGCCTGTGCGAAAAAGCAGACTTCACCGTACTCGGGTACGTACCGTGTGGGGCGCCATGTCACTGACGTGACATATGAAATTGAACCTCTTAACGCCACCAGCGCGTGATCGTGTTCTGACGTTGTTCACGTCACGAGGCTGAAGCGATATTACTCGGACCAACCAAGCACCGAGACGGTGCCTTCGCCGCCGGGGGTGATGCTACGGGGCGCCACGAACGAACATTGTAGAAAAGAGAACGATGTTTAGGGCGAGCTCGTGCTGACTGGGCTCCATATTGTATGCCTGCCTGTTTACCAAAAGAAAAGGTATTTTTCAGACTCCTTCTCCCCGTAACAATATGAACATAAACCAAGGAAGCTGCGAATTTCTTTTAAAGTATTCCGCATAGGAAATTCGGCAACGGCAGGAAGTTTCTTCGGATTCAGCAGAATGCCATCTCAATATAAAACATGGCCCAAAATTAAGAGTTTTCGAGTGCCGAAGCAGCATTTCTTCAAGTTGAGCTGTACACCGGCGGAGGTGAGGCAAGTAAGCACTGTCTCGAGGCGCTAAAGATGAGTTGAAAAGTCGCTTGAAATTATCATGACATTGTCTAAATAAGAGAGACATGTCTGCCATTTCAGGCCACGGAGGATGTTGTCGATCATGCGCTCGAAAGTGGCAGGCGCATTGCAGAGCCCGAATAGCATGACGTTAAATTTGTATAAGCCATCGAGGGTAACGAAAGCCGTCTTGGGGCGATCAGCCTTAGCCATGGGAACCTTCCAATAACCTGAGCGTGGATGTAGTGACGAGAAGAACTCTGCACCTTGTAAGCAGTCAAGAGCATCGTCTATGCGAGGTATTGGGTAAACGTCTTTGCACGTGATCTTATTCAACCGGTGGTAATCGACGCAGAATCTTATTCGGTCGTCCTTTTTCTTGACTAGAACAACTGGGGAGGCCCACGGGCTCTTAGAGGGCTCAATAACGCCGCGCTTCAACATGTCGTGAACTTGTTTCGCGATTATACGACGCTCAGATGCCGATACCCCATACGGACGCTGACGTAAACGAACCTGAAGGCCAGTGTCGGTTTGGTGAGATACTGTGGAAGCACGGCCAAAAGTCTGTTGCTGGTGATCGAAGCTGGCGTGGAAGTGCTCGAGGAGGGCGAGAATGTCGGCGCGCTGCTGGGCCGTAAGGTTGGTGTCGATGCAGGGCGAAATTACTTTGGTGAATGGTTGGTGAACTCGAGGGATCAATGCCATCGGCAAAGCCCAGGCACTCTCCACACAGTTACTTGGATGGCCAAGGAAACGGATTTGGTACATAAATTGCACTTGATCCATCGTGAGTGTTCAGAACGGCGAAAGGTATCAGGAAGCACTTACGGCGAACAGTGGTTTCAGAAGGCGTAAAAAGAGCAGTTGAGCCACTAGAGACGTCACAGGAAAGCGGAACTAGGGTGGATGAGAACGGGGGTATCGAAGTGCCGGCGGCAACGAAAACTTTTGCAGGTGAAAGGGGTGAGTCGAGTGAAACAGCGTCGCATATAACGGCGCGAAATCCACTTCGGCGCGAGCACAGTCGATGACGGCATGGTGAGTGCAGAGAAAGTCCCAGCCTAATATAATGTTATGGGAGCACTGTGAGAGCACAACAAACTCGACGACATAAATAACGTCCGCAACAGCGACACGTGCTGTACAGCCAGCAAAAGGGCGAATTCGTTGCTCACTCGCAGTGCTCAAAACGAAAGCGTGAAGAGGCCTTGTGACTTTTTTTAGTCGACGGCAAAGTTTTCCAGTCACTACAGACACTGCGGCGCCAGTATCGACCAATGCAAGAACAGCTATACCTTCAATGGAGACAGCAACGACGTTGGACGGCGGAAAACAAGGTCTTGTGGAGTTCGAAAGATCCGCAGTTCTTGCATCCGGACCTGCGGCTCCTAGTTTCACTCAGGGACAGGGCGAAGTCGACGTAGCATAGGGGAAAGGGAACGGCGTTGAGGTGAAAGTGACCGGTCTCTGTTGAAGTTCCGGCGAGGTGAAAATGTGTCCATGGTGGCAGGCTCGCCAGATACAGCAGGCTCAGGTCGGGGTGAGAAATCATAATTGTTGGGCCGGACGTCGTCACGCAGAAAAAACTCACGCCGTAGACAAAATCGCGCCACGTGACCCACAATTCCACAGGCGAAGCGTATGGGGCGGTTGTCATGAGTGCGCCAAGAGTTCTGAAAGCGTTGTGGTGGTGGTCGGGAGAAAGGATGGGCAGCCTGGTACAAAGGCTCAGTCGGTACGACAAAGGGGTGCGTGGACGTAGAAGTTCGCGACAAAGAAACGTGGGCGTTAGCGACAGGCGGACGTCGGGTTCCGTTCAGTGCTTTGGCATAGGTCATTGGAGCAGCCACAAGTGCTGCGTGAGCTGTTGGTAGCGCCTCGGACACTCGCTCTTGAACTACTCGCTGTAGAGATGGCACTAAAGTAGATGGGGCACCTCTGGAGATATAAGGCACGAGGGACAACTGGCGTGCGACCTGCTTTTGTACAAATTGCTTGATCTCGAGAATCAAAGTGGTGTGGTCTATAGCAGTGCCAGCCGACGTTACGCGGAGATTGTTCCATATAGCGTGCTGGCACGACGAATGGTGTCACGCTGTTTCCAGAGCTCGTCATAGCTCTGACAAAGTTGGATCACTTCCGCTACCGTTTGCGGGCTCTTTGTGACAGGCATCTGAAATGCGTCGTCAGTCACGCCTTTTAAGATGTGTTTCATCTTCTCGGCTTCTGTCATGGCCGAGTTGACACGCCGGCAAAGGTCGACCACATCTTCGATATAACTGGTGCAATTCTCACCATTCTGTTGAGCCTTAGTACGTAAGCGCTGTTCGGCCCGTAGTTTCCGAAGCGCTGGATGGGCAAACAAGTCCGCAAACGCCGTTCGGAAGGCCGACGAGGTCGGGAGGTCTCTGTCGTCATTACGGTACCACAAACTGGCGACGTAGGTCAAACACAATTGGAAGACAGTAAGCTTGTGCACATCGTCCCGCTTGTTTTGCTTGCTCACCCGGTCGTATTCGTCGAGCCAGTCTTCCACGTCCTTGTCATCTGTTCCACTGAAGGTAGGCGGATCGCGTTGCCGAAAAGAGCCCAGACAGACAGGAGCTGCAGTAGTTGAAGCCGAGGCGGCCGCCTGCTGATCGTCGTCCGTGGAGATCGTAGCAACTGAAGAAAACGTACGGTTTCGCAATTCCAGGATTATGCGTTACCCCGCACCTCCACCCAAGAAAATGAGGTGTTTAAGAGCGGCACTCTTTTATAAAACAGGAGAGTGGTCACGACCTGTCGAGTGGTAATCGTGGAACCTGCCTGTGTCCCCGGCCAACCAAACGTCGTCTTCTTCACAGACTGAGAGATACCTCCTGCCTATGTGATTAGCACTTATCTTTTTTACTACAATATATATGTATATATATATATATATATATATATATATATATATATATATATATATATATATATATATATATATATATATATATATATATATATATATATATATATATATATATATATATATATATTTGCCGTGCTCGAAACAGAGGACGAAGACGATGTGTGCCCCAACAGTCTCGTAAAAAGGGACACTGAGAAGACGACGTGCTTTTATTTAGGTCTCTTGCTCTCTGCCCCTGCCTAAAAAAACACGCCATCGGTTGCCCCTGCCTAAAAAACACGACGGTTGCCCCTGCTCACGTCGGTTGCCCCTGCTCTGCCCCTGCTTAAAAAAACACGACGTCTCGGTGATCTGCTTATGCTGGACAGCGACACTGGTGGAGGTGCTGGGTAGTATGATGTAATAGGCGGGACGGGTGGTGGGCGGCGGACAGCGTCGGCGTAACTCATTTGAGGCTGCTCGCGACCGAGATCAGCTGCTGAAAAAGCGTGGCTAAATTTGTCACGAACGACAGCGACAACGGCGTATCGAATGGAGGAGCCCAAAGCTTCTGAATTTCTTCTCGACAATATCTCTGATCAGGTCACGTACGGAGCCTTTATTGTCCAGAGTCACTGAAGCGGAGTTGATTGGGGTGGTAGGGGACGAGCGAGCATACTGCCTCGATCTTCGGTGGAGAGGACGCTCAATGGCAGTGGCTTCACTTATAAAATCGGCCATGGAAGTTGGGGCATTGTGCACAAGTCCGGCAAACAGTTGTTCTTTCACGCCGTGCATAAGGTAGCGCAACTTCTTTCCCTCGGACATATTTGGATCTGCCCGACGACATAGGCGCGTCACGTCTTCAGCAAACATTGCCACAGTTTCATTAGGTTTTTGAAGCATTAACTCGAGCAACTGCTGAGCCCGCTCTCGATGGTCGACGCTAGCAAAGGTGTCAATCAGCTGCTGACGAAACTCATTCTATGTCGATATACGGCCTTCTCGATTCTCAAGCCACGTGTGAGCGCTGTCATTGAGAGTGAAGTACGTGCGGTCGAGCTTCTGTTGAGCACTCCACTGCTTGTTGTCGGCAACGCATTCGTAATGCTCAAGCCAATCTTCAACATCTTCATGGGGCCACCACTGAAGCGATCAGGTACAAGTGGCTGATGAAGTGTTACCTGGGTAGGATTGAAAACAGGGCTGCCTTGTATCCCTTGGACCACCTGTGGCTGGCTGGCGGAGGCCGTTGGCAGAGGTACGTACTGCCTGGTAGAATGTTCGTCCAAGGAGGTAAGCTCAGGAGAGAGGCCTAGCAAACGCCGACTGAAGCGATGCACTGGTGTCGTATCGGTAGCTGCGTGTCGGGACTTGATGAACGGCTCCCAGATGGGGTGCTGAGCTTCGGCAGGCTTGCAGTCTAGCACCTCCACTAGTGTCACCACTACCAGCCACCTACAGCCGCACCTTCATCACAACCTTTGCAGGAGGCTTTCAGACGTCGGCCCATGTCTCCGATGTCTTCATGCCACCAGACACCACTTACCGCGCCTTGCTCACCACCACAAGAGGACGTGGGATGCGCACAATTTTGCAGAACGGACGCTTGGCCCCCTGTCGATCGGCGCCCTCCCTGCTTCAACTGCGGTGGGGCCGGCCATATAGCTCGCTATTGTTGCTACCGCCACACATTGCTTAGCCCGTCTCGGCCAGGATACGACGGTCACCGTGCCAATGCCTACTACATTGTTCGCCATGACAACCCTGGTTTTGAGGACCTCCAACAACGTGGTCTCCCTATCGCGAGTCGGTTCCTAATCGCCAGCCTAATTCCGCCCACAGGTCACGCTCTCCATCCCCTGCTCAGACATCGTCACCGAATCGACGAACTTTTGCTGATCTTCGGAGAACAAGGTCGCCCAGCCCTTACCAGGAAAACCAAAGGCGGCGGCTTCTTTGGGTAAGATCGCAGCCCGACCATAAGGCGATAAAAAAGCCCCAGTACTGCCGCTACCAAACGACTCGACGCCGACGAATATTAACAACGACGAAATGGTGAGCGCCGACCTCAATGTAATTATTGATGGGGAGCAAGTGACGGCCTTAGTAGATACGGGTGCTGATTTTTTCCATAATAAGTCACAGGCTGGCCAGTTATAGAAAAGAAAAACGCCATGGACACGACCATATATAAGAACAGCGGGTGGTCAATTGTTACTCTCTACTGAAAGATGCGCAGCAAGAATTAGCATAGGAGAATCTTCTTTCGTCGCGACTTTCATCGTTCTCCCAGAGTGCTGCAAAGATTTAATTAAAGAAATGGACTTTTTCAGGGAGCATGGTGCCACAATCAACATCCCGGGCCACGTGATGCCGTTTTACGAGAGTGCTCATCTGATTGATTCCTTATCACCAGAGCACAAATCTTTTTGTCTCAAAGACCACAATATAGTCGTGCTGCCTCGATCATGTATCCTCGTTTCAGTAGCATGTGACGTGCCGTTCGATGGTGAAGGAGTCGCCGACCAACTAACCTCACTGCTTTTAACTCACGGGATTTCAGTAGCACGAGAATCGTCATTGTCACCGACGGCTGAACGAACTTGTTGTTGACCAATTTCACCTCCAAGCGACGGCACCATCTAAAAGGCACAACTTTGGGGCATATTTTTGTCGTGGACGCAGCCACAAGGAGATGGCGCTATGCGTACCGCATCACGTGACGTGCGGGACGATTTGGCAGCAGATCGCTGGCGCGAGTGTGTGCGACCGTGTCTGTCGAGCTAACATGTAGCCGCGCTAGCACACATGGTTTAATCCAATCCTTTGACCATTAAACAGTTGTCGTTATCCGTCGGCTCGTTCGTGTTCTCAGTTCCCGACGACGACATGGTGGCAGCGGTGGGATGCGTGGAAGCACGACAACGCTGTGAAGAGGGCACCGGACAAGTAGGCCTAACAAACGCCGGCATCGAACACGGAACTTTGCAGCACCCATGGCAACGCCTACAGTGCCCACAGCTCAGCCTGCAACCCCGCTCAACCCTTTCGTCGTCGAACTGACGGAAAAGCTCTACTTTCGGCGACCCGAGGAGTGGAAGCGGTGGTTTACACGATGGGAAAGGTACCGCGTCATCTCAGGTTTGAAGAAACAAGACGACGAAACCCAGGTGAACACACTCATTTCCGCGATGGGCCATGAAGCAGAAGATGTCCTGGCGTCGCTCAAACTTTCTGACGCTGAGAAACTCAACTACGACGCGGTAACACGAGTGCTTGCGAAACATTTCGTGCCGCGGACGAGCGTGATATACGAGCGGGCGAAGTTCAACAGCCGGAAGCAAGAAGCGCATGAGTCAGTCGACGCGTTCGCAACCGAGCTCTACCGACTTGCCGAAACCTGCGAGTACGGAGATCTCAAAGAAGAATTGATCCGCGACAGGCTCATGGTCGGCCTTGCAAACACGCAGCTAAACGAGAAGCTGCAACTTAACGCCGAGCTGACTCTTGAAGCCGCCATCACCGCTGCACGCAACTCTGAAACGATGAAGCTGCAGCGAAAAGATCTACGGCCGCAGCAACAGGTGCCTGCGGCTGTTTACGCCATGCGTGGATGTTCGAAGAGCAAAGGAAAGCCAAATCAGCGCTGTCAAAAAACACAGCGTGACCAAACTGTGCCGACGTGCAAGTGGTGTGGCTCAACAACGCACCCACCATCACGCACTATGTGTCCGGCAAACGGGAAAATATGCAGTGCCTGCGGCAAAAAGGGACACTTTGCCGCCGTGTGCTTATCTGCCTCTGCGAGGAAGAAAAAGAGCACCCACCAAGCTGTTTTGGAAGAAGTTTACTTGGGTCAATTGACCAATCAACGGGACCTGGACCGTGGAGGACTGACTTTACAGTAAATGGCTTGCCAATGAAGTTAAATATAAACACTGCTGCAGATGTTACCGCTATACCTACAAGTCTCTACAACGAACAAGTCATGGGCAACCTGAAGCAGGCCAAGAAACAGCTGCTTGGACCCGGCCTGACCAAAATCGCAACAATAGGTCTTTTTAGCGCAACCTTGTGCTGGAATGGCCGCGAGTGTCAAGAAGAAACTTACGTGATCGACAAGTTACACGATGCACTTCACGAACGTCCAGCAATCAAATCATTGAATATCCTTCCAAGCCTCCTCGAAATCACAGCGTCAACAAGCAAGGTCAGTGACCCTGCTAACATTCTCTGCCACTACCCCAACTTGACTACAGGCCTGGGCGTTTCAAGACAGAATACAAGGTAATATTACTCCCCGATGCCAAGCCGAGTGCTATTACGTATCCGCGGCGAGTACCCCTACCCATGCTGCCTAGTGTCCAACGTGAGTTGTAGAGAATGGAGAACCTTGGTGTCATCATAAAGGCCGGCGAGGCCACAGAGTGGTGTGCACTTATGGTAGTCGCGAAAAAGAGAGGGGGCGAGCTTCGAATCTGTGTTGACTTCGGGGGGTTAAACAAGAACATTCTGCGGGAACGAGTCGTAATGCCCACTGTCGACGAATGTTTGGCCAGACTTGCCAGTGCTACATGGTTCAGCAAGCTTGATGCAAGGGCTGGTTATTGGCAAGCTCCGCTAGTACCCGAGTCCCAGAAGTACACTACATATCTGACGCCATTCGGCAGGCTTCAGTTTCTCCGATTGCCCTTTGGAATTTCGACAGCACCCGAGTTTTTCCAGGGGGAAATGCTAAGAGTTCTAGAAGGCATCCAAGGCCAAGCATGTCTACAAGACGACATTATAGTGTTTGGTCCTTCAAGGGAAGAACACGACGCACGACTGCACAAAGTACTGCAGTGCCTGCAAGAAGCTGGCATCACCTTGAACGCAGAAAAATGCGTACTACATCAGCAGTGTGTGAGATTCCTGGGATACATCGTGTCGGCGAATGGTATCAGTGCCGACCCTGAAAAGGTCAACGCACTGTGTCACCTAGCAGAGCCTACAGATGTAACAGAAGTGAGGTCCTTCTTGGGAATGGCCAACCACTTGGCCAAGTTTCTCCCGGGGCTTTCGCAGCTCACAAAACCGTTGCGTGACTTGCTTCACAGCGACGCCAAATGGTGCTGGGACAAGTCACAGCAAGAACGTTTCAACGCTGTCAAGAAAGCATTGACAAGGACTCCAGTGCTTACTCACTACGACCCTTGTAGTCATCACACTGAGTCGGCGGACGCATCGTCGTACGGTCTTGGATCAGTCCTCCTTCAAGAGACAGCGGGTTGGAGGCTTCCAGTTGCCTATGCCTCAAGATCCCTCTCTGACACGGAGACGCGATATGCGCAAATAGAGAAAGAAGCACTGGCAGTAACATGGGCCTGCGAGCATTTCCGCTCCTATCTTCTTGGTCTGCAGTTTCACGTGGAAACTGATCACAAGCCACTGGTGCCACTGCTATCATCAAGCCGCCTGGACGAACTTAGTCCCCGTCTGCAACGGTTTCGTATGAGACTCCTCGAGTTCAATTACACGATTGCCCACATCCCAGGCAAGGAAATGCATACAGCCGATGTGCTCTCAAAGAAACCGCAGAAGGAAACAGACAACAGCAGCCCAAGGAGCCTCAGCAAGGTCATCGTAGAACATGAAATTCTCGCAATGGAACTTCTGCCAGCTTCCCACGATATGCTTGAAAATATAAAGGCAGCACAAAAAAATGATCCTGTTCTAGCAAGAGTTAGGGACTACTGCACGATGTCGTGGCCCAAAGAAGTGGCACTACCTCCGGACGTGCAGAAGTATTCAGAATTTGCCCATGAACTGACACAAGTGGATGGAATTTTGCTCAAAGGCAACCGCATTGTAATTCCACAAAGCATGCAAAGTGGTGTGCTAGAGCACTTGCATGCCGGTTATCAGGGCGTTGGGAGATGTAGGGCTCGAGCCACTCAATCGGTGTGGTGGCCAGGCATTAACCAGCACATCCAAAGTTATGTGTCATGATGCCCTGTCTGTCAACAACACCATAACCCACACGCTGAGCCCATGATACTCTCCCCACTTCCCAAACACCCATGGAAAGCAATAGGAATCGATCTTTTCTGTGTGGATGGAGTTAACTACTTCGTGGTTGTGGACTACTACTCACGTTTCTTTGAAATCAAGAAGTTGAAGCGTACCACCACACAGAACACAACTGAAGCACTGAGTCAGATCTGCGCGCGCTTTGGGGTACCGGCTATCATACGATCAGACAATGGCCCTCAGTTTGCTTCGGCACAGTTCAAAGCGTTTGTCAAGCAATGGGGATCAAGTCACGTAACCAGCAGCCCCTACTTCCCTCAGAGCGACGGTGCGGCAGAAAAAACAGTTCAGACTGCTAAACAGCTGATCAAGAAATCGCCAAACATCCACAAGGCTCTGCTCGCGCATAGATACACGCCAAATAAAGAAGGATTCACACCAGCGGAACTCCTCATGGGAAGGCGCCTAAGAACTGACGTGCCCGTGGCACCACGCATGCTGAGGCTACGGTGGAGCACCGTAGAATTTACAAAACGAAACGAAGCCTACAGGATCAAGCAGGGGCAACAATATAACCGGAGACATAGGACCTTAGCAAGAGATCCCATTCAACCGCAGACAGCCGTCCGCATTCTGTCTGGTGCTCCAATAACAGGGACCGTCATTGGGCCAGCTCACACGCCTCGTTCATATGTGGTGAGCACACCTGGAGGTCTCACAAGACATACCAGCAAACACCTCCAGCCGCTACAACCTGTGGCGACAACAAGTGGACGAACCGTGAGAGCTCCAAGTCGGCTTGACCTGTGACGAGCAGGAGGTCCACTTCAAAGAAGAGGAGGTGTCGTGGACGCAGCCACAAGGAGATGGTGCTATGCGTACCGCATAACGTGACGTGCGGGACGATTCGGCAGCAGATCGCTGGCGCGAGTGTGTGTGACCGTGTCTGTCGAGCTAACATGTGGCCACGCTAGCACGCATTGTTTAGTCCAATCCTTTGACCATTAAACAGTTGTCGTTATCCGTCGGCTCGTTCGTGTTCTCAGTTCCCGACCACGTCGATTTCGATGAGATCGCAGATGTTTGTGACTGCTTTTCAGCACTCGAAGCAACACGTACACAAGACCCACATGACCTAGCACCTAACCATGACGTCAGCCCTACTTTAACATAGCAATAGTGGGAACGCCTGTGCTGCTAGCTGAGTTCCACGACTGTTCGTGTCGACCTCGAAAGTTGGCCGGACGTCCTTGACCAAGCACCGAATCATCACAGAAGACACGGCTAGACCAATCCATCAAGATCCGTTCCACGTGGATTAAAAAAACGAGAAGTGATAGAACAGCAGGTAACAAAAATACTTGAAGACGACGTCATTCAACCGTCAAAAAGCCCTTTTGCATCACCTGTTGTTCTAGTCAAGAAGAAGGACGGCAGCCTGTGTTTCTGTGTGAATTATCGAAAGCTAAATCAGGTTACAAAAAAGACGAGTACCCCCTTCCCCGCATAGATGACTCAATCGACAGGCTTCGAAACGCACGTTACTTCTCTTCCATGGACTTAAAGAGCGGATATTGGCAAATTGAAGTCGACCGCAGGGATCGTGAAAAAACCGCTTTCGTGATGCCAGATCGACTGTACGAATTTAAGGTTTTAACATTTGGCTTGTGCTCCGCGCCTGCTACTTTCCAGCGTTTCATGGATACCGCTCTTCCTGGGCTTTATTGGAGAACCTGCCTATTATACCTTGACGACGTCATTGTGTTTTCTACAACGTATGACGAACACCTTATATGAACGATTGCAGGTGGTCTTGCACGACATACGGGCCACAGGCCTGACGCTCAAGCCGGAGAAATGTCACTTCTGCTTTGAGGAACTGCAGTTTCTTGGCCATGTCGTCAGTTACGCAGGACTTTGTCCAGATCCCGAGAAAGTTGCCGCCGTCACACAGTTTCTAACACCACCAGATAAAAAGACAGTCAGGCATTTTCTGGGTCTCTGTGCATATTATCGGCGGTTTATTCCAGATTTTGCGCGCATTGCATCGCTTTTAACTCGTCTCACGAGAGATGACGTTACATTTGTTTGGGGCGACTAACAGGAAACTGCTTTCAATCACATCCGGCAACGTCTACACACGACCCCCGTGCTTGCCCATTTTGATGACACAGCCTCTACAGTGCTCCATACTGACGCCAGCAATGTTGGCCTCGGAGCTGTGCTTGTGCAGCGCCAGGACGGCGAGGAGAGAGTGATCGCTTACGCAAGCAGCACTCTGTCACGCACAGAAGCAAATTACTCGACCACTGAAAAGGAATGGCTCGCCGTGGTGTGGGCAGTTATGAAATTTCGCCCATGCTTGTACGGCTGCCCATTCAAGGTTATCAGTGACCACCATTCGTTGTGTTGGTTAACAACTCTGGAAGATCCTTCCGGGTGATTGGCACGCTGGAGCCTTAGACTAAAGGAATTGGGTATAACGATGGTGTATAAGCCGGGAAAACGACACACGGACGCCGACTGTCTGTCTCGATCACCAATAAAGTCGGCTCCTTCTTTTGATGAAGAGACAGCGTTCCTCGGAATCCTCGACACGTCAACCATCGCAGATTACCAGCATGACAATCCTGAGCTACTTGGCTTCATTATTTATTTAGAAGGACGAAGCCAGAATGCACACAAAGCCTTTGCAATAGGACTATTGTCGTTCTGTCTACGAAACACTGTCCATTACAAAATGAACTTCTCGTCAGATGGGTCCACCTACTTGCTTGTCGTCCCTACCACTCTTCGTTCTGAGGTATTGCAAGCCTTCCACAACAAGGTCACATCCGGACATTTAGGCTACACGCACATACCGGGCAGAGTTCGAGGGAGGATTACTGGCCTAGACTCGCCGCTGCCGTGAAGCATTATGTTCGGACCTGCCTCGATTGCCAGCGGTGATATTCACCTCCGACGAAACCAGCCGATTTGCTACACCCTGTCCAGATACTGACAACGCCATTTGATAAGATCCGAATGGACCTTTTGAGCCCACTTCCCACCTCTAGTGTTGGTAACCACTGGGTTATAGTGGTGACCGACTACCTTACTTGCTACACCGAGAAAAAGCCATCCAAGGAGGCAAAGCAGAGGAGACGGCCCGGTTCTTCATAGAGAACGTTATGCTGAGACGCGGTGCGCCATCAATCGTTATAACAGATCGCGAAACCGCATTCACGACCGCGCTTTTAGGTCATGTGTAGGTGCTCAGCGGTACTTTCCATCGCAAGCTGACAGCTTACCATCTACAAACCAACGGGTTGACCAAGCGACTCAATGAAACTTTGGAACACAAGCTTTCAATGTATGTGGACATCAAACACAAAACTGGGACGAGATTCTCCCTTACATAACGTTTGCATACAACACTGCAAAGCAAGAAACCACACGGATGACCCCATTCACCCTTGTTTACGGACGAGAAGTAATGACGATGTTGGACGCGATGCTTCCACACAATGTGGATGACAACGAAACGAGTACTGACGTGTTTACTCAGAGCGCAGAGAAAGCCGGGCAGCTCGCACGTCTACGAATATACCAACAGCAAGAGTACGACGCCGGTCGCTATTAACCTACGTCATACACCTGTAACGTACGAAACCGGGGATATGGTATGGGTGTGGACGCCTGTACGAAGACGGGGACTATCCGAAAAGTGGCTCAGAAGTTATTTCGGACCTTATCGACTGCTGCGACGATTAAGTGACGTTACCTACGAAGTCGTCCCGGATATCCAAAACTGTACAAGGCGTCCCAGCACCGACCTGAACTTGTGCGCGTAGTGCACATTAAGCCATACGCCAGCGAGTGACTGCGAGGCACCGTCGCTTGTACAAAGTGACTTTATGCGCGAATCACTGGCTCAGCTATAGCATCGGGGCGATGCTCTTTTAAGGAGACGCAAATGCCGCACTAAAAACAGAGAACGAAGACGATGTGCGCGCCAACAGTCTCGTGAAAAGGGGCACTGACGAAGACGACGTTCTTTTGTTTAGGTCTCGTGCTCTTCGCTCCTGCATAAAAACACACGCCGTCGGTTCTTGAACTTAACGTCTCGGTGATCTGCTTACGCTGAACCGCGACAATATATTGTCACGTGACAGGAGTCCACCGAAGCGAAGAAAAGGTGGAAGAATATATATATATATATATATATATATATATATATATATATATATATATATATATATATATATATATATATATATATATATATATATATCAAAAAAGTGATGCTGTGTCCGGGTAAGATTATCCGCAGTGAAGAAGACGCACGTACGAACGAAGTGACTTTATTGACGTTTTGGCCGCGGGTCCAGCCACATCAGAATACAGTGTATGGTACGAGTGCTGTTTATATACATAAGCATATATGGAGGCCGAAATGTTGTAGGCCCATGTGCTCAGATTTGGGCGCACGTTAAAGAACCCCAGGTGGTCAAAATTTCCGGAGCCCTCCACTACGGCGTCTCTCATAATCATATGGTGGTTTTGGGACGTTAAACCCCACAAATCAATCAATACATAAGCATATCAATAAGATAAAAGTGTGAAAATTGTCATGAAAGGCGATAAGTGGGCATATATAAATGCAAGTCACACAATTTTACGGGCACCTGATACACGTGTAAAAATATATAGTTTCCATGCGTGAACACGGGGCGGGCACGTTGTTTACAAATAAAAGATAAAACGCATAAATGATAACGCGCATAACATGAAGAGTCCGACCGGTAATAGCAAGGTGACAAAAATAATAAAATAAAGTAATAACAAAGAGAAAAACACAAAGAGCTCTATAAAAGACGTAACGAAGCTGCTACGTATTCAACCGATACAGACAATGTAGTGCGACTTGCTGAGCAAGGTAGAGAACAGATGGACAGGGTGAAGCATGTTATACAGATAGGCAACTGAGTTTTCCTACGTTTTCAATCAGACCAGACGCGACGGCATCGAGCTTAAAGATGAGGAATGATTCACGGGCTTATCCATCATAATTTGTGTGGAAACTAGATTTTAGTAATGAGACCTGTATATTTTAAGAAGAGTGGTCAGGGAGGTGCATGTGTCTTTAAATGGGCAAGTGGGGCAAGGTGTTAGCATTAGATTTATGGTTGTTAAAACGCAGTCTAAAAGTCCCTTCTGTTTGACCAATGTACTGTATTCGCATAGCACCATTTATATCATGTATATCAAGCTCTTAGAGTCGCAGTCAAGATTGTCTTTCATATTTAAGCAAAGTTGGAGCCAGTACTGGTGATTTCTTGGCATGTGCGAATGTACGGGCATACTTTGCATCGCGGTTTTCGGCAAGGACTGTACACGATCGTCCAAGGAATGTCTGTTTTTGACGATGATGATGATGAGAGTATGTCTCAATGTCTCAAACATTTTTAGCTTTGCGATACACTGCTTTAGGTTGTTCGGTGAAAATTGGTCTCTCTCTCTCTCTCTCTCTCTCTCTCTCTATATATATATATATATATATATATATATATATATAGTATAAAAAGAGGTCGACAAACGTGCAAAAAAACACTAGTTTTACTAACGTTTCGGCAGGTGGGCCTGCCTTCGTCGGAGAGAAAAAAGCAACCATCCGTTCAGGCACAAAGTAATCTAGTTCTAACACACTCAGCATCGGTGCCAAACGTTTCCTCAATTCTCAAAAAACATTTCAACATACTAGCGCAGAGTGCTCATCTTAAAGTAATCTTTCCATTGCCACCTCGGGTAGTCTTCAGACGGTCTCGCAATCTGCACGACATCCTAACTTCATCTAAAACAAGGGTTCCCGATAATGTTGGTTGTCGACCTTGCCAAAAACCACGATGCAAGGTTTGCGCGCATATGACGACGTCACACATTGCTAAAAGCACTGCTTCTGATTTCTTCTATAAAATTAAAGAAAATTTTACGTGTGACACTTACAATTGCATCTATTTGCTCGAATGTTCCGTCTGCAAATTACAGTACATTGGACAAACCGAAACGCCCTTCAGATATCGCTTTAACAACCACAAATGTCATGCTGCCACCATTCCTAACCTTCCGCTATCAAAACACGTGCACATTCCGGGCCACTCATTTGATAGTATTACAGCTACAATCCTTCAATCGGGTTTCCGTTCCCACAACGAAAGAGAGCTTCGAGAATCGTATTCAATCTCTAACTTTAAAGCCGTCACTTGTGGTATGAATGAAAGCGCTGGCAAACTTTCATTTTTACCCATTTAGCTTCCCAAACACCCTTGACTACCACCGCTATTATTGCCGCTATGCTTTCACGCAGATAGATTAGTTCCCTGTTTCAGCTTTGTTGTCAGATCATGACAAGATGTTATACCCGCGTTTATGTTTATCGATAACTTGCTCGCAGTTGTAACTATGACGTGTATTGATGTTTGTGCCAGTGATACACACGTTATGTGGCTTCATAAGTTTTTACTCATTGTTAATTATTTTTATTCGTTTCTTCTTCGCACGCTTGTTATCTCATTTTTTCTTGTCTTATCACGCGCACTGTTTCCCACGTGCTTTTAACAACCACTAGTCAGCCATTAACAGCGCTATGATACGTTACTGGCCTTTTAATATTGCGTTGCCGTCGCATGTTCACATCACTCCGACGAAGGCCCGCCCCGCGGCCGAAACGTCAGTCTTTTACAAAACAATTTTTCCTACGTGCTTGATTTTTTTGAACTTTTACTTCCGGGTCCTTTGTTATTAGCATCATTGTTTATATATATATATATATATATATATATATATATATATATATATATATATATATATATATATATATTGTGGGCATTTGTTACTTGCATCGTCCTCATCCCTGCATGATCAGTATCACCATCATCCGCTTGTCTCTTTGTCCTCATTGCCACTCTGGGTCATCAGGATCGTCATCGTCTGTGTGCTGGCTCTGCCCCTTCGTTTTGCGAGGTCTTTCCTCAATTAAACGCTGTCGCAACCAAGACTACCAAGACTTCATACGTGGTGGAAATGGATTTTCGGTCCTCTTACCTCCCGCAGCCCGCTCTACCCGCTGGAGCTTCGTTCAGGCCGCCGATTGCGCTCACTGTCAGGCAGCATGTCCCAGACCGAGCCTACCGGCGCTGATGTCATCAACCACGCACCGACGCAAGCTACCCCTCCTATTTACATACACGGACATCAGCGGGAACCCCCGCTCTTCGCTGGTCGTCGTGGAGAAGACGTAGAAGACTGGCTCGACGACTACGACCGCGTAAGTGTCGCTAATCGGTGGGACGAAGCCGCCAAACTGCGTTACGTCCCTTTTTATCTGACCGGAGTCGCAAAGACATGGTATTTTAACCACGTCATTGACTTACCCGACTGGGCTACCTTCCAGCAGCAGCTGCGACACGTTTTTGGAACCCCGGACATTCGATCCGCCGTCGCGAAGAGGACACTTGATACTCGCCGACGACGTTTCGGTGAATCGTACACTTCATACATCGAGGATGTCCTCGCACTGTGCCGGCGTGTCAATCAATCCATGCCAGAATCAGACAAAGTGCGCCACATATTGAAAGGCATTGGGCCTGTTGCCTTTAATGCACTTGCTGTGCAAAACCCAGCTACCATCGCTGATGTCGTGACGACATGCCAGCGCCTTGATGCGCTGGACTCCGTTCGCCTTCAACCGGACATTGGCGACCACCACTCCACGTCAGCTGGCCATCTGCGTGACCTCATCCGGGACATTATACGCGAAGAATTGCGGTCCATGGGCTTCACACATCCTACACCACGACCTACACAGCCTTCGGGAATGCCCTTACGTGACATCATCAGGGAGGAACTTACATCCCTGACTGGCTCTGCGCCCGTACAGCCACCTGCTTCTCACCCTGTATCCACGTACCCTCAAGTTGCTTCCGTGCCTCCCAGTGACGCCCACGCGATATTGCCGCGTCCATCCTACGCGTCAGTTGCTGCCGCTCCCCCGGTGAACTACCATTCCGTGCCCCATGACCCTCCGGCCCACCTGACCGCGCTATCTACTGGTGCCCCGAATGGCTTCTATTCCCCACCGTGGCGCTCGTCTCGCCCTGTCTGCTACTACTGTGGCTATCGCGGCCACATATCTCGTTTCTGCCGAAAGCGCCAGCAAGATGAGCGTCGGAACGACGTGCGTGAACGGGATTTGTACGCCGGGGCGTCTTATCAAGGTCGGCGTTATTTGTCTCCCCCGCACCGTTCTCCATCTCCTCCTGCGTCGACTGCACCACGAAACAGCCGAAACACGAGACGCCGCTCGCCTTCGCCCTTCCGCCGTTCCACTTCTCCACTTCGGCCCGCCTCATTCACATCTGATATTCATTCGGAAAACTAAGCGATGCAGTTTGTGGAGGAAAAACTGCATTCGGAATGAGAACTGAAATTCCTCCATCGGGCCCGTGTAACATGGTTTCTGTGGAAGTGGAAGGAGTGCGAGTCGATGCTTTGGTGGACACAGGTGCGACATTGTCTGTGATGCGTGCTGATTTGTGTGAACATTTAAGGAACGTAATGACGCCTTACGATGGCCCCCCGTTACTTGCTGCCCAGGGGAACGTCATTCGCCCTTCCGCGTTTTGTACTTTGCGTGTTTTCATCGACGGCATCCGCCATCATGTCCAGTTTGCTGTCCTGTCCCGCTGCTCTCACCAACTAATTTTAGGGTGGGATTTTCTATTATCTGCTTCCGCGGCGATTTGTTGTGGAGAACGCGTCGTTCACCTCGCTGACACCGACTACATGCTTGACGACGACAATCAGAAGCCACTTCGTCTGGTCGCTGCGAAAGACATCGAACTGCTGCCACTACAAGATCAAATTGTCAGCATTACGTCCAACGACATCTATCACAGGGATGTATTGGTCTCACCGTCACCACTTTGCGTTCGCAAAGGTATAGTTCTTCCGTCCGGTGTCGTTCGTTTTTGCAATGGCTCGGCACTTGTCACCGCTGTCAACTCTACACCGGAGAAGATCTTACTGCCACAGGGCACTACTGTGGCCCATGTTGCCGACTTCGAGCCTGTATTTGTCACGCCACTTCAGGCCATCACATCCAAAGAACCTTGCCTCGGTGAGCATGTTTCTTCCTCCGCCTTTACCACCGCTATCAGCAGCGAATTGACATATTCGCAGAGGCAGCAGCTGCTCACATTGTTACAGAAACATGTAAATTCTTTCGATATTTGCTCGTCTAAGCTGGGCCGCACTAATACTACAGCACATCGAATTCAAACTGTTGGGACATCTATCGTACACCGCCGACCCTACCGCGTGTTTCTAACTGAAAGAAAAATTATAGAAGAAAACGTTGCGGACATGCTTAAACGGGAAGTCATCCGTCCTTCACCTAGCCCTTGGTCGTCTCCTATTGTTTTGGTCCGCAAAAAGGATGGCTCTGTGCGTTTTTGCGTGGACCACTGGGCGCTCAATAAGATCACACGCAAGGACGTGTACCCTATGCCACGCATTGACGACGCCCTTGATTCCCTACACGGCGCGGAATTCTTTTCAAGCATCGAATTGCGATCTGGGTACTGGCAGATTCCCATGCATGAAGACGATAAGCAGAAAACGGCGTTTGCAACCCCCGACGGGCTATACGAATTCAACGTGATGCCTTTCGGGCTCTGCAACGCACCCGCGACTTTTGAGCGCATGATAGATACCGTGCTACGTGGTCTGAAATGGAAAAGTTGCCTTTGCTACCTGGACGACATTATTATCTTTTCGTCAACGTTTTCTGAGCCCCTAGAACGACTGGATCGAGTTCTGACGTGCCTTGCCGGCGCCGGGCTTCAAATAAACACTAAGAAATGTTCTTTCGCTAGCAAATCTATCAAGGTCTTAGGACATGTCGTTAGCAAAGATGGCATCCGGCCCGATCCTGACAAGATTTCTGCAGTCCTTCACTTTCCGCGTCCCGAAAAACCAAAGGAGCTTCGCAGTTTCCTTGGCCTCGCCTCCTATTTTCGCCGGTTTATCCAGAACTTCGCTTCTATTGCTGCTCCATTACACCAACTACTCGCTTCGAACGTCCCCTTTCTGTGGTCTCAAGAATGTCAAACGGCATTCGAGCTGTTGAAGCGGTCACTAACGTCTGAACCTCTGCTCTGCCACTTTGACGAAGCCGCACCGACTATCCTTCATACCGACGCTAGCGGCCTTGGTATAGGAGCCGTTCTTCTACAACGCGACAAGTCTTCCCTAGAAAAAGTTGTTGCATATGCCAGTCGCGTACTCACTCCTGCTGAAAAGAACTACACTATAACTGAGCAAGAGTGTTTGGCTGTGGTTTGGTCGGTCCAGAAGTTCCGCCCCTATCTCCACGGCCGTCACTTCACAATCGTTACGGACCACCATGCCTTATGCTGGCTTTCTACACTGAAAAACTTGTCCGGACGCTTGGGTCGGTAGATACTACGCTTGCAGGAGTACGACTTTGACATAACTTACAAGTCAGGCAGAAAACATCGAGACGCCGATGCTTTATCTCGTTGCCCGCTTCCAACTACCCATATCAGCGTTGGTGAGAACTCAACCGCCTCATCTACCAAAGTACATACGCTCGCATCAATAACGCAACCCTTTTCGGACGACCAGGCAACATTTATCTCCCATCAGCGGTCCGATTCATAGTGCATACGTATGATGGACCACCTTTCGGGAGTTTCTCATCCACCAAACGCGCGACTCCGTCGTCAACTCCTGCACTTTAAGCTTGACAATGGGGTTCTCTTCCGCCACGTCTACCACACTGACGGTAAGCGCTGGGTTCCTGTACTGCCACGCTCTCTTCGACTTTAGGTGCTCGAAGCTTTCCACGACGACTTGACTGCTGGTCATCTTAGTTTTAAAAAAACTCTTAACCGCATTCGATGTCGTTATTACTGGCCTGGCCTTTCTTCTAGTGTAGCGCGGTACGTCGGTTCCTGCTACCCATGCCAGCGTCGTAAACTCCCCACGTCTCCACCTGCTGGACCTCTACAGCCACTTCCATGCCCGTCAATGCCTTTCGAGGTTGTAGGTGTTGACCTTTACGGGCCTCTCCCCGTCACATCTGCTGGCAAACGATGGATAGTGACCGCCGTGGACCACCTGACACGATACGCTGAGACTTCCTCTGTTATTACAGGCTCAGCTGTGGAAGTTGCAGACTTTATTCTTCACGCCATAATCCTGCGTCATGGGGCTCCACGTGTACTGCTTAGTGATCGCCACAAAGTGTTCCTGTCACAAATGGTAAATGAAGTACTGCGCGCTTCTGGAACTACTCACAAGACAGCTTCAAGCTGCCACCCTCAGACAAATGGTCTCACAGAAAGATTTCACCGAACCCTTGCAGACATGATAGCCATTTACGTACAACCCGACCACAAAAACTGGCATACTCTTTTACCATTCCTGACATTCGCTTACAACACCGCCGTTCAGCGAACAACTTGCTACTCACCGTTTTATCTTGTGTACGGGCGCACCCCGACTACCTTTCTCGACGTCTCCTTCTTTAGCAGCCATGGGAATTCATGTCAGTCTTCTAGCGAAGAATACATTTCCCGCCTGGCCCAGTCTCGCCATCAGGCTCGCATCAATACTGAAGCGAGACAGCACGAGCGGAAGATCGCCTATGACGAATCCCACCGCGTTGTGTCTTTCAACCTGGTGACGAGGTGCCGCTTTTGACACCTATTCGCACTCCTGGTCTCTGTGACAAATTCCAACCACGCTTTATCGGGCCATACATTGTTTTAGAACAGGCTTCGCCGATTAATTATCGTGTGACACCACTCGTCACCCCAACAGACCGCCGCTACCGCAGCACAGAGATTGTCCACGTTTGTCGCATGAAACCTTTTACGCGACGTTCCCCGTCACTTTGACTTACGGCGGCCAGGGTGTCCGCTTCCAAGTGGGGGGAATTAGTGTGGGCATTTGTTACTTGCATCGTCCTCATCCCTGCATGATTAATATCACCATTATCCGCTTGTCTCTTTGTCCTCATTGCCACTCTGGGTCATCAGGATCGTCATCGTCTGTGTGCTGGCTCTGCCCGTTCGTTTCGCGAGGTCTTTTCTCAATTAAACGCTGTCGCAACCAAGACTACCAAGACTTCATAATATATATATATATATATATATATATATATATATATATATATATATATATATATATATATATATATATATATATATATATATATATATATATATATATATATATATATATATTGCAACAGCGAGCTGTGATAAGACGGTTTTATTTACAGGAGGTGAACGATGGTCGTTTGCGGCAGCACACTGCGATCGTGCCAAGACTCTTCGTCTTCCTTTGCTTCTCTTCTCTACCTTTTTCTAGTCTTTTACTTTCCCCCGCAAGCAGACGAAGACCGTAGGGCAAGTTATGATGCACAAGGTGGGTAGAAAGGTTTCAGGCTAGCAACGTGAGTGAGCTGCGTTCTGCTCGATTGTCGACCATTGTACAAAAGACTAGCTATTACGTAAGTGAGCTGCCTTAGACGCTCCAAAACTACAAATGGGCCTGAATATCGTGACAGAAGCTTTTGACACAATCCACGCTTGCGTTGCGGTGTCAAAAGTAACACCAAGTCACCTTTTTCGAATAAAAGCGGTTCATGACGGTCGTCGTATCGTTCCTTCGAACGACGTTGAGAGATCAGAGTACGAAGACGAGCGATTCGACGGGCTTCTTCCGCGAGGCACAGGGTCTTTGATACAGAGTCGTCATTGTGTAGAATGAAGGGTAAGAAAGTGTCTAGAGGGCTTAGTGGCAAGCTGGCGTACAACAGATAAAATGGGCTGAAGTTCGTTGATTCATGTTTTGCCGTGTTGTACGCGTACGTGATAAAAGGCAGCACTTCATCCCAGCTCTTGTGATTGGAAGAAACGTACATGGCAACCATGTTGGTCAGCGTTCTGTTTGTCTGTTCGACGAGGCCATTCGTCTGCGGATGATACCGTGTGGAATGACGGAACTGTGTCGTGCACATGCGTAGTAATTCTTCAACGGCATCGGCAGTGAACTGGCGGCCACGGTCGCTGACAATAACACGTGGTGGGCCATGGCGAAGGACAACGGAGTGAAGCAAGAAGTCTGCCACGGATGCAGCGGTAGAAGAGGGAATAGCTACGGTTTCGGCATACCGCGTAAGATGATCTATGCAGACGATTATCCAACGCTTGTTATTGTTAGATAACGGAAATGGACTCATAATGTCAATTTCTACTTGTTCAAAAGGTGTGCTGGGTGGTGTTAACGGCTGAAGGAGACCTGGTGGAGTGGTGGCCGGGCGCTTGTGACGTTGGCACGTCTCGCAGCTAGCGACATAACGCTTCGTCGTTTCGTACAGCTTGGGCCAGTGAAAGCGTTCCTGCGTGCGGTTCAGCGTTCGTATGAAGCTGAAGTGACCGGACGTCGCATCGTCATGGACGGCACGTAGAACATCGGAGCGAAGGCTCTCTGGGACAACTAGAAGAAAACGTGCTCCAGGCCTGAAGTAGTTAATTGTATAGAGCAACTTTTCTGGGACAGTAAAGCGACCGCTGTGTTGGAAGGCACGTGCGGTGGCAAAAAGAGGATCCAAGTTGAGATCATTGCGTTGTTCTCTCTGCAAATCAGCCGCGTTGGGGAACCTGCTTGTATCAGCAGCAAGGCAGTCGTCACAATTCTAAGCATCGCAGTCAGTAGTCGCAAGAGGAATTCGGGAGAGGCAGTCTGCGTCAGCGTGACGACGGTCACTCTTGTACGACACCGTAAAGTCGTATTCCTGAAGTCGCAGCGCCCAACGTGCGAGGCGGCCAGAGGGGTCACGCAAACCGACCAGCCAGCATAACGAATGGTGATAGGTATTTATCTTCAATGGCCTCCCGTAAAGATAACAACGAAAATTCTGTACGGCGAAAAAAGCTGCCAGACTTTCCTGTTCCGTAACTGTGTAATTGCGTTCTGATTTGCTCAGGCAACGGCTGGCATATGCCACGACATGCTCTGCGCCATTGTGACGTTGTACAAGCACCGTGCCTACACCGATACTACTAGCGTCCGTGTGGACCTCAGTCGGGCAAGAAGGATCGAAGGGACGCAACAGTGGTGCTGACGTTAGTACAAACATAAGTTGTGAGAATACGGCGTCACACTCTGGTGCCCAGTTGAAGGTTGCATCCTGTTGCAAGAAGTTTGTCAGCAGATACACGATCTCCGCAAATCGTGGAACAAAACGACGAAAATATGAGCATGGGGAAAAATGACCAAAGTTCTCATGCGGACTGCGGTGATTTAAAACAGCTGGCTGCTTCTATCTTGCGAGGATCGGGTCTGACGCCATCCTTGTCGACCAAGTGCCCCAGCACGAGAGTTTGACGTTCGGTAAAGCGACGTTTTTTGAGAATTTTAAACCAGCCCAGCTTTTTCGATGCAGTCGAGAACAAGACTGAGACGGTTGTTATGTTCCTGAAACGTACGGCCAAAGATCACAACATTGTCAAGGTAGCACATGCACATCTCCCATTTTAGACCACGTAATACTGTGTCCATAAATCTTTCAAAGGTGGCTCGAGCATTACAAAGGCCAAAAGGCATGACGTTAAATTCAAATAGGCCATCCGGAGTTACGAAAGCAGTCTTTTCTTTGTCGGCGGGTTTCATAGGTATTTGCCAATAACCGGACCGCAAATCAAGCGTTGAAAAATAGGGAGCGGCGTGCAAGCAAGTTATGACGTCATCAATCCACGGTAAGGGATATACATCTTTCTTCATCACAGTGTTTATATGCCTGTATTCTACACAGAATCTCCAGGAACCATCCTTTTTCCTGACCAGTAGAACAGGGGCTGCCCATGGGCTGTACGACTCTTGCACGACGCCTTTCTTCAGCATGTCCTTTACATGTTCGGTGATAGCTTTACGCTCAAAGGATAGCACTCGGTAGGGCTTTTGGCGGATGGGGTGTGCAGAGCCAGTGTCTATTCTGTGACGAGCGCGGGACGAGGGTAACTGAAGGGGTGCATTTCATTGTTTGAAGTCGAAAGCAGCAACATGCCGGGAAAGGACCTGCACCAGCGCTTGCCATTCCATCGTACTGAGAGTCCTGCTGATCATAGCGAGCTTTAGATTTTCATTATGGCGAATATCACAAGCAGAGGGACAGGTGGGGAGGTCTGTAGCTATTGCTGCTATTGAGTTGCATGAGGCTTCATCCAAGAGAGCTATCTTCATCCCGCGAGGAAGCACAACCGGCGTGGCAGAACAGTTCAGCGCCCACAGAGTTGCTACTCCTTTTGTCATGCACACAACAAAACAAGGCACAAGTATGTCCTTCTTAAAACAGTTCTTGCGTAGAAGCCCAACTACGAGGTCAACGCAAGCATCATCAACTGCTGTGGAAGAGACTCGAACGGGTGTCAGGCACCAAGATGGTGCTATCACTTCATCAAGCACACTGTGTTCCTGTCTTCGCCACGGTAGTCTTCTTCGGAAAGCGACGGAAGAAACAAATAGTTTAGTGATATTTACCCACTACCACTGTCAACGGAAGCACCACATTGCTCCAGGAAATCGATACCAAGAATGACATCGTGCGAACAACGAGATAGAACCAGAAATTCCGATACAAATACTTTTCCAGCCAATGAAACACTGACAACATATACACCAAGAGGATTAAGCCACTCGCCTCCTCCTCCACGGCCCCGCCGCGGTAGTCTAGTGGCTAAGGTACTCGATTGCTGACCCGCAGGTCGCGGGATCGAATCCCGGCTGCGGCGGCTGCATTTCCGATGGAGGCAGAATTGTTGTAGGCCCGTGTGCTCAGATTTGGGCGCACGTTAAAGAACCCCAGGTGGTCGAAATTTCCGGAGCCCTCCACTACAGCGTCTCTCATAATCATATAGTGGTTTTGCGACGTTAAACCCCACATATCAATCAATCAAATCCTACTCCACGAAAGGTGATTGTATCGTCCCATGAAAACATAATTTTGCGACCTAAGCTGTTTCTGAAGGCGAGGCTCATCACAGACACAGTCGCCCCAGTGTCAACTAACGCCATCGTCGGTGTTCTATCAATCAACACATTCACTTTTTTTTTATCATAACAATAGGCAGAGGTATATCTTGAAAAGACCGTCCGGCGACCTCACCTCCATTGGCCGTGGATACTAGTTTCCCGGCGGTGGAGAAGAACGACGCAGAGGAGACGGCGAGCGACGAGAATGGTTGGATGGTGGTGTCAAACTCCGCTCGGCTGCTGGCGAATCACTGCGTCTGGTCTCGCGCGAAAAACGGTTCCTTGGAAACAAGTCGGTTGTCCGCAGGTCATATGAAGCACCGGGTCTTGGTGGCGAAGACATGGCTGGTGTCCTTCGTGATTGGCGGCGTTGTTGGCGGCAATACCGAGCGATATGCCCAGTGAAACCACAGCTGTAGCACACGGGAGGGTCACGGTTTATAATATATTCAATGAAACGAATTATGGGCCACTGCTGTTGGCGAGGAAGTTCGTTATGACGCGAAGAATGGGTTTCTGTCACTCTCTTGAATTCATTGTACTCGTCGTAAGTTACATTTTGGTAGTAGGGTTGGTACTGCCCTTGCCGCAGCGGAACGTAGTCCGGCTGAGAGCCCTGAGTATAAGAATGTGGCTGTGCTCGTCGTGATTGTGCCTCATAGGCAGGGCCTCTGTCGTATAGACGTGGCTGGTACTGAGGTGAGGCATCAGAATCCTCAAAGCCCTCCGCCACTCGGTGCGAGGAGAATGAAACAACGTTCCGCTCGAGCTCTGGTGGCTGGTAGGTGGGGATGAGTACTTGGGCGGTTTGCCACTTGCGCGTACAGACCGAGTTCTTCACGTACTATTTGCCGGATTGTTGATGAAAGATCAAGCGCCTGGTTGCTGTCTATGCTCGCGATGGTCGTCACATTGGGTAGACTGCTGAACTTCGGCGTGATGCGCCTCGTCTTTAGTTGCTCAAAAGTGCGGCAATGACGAATGACATCGGTGACAGATGTCAAGGTGTCTTTCACGATGAGGAAACTGTAAACATCCTCGACGATTCCTTTTAGAATGTGCCCGACTTTGTCTTCCTCAGACATTCCGGAGTCAATGGTCCTACATAGCTCCTCAACGTAGGTCGCGACTTCCTCAACGTAGGTCGCGCAAGTTTCACCTGGCACTTGAGCGCGTTGCATTAGCGTCTGTTTTGCTCTTTTCTTTATCGTTGTTGGGTCGCCGAAACGCTCTTTGATTTCAGAAACGAATCTGTCATACGTCGTTAGCGTTTCCTCCTAATTCTCGCACCACATTAATGCAGTATCCGTCAGAAAGAACGCGACGTACAAAAGCTGAGAAGCGGCAACCCATTTGTTAGCAGCGCTCACCCGTTTGTAATGGATGAGCCAAGCCTCGACGTCTTCATCTGGTCTGGCAGCAAAGGGACGAGCAACTCTCAGTTGTGAAGTCGAACTGGTCGGCGCGGAAGTCGAGAGGGGTCGGTGTTCATTTGCGTTGTGGGACATGTCCAGACCAGATGGATTCGGTGTTAGTCCAGCAATGCGACGGCTTCGTCGAAGAACATGCGGTTCACCTTCCATGTTCGTGTGTCGATTACCCAGCACGTCCACCACAACTGTAACAGCGACCTGTGATGAAATGGTTTTATTTACAGGAGGTGAACGATGGTCGTTTGCGGCAGCACACTGCGATCGTGCCAAGACTCTTCGTCTTCCTCTGCTTCTCTTCTCTACCTTATTCTAGTCTGTTACAATATATATATATATATATATATATATATATATATATATATATATATATATATATATATATATATAAGAAAAGAAGCTGGTACACGTACGAGAAAGCAAGCAGTTCCTTTATAGATTTACGTTTCAGCCGTGGCACGGCCTTCGTCAGAGAACGAAAAGTGAACAAGGCATAGCCCGCTTTTAAGGGCCACTGATATCTCAAAAAAAACGTCATGAGTTCAAAATCGAACATCGGTGACAAGTCATTGGCGGCGATGGCGTAGTGGTTAGAGCATCCGCCTCGCATGCAAGAGGTCCGTGGTTCAAATCCCGGTACCGCGCAGTTCCCAACCGGATTAAAAAAAATAAAAAATCCGCGTGTTGATGGAACTGCATTAAGAGGCCTGGGGTGCGGCCTCACCGGCAAAACACCGCCGAGAACGCACTCCCTCACCAGAGAAGGATTGGCCACCCTGGTGCAGTATCTGGCCACTACCTCCCACATGCTTACGTCAAATAACTCACGGCCCTCAGTCCCCAGCAGCTGCGAAGCAACTGACCACGGCGGCGGTCAGATCTGCAACGCAGCGGAGGGTGCTAAGAATCTCTGGATCCGGACAGGCCGCCATTGGAACCTGAACTTGGCAACGTTTAACGCTAGAACCTTATCTAGTGAGGGAAGTCTAGCTGTACTATTCGAGGAGCTAGAGGGTGTTAAATGGGATATAATAGGGCTCAGTGAGGTTAGGAGGACAGGTGAGGCCTATACGGTGCTACAGAATGGGCACGTCCTTTGCTACAGGGGCTTGGCAGACAGAAGAGAACTGGGAGTGGGGTTCCTAATTCACAGAAACATAGCTGGCAACATAGAGGAATACTATAGCATTAATGAAAGGGTGGTAGGTATCGTAATTAAACTGAATAAAAGATACAAGATGAAGGTAGTACAGGCTTACGCGCCTACATCCAGCCATGATGACGCTCCAGTTGAAAGCTTCTATGAAGACGTGGAATCGGCAATGGGTAAGGTAAAAACACAGTATACTATAGTGATGGGCGACTTTAATGCAAAGGTAGGGAAGAAGCAGGCTGGAGACCAGGCAGTAGGAGATTATGGCATCGGTACTAGAAACGCCAGAGGAGAGCTACTAGTAGAATTCGCAGAACGCAATAATTTACGGATTTTCAATACCTTCTACCGAAAACGAGAAAACCGCAAGTGGACATGGAGGAGCCCTAATGGCGAAAATAAGAACGAAATAGACTTTATAATGAGTGCACACCCTGGAATCGTGCAGGATGTGGAAGTGATTGGCAAGGTACGATGCAGTGACCATAGAATGGTACGGTCTCGAATTCGCCTAGACTTGAAGAAGGAACGACAGAAACTGATACGCAAGAAGCCAATCAATCAGCTAGCACTGAGAGGGAAAGTACAGGAATTCAGAGTGTCACTGCAGAACAGGTACTCGGCTCTCAGTGAGGAAACCAACCTTAGCGTAGGTACAATGAATGATAATCTGACGAGTATCATTATGGAGTGTGCAGTGGAAGTTGGAGGCAGGGTAGTTAGACAGGACACTGGCAAGCTTTCACAGGAAACGAAGAACCTAATTAAGAAGCGTCAAATCATGAAAATGTCAAGTACAACAGACAAAATAGAACTGGCAGAGCTTTCGAAGTTGATTAATAGACGTAAAGTATGTGATGTAAGAAGGTATAACATGGAGAGAATTGAACACGCTCTGAAAAACGGAGGAAGTGTCAAAGCATTGAAGAGGAAACTTGGGATAGGCAAAAGTCGGATGTATGCACTAAGGGACAAAGAAGGCAAAATAACTACCAATATGGATAGGATAGTTAAGATAGCGGAGGAGTTTTACAGGGATCTGTACAGTAGCCGAGACAACCACGACCTTAATACTATAGGAACTAGCAGTAACCCAGATTACACCCCACCAGTAATGATAGAAGAAGTCAGAAAAGTTTTGGAGAGCATGCAAAGGGGCAAAGCTGCTGGTGAGGATCAGGTAACATCAGATCTGCTGAAAGATGGAGGACAGATTGTGTTAGAAAAACTAGCCACCCTGTTTACGAGGTGTCTCCTGACGGGAAGAGTACCAGAGTCTTGGAAGAACGCTACCATCATCTTAATACATAAGAAAGGAGATGACAAGGACTTGAAGAATTACAGGCCGATCAGCTTGCTCTCTGTAGTATACAAGCTATTTACAAAGGTAATTGCTAACAGAGTAAAGAAAACATTAGAATTCAATCAACCAAAGGAACAAGCAGGATTTCGAACAGGCTACTCAACAATTGACCACATTCATACTATCAATCATGTAATAGAGAAATGCTCAGAGTATAACCAACCACTATACATAGCCTTCATAGATTACGAGAAGGCGTTTGATTCAGTAGAAATATCAGCCGTCATGCAAACACTGCGGAATCAGGGCGTAGATGAAGTATATATAAACATTCTGGGAGAAATCGACAGGGGATCAACTGCTACCATAGTGCTTCATAGAGAAAGCAACAGAATACCAATCAAGAAGGGTGTAAGGCAGGGGGACACAATTTCCCCAATGCTGTTTACCGCGTGCTTACAGGAGGTTTTCAGAAGCCTAGAATGGGAACAGTTAGGGATAAGAGTCAATGGAGAATACCTTAGTAACCTGCGCTTCGCCGATGACATTGCATTGCTGAGTAACTCGGGGGACGAATTGCAACTCATGATTACGGAGTTAGACAAGGAGAGCAGAAAAGTGGGTCTTAAAATTAATCTGCAGAAAACAAAAGTAATGTACAACAACCTCGGCAAAGAGCAGCGCTTCGAGATAGGTAATAGTGCACTTGAAGTGGTAAAAGACTATGTCTACTTAGGGCAGGTAATAACCGCAGAGCCGAACCACGAGATTGAAGTAACTAGAAGAATAAGAATGGGGTGGAGCACATTCGGCAAGCACTCTCAAATTATGACAGGTAGATTGCCACTATCCCTCAAGAGGAAGGTATATAACAGCTGTATCTTGCCGGTACTTAGCTACGGAGCAGAAACCTGGAGACTTACAAAGAGGGTTCAGCTTAAATTGAGGACGACGCAGCGAGCAATTGAAAGAAAAATGGTAGGTGTAACCTTAAGAGACAAGAAGAGAGCAGAGTGGATTAGGGAACAAACGGGGGTTAAGGATATCATAGCTGAAATCAAGAAGAAGAAATGGGCATGGGCAGGGCATGTAGCGCGTAGACAGGATAACCGCTGGTCATTAAGGGTAACTGACTGGATTCCCAGAGAAGGGAAGCGGGTTAGGGGGAGACAGAAGGTTAGGTGGGCAGATGAGATTAAGAAGTTTGCGGGTATAAATTGGAAGCAGCAAGCACAGGACCGGGTTAACTGGCGGAACATGGGAGAGGCCTTTGTCCTGCAGTGGACGTAGTCAGGTTGATGATGATGATGATGATGATGATGACAAGTCATTTTGATCTGTCACCTCGTGTAATAAGATAACTGCTACAGCTTAAGGAACGTATGACTAGGAAGCCGTCGCATCAGTGAAACTTATAAACCAGTAAAACGATGATGAGGCCGTAAAGGAGACACGAGAGATTCAGGCTACTTGCTTGGCAAAACAGATATCAATCACATCTACTTCAGCACGGTACACATAAAAGTACTGAAAGATCAACAAAAAATTTTTACAAGTCACCATGGTCGCTATACAAAATATAGAGCATGCGACTTTAATGCAGTGTACGGTGGTAAAGAAAAGTGGGGCGCATTAGAGAAAAAAAGAGCATGTGTGAAAGAGGGGGGCAGGATAGTGTATGAATATGATTAACTTTGTCACCCACAAAGAAAGGTGACACGTCCGATGCTTTCATTTATGTCAGCGTGAAGACTGTTGAATTTATTGTGAGGTAGGATTCGCGAACTTCTCGGTCATGATGAGTTTTAAATCCAGACTGTAGTATGGTAGCCTTGATGTTTGCAAAGGGGTGACCTGTCATCTGGACATGTTTTGATAGTGGAAGAAGACGTGGGTTAGAAGCGTGGGCTCTATGGTTGTTAAAGCATAATCTGAATGACGTTTCGGTGTGACCGATGTATTGCTGGTGGCATGTGGAGCACTCAAGCATGTACACAACATTGGCGCTGTCACAAGTGAAGCCTCCATTGATTCTCATGGTAAAGCTTGAAGCGCGGCTAGTTACGGAGTGCGAAGTTGTCATGTGTGGGCATACCTTACAATGGGGTTTATTTCAGGGGTGACAGCCAACCCAGTTTGGTCGGTTGTTTATTTTGGACGAAGTTACGTATCACGCAGGTTTCGCGATCGGCGATAAACCACCTTGGGTGGTTCCGCAAAGATGTCTTTTAGGCGGTCGCTTTGAATCAAGATGTGGTGTTTCTTCAGAATGTCGTTTACATTCGGAGCTGATGCTGAGTGCGTTAAAATCAGATTTACACTGCTACGGGACAAGCTTGTTGATGGTTTGTTCCCCATGAGCAAATCCTCGCGGTCGATGTTTTCCGCCTTCTTGAGGGCGTCGTCAATGATTCGTGAGGGGAATCTTTGTCTGGTTAGTGCACCTCAAAGGTACTCACAGTTGCGAACGAACTCATTGTTGTCGGAGCAGATACGTTTGAAACGACAACAATGACAACAATATCCTTCCAACACCACCAGCCCAGTGCAGCCTCCGCCGTCGACTCTGGCCATCCACAGCCACCAGCGCGATCTGCCAGTATTCTCGGGTCTCAAATGGGATGACGTTGAAGAATGGCTACACACCTACGACCTCGTCAGCGAGTTGAACAGGTGGGATTCTCTACACAAGTTGCGTACGGTCCCTTTCTACCTAACTGATGTTGCCAAAACCTGGTTTCGGAACTACCTCTAAGATCTTCCCGACTGGGACACATTCGCACGGCAGCTCCGTCAGATTTTTGGTTCCCCCAGTGTTCCCGCTGAAGCGGCAACGAAGAAGCTTGCTGAACGCATTCAGCTGGTGGGTGAATCATACACCTCGTATATTGAGGATGTTCTTGCCTTGTGCACGCGTGTAAATTCAGCTATGCCTCAATGCGACTAAATACGCCATATTATCAAAGGCATAAATACCGTCGCATTCAACGCCCTTGCGTCGCAAAAGCCAACCATGACTTAAGATGTCATCACCACTTGCCAGAGACTAGAAGAACTTCAGTCTCTTAAGTCTCTTAAGCCATAAGTATTTTCGTCTTTTCCTGTGGCCCTCGACATCCGTGCCCTGGTCCGCGACTTCGTTCGTGGGGAGCTTCATGGGCACTGCTCTTCCTGCTCCCCACCGTCTATTTTAGCCTCAGCTCCAACCACCTTGCGGGACATTATTAGGCAAGAAATTGCATCTGCGTCACATTCGTCTTGGGTTGCCGAATCCAGGCCTCGTCAGGTACCAACGTACGCAGAAGTCGCGGCGCTCTCAGCACCCACCACTATCCCAGTGGCTACACAAGCTGGCCTTGTACCTGTGGCGTCAGTGTCACCACCGATGCGCCCACAGCCGTATTACGCCACACCGCGTCCTCAACGCCCAATCTGTTATTATTGCGGCTATATGGGTCATATATCTCGCTTTTGCCGAAGGCATCAACAGGACGAGCAACGTGGCTACGCTGCAGAGGAACGCAGACGCTTCAGTCCACTCACGAACTACCAGCGCACGCCTTACCGGTCTTCTTTTCAGCGTTCGCCCTCTCCACCTTACAGTAGTGGTCTGCCAGTGAACTCCCGTGAGTCTTACCGCCGCTCACCATCTCCCAATCGCCGTTCCGTGTCGCCTCTGCGACCCGCCTCCAATGTTCTAAATGCCCACTCTGAAAACTCTTCAATGCAGATTTAGGACGGGGAACTGCATCCATCGGACAGCCAGCAATTCCTCCAGATGGACCATCGAACTTGTTAACAGTGTTAGTAGAAGGTATACGCGTCAGAGCTCTAGTGGGTACTGGCGCTGCTATTTCCATTATTCGCTCTGACCTTCGCTCCTGTCTCCGCAAAGTAACCACACCTTACTCGGGCCCGCGTCTGCGTGCTCCGGTGAACGCCATTTGTCGCCCACTCGCCCAGTGTACAATTCGTGTTTTCAAAGACGGTATTCGTCATCACATTGCTGTTGCAGTTCTCCGTGGGTGCACCCACGAACTCATTCTGGGGTGGGATTTTCTGTCGTTTGCACGCGCTTCTATATCTTGTCGTCAGCGCCTTATCCACCTCAATCCCACCGACTCTTTTGTATCGGAACCCGAAGAGCGCATTTGTCTCGTCACCACTTCAGATTATGTTCTTTGGCCATCCCGAGAAGAAGTAATTACCGTTGATTTCATCAACATTGTGTATGGCGACGTGCTTCTACTACCTTATGGCCACACAGTACATCGAGGCACTCTGATCATTCCAGGCCTTGTTCCTTTTTATGAAGGGTCTGCTTTTATTACTGCGTTAAATCAGACCCCTGAACCCTTATTGTTGCCCTGTGGATAAACAGTCACATGTGCTATTGACCTGTATCCCGTTGCAATTGTTGCCCTTCCAAGTGAACAAGACCTACCAGAGCCAAGCACGCTGCCACTCTCACACTCCTCTATCGGTGACGATAAACCCTGATCTGACAGCAGCCCAGAGTCAAGAATTGCTGAATTTATTGAACAGACATCGCCCTTTGTTTGACGTTCATTCTGCTGTCCTTGGTATGACAACTTCTACGACTCACCGAATCAGACTGACGGCTCCCGAATAAATCACCGGCGCTCCTAACGCGTGTCTCTCGCAGAAAGGAAGATAATCGAGGGAAACGTCTCAGACATGCTTCGACGGAATATCATACGTCTTTCCTCGAGTCCATAGTCTTCGCCAGTTGTGTTGGTGCAAAAGAAAGACTGAACAGTACGTTTTTGCGTTGATTACCGGGCGCTGAACAAAACAACGCGCAAACATGTTTACCCTCTCCCACGAAGTGATGACGCACTAGATTCGTTGCATGGCGCAGAGTATTTTTCCAGCCTTGACCTGCGATCGGGCTACTGGCAAATACCAGTGTCTGAATCTGACAAAGAGAAGACGGCTTTTACCACCCCAGATTGGATATACGAATTTAACCTAATGCCTTTCGGACTTTGTCACGCACCTGCCACCTTAGAACGTATGATCGACAGCGTACTGCGTGGCCTGAAGTGTAAAACCTGCTTATGCTACCTAGACGACATCATAGTGTTTTCGTCTACCTTTTCACGACAACTACAACGTCTCGAAGAAGTCCTAGGTTGCCTTGCAAATGCTGGTTTACAGCTGAATACGAAAAAATGCACCTTCGCAAGCAAGACGATCAAGGTTCTAGGGCATTTAGTCAACAAAGACGGTATTCGACCGGATCCTGTAAAGCTTGCTGCGTTCTTCGAGTTTCCCTGTCCATTGCGTCAAAAAGACCTGCGAAGTTTTCTCGGCTTGGCATCCTACTTTCGGCGCTTCATACGTGATTTCGCGAGGCTTGCCTCTCCGCTCCATCAACTGCTCGCAAGTAACACGGCATTCGCCTGGGCCGAAGACTGTGAAAAGGCTTTCCTGGCGTTGAAGCAAGCCCTGACATCCGACCCGGTACTATGTCACTTCGATCCAGGTGCACCCACAATTCTTCACACTGACGCCAGTGGTCATGGTCTAGGTGCCGTTCTACTGCAGCGTAACAACACCGCACGCGAGCGTGTCATCACTTACGCCAGTCGTGCTTTGACTGCTGCCGAGAAAAATTAGACAACAACCGAACTAGAGTGCCTTGCTGTTGTATGGGCGGTACAAAAATTTCGTCCTTACCTCCACGGCCGCCACTTCACAGTCGTCACCGACCACAACGCATTGTGCTGGCTTCCGTCGCTAAAGAACTTATCGGATCGTCTTGGCCGCTGGGTACTTTGTTTACAAGAGCACAACTTTGATGTCATCTACAGGTCTGGTAAGAAGCACCAAGATGCTGATGCTCTCTCGCTGCCCTCTACCCAACCGTAATAGCCCACCGTCACCAATTTCCACCACAGCATTACCCATCGCAGCTCTCAGTTGGCTAAGATCCGGCCGCCCTTCTACCCTTGTGTCGCATCAACACGTTGACCCTTACTGCCGCTTCATATTAGCACGCTTAGAAGGCGCATCCACTCCTCCGTACGCCCGACTTCGCCAACAAGTGAAACAATTCAAGCTTCACGATGGTGTTTTACATCACTATATTTACCACGTTGAAGAAAACAAATGGGTCCCCGTTATACCACGTTGTCTACAACGTCAGGTTCTTGAGACATTCCACGATGATCCTGCTAATGGGCATCTCAGCTATCACAAAGCGTACGACAAAATACGCAGCCGATTCACCTGCCCTGGTCTCTTATCCGCGATTGCCAAATATGTTTCTTCGTGTGCCTTAAGTCAACGGCGGAAACGACCCACTACTGCTCCTTCAGGTTTTCTCCAACCTCTTCCTTGCCCCGCTTTGCCATTCGAAGACGTCGGGATAGACTTGTACGGCCCCCTTCCCGTGACCTCCAATGGAAACCGTTGGATTGTGATGGCTGTTGACCACCTCACTCGTTACGCGGAAACCGCCTTACTGCACGCTGGTACAGCCACTGAAGTAGCTGATTTTTTTTCTGCGTAACATATTTTTACACCATGGAGCTCCACGTGTTCTGCTCAGCGACCGCGGCAAGGTCTTTCTTTCCTCTATTGTTGCTGAGGTTCTACGCGCTGCCAACACCATCGACAAAACAACTTCTACTTATCATCCTCAAACAAACGGCTTGATGGAACGCTTTCATCGTACCCTCTCGGACATGATTTCCATGTACGTTAACCCTTGACAACACGAACTCGGACGCCATTTTGCCATTCGTAACGTTCGCCTACAATACAGCTACGCAACGCACCACCGACTTTTCTCCCTATTTTCTGGTCCATGGTCGCTCTCCAAGTGTAACTCTGAACGCCTCCTTCCTTTCGGCTCCAGCTATCCCTTTATCCAAACAGGCCCTTTATCCAAACAATTTTTGTCTAGCCTCGAGCACTGCCATCATCTGGCCCGAATCGACACCGGCATCTCTCAGGAAGCTCGCAAGTCTCGCTACGACTCAACTCACCGTGCTGTCACCTTTTCTCCAGGAGACCAAGTTCTTCTGTGGATTCCCGTGCGTGTGCCCGGCGTATGTGAAAAATTCCTCAGTCGTTTTATAGGGCCTTATACGGTGATTGAACAAACGTCCCCCGTTAATTAACGTATCTCACCGTTGCCGTGGGACAGAAATTGTGCACGATTCTCGGCTTAAACTGTATACCCGACGCAATTCCTAATATTGTCTCTCGCGTGGCCAGGAGGCCGCTTCCAGCGTGACAGGGAATTAGTGTGAGCGCAGTCACCGACTCTTCTTTATAAAGTGGACGTGTCATCATCATTTGTATAATTTCGTCATCTGTAGATATCATCATCAGTGTGTGCCAGCTCGAGCTCACCTCGAATAAAGCTCTTCCTCATAATATATATATATATATATATATATATATATATATATATATATATATATATATATATATATATATATATATATATATATATATATAATCAACCAAAGGAACAAGAGCAGGATTTCGAACAGGCTACTCAACAATTGACCACATTCATACTATCAATCAGGTAATAGAGAAATGCTCAGAGTGTAACCAACCCCTATACATAGCCTTCATAGATTACGAGAAGGCGTTTGATTCAGTAGAAATATCAGCCGTCATGCAAACATTGCGGAATCAGGGCGTGGATGAAGTATATATAAACATTCTGGAAGAAATCTACAGGGGATCAACTGCTACCATAGTGCTTCATAAAGAAAGCAACAGAATACCAATCAAGAAAGGTGTAAGGCAGGGGGACACAATTTCCCCAATGCTATTTACCGCGTGCTTACAGGAGGTTTTCAGAAGCCTAGAATGGGAACAGTTAGGGATAAGAGTCAATGGAGAATACCTTAGTAACCTGCGCTTCGCCGATGACATTGCATTGCTGAGTAACTCGGGGGACGAATTGCAACTCATGATTACGGAGTTAGAGAAGGAGAGCAGAAAGGTGGGTCTTAAAATTAATCTGCAGAAAACGAAAGTAATGTACAACAACCTCGGCAAGGAGCAGCGCTTCGAGATAGGTAATAGTGCACTTGAAGTTGTAAAAGACTATGTCTACTTAGGGCAGGTAATAACCGCAGAGCCGAACCACGAGGTTGAAGTAACTAGAAGAATAAGAATGGGGTGGAGCACATTCGGCAAGCACTCTCAAATTATGACAGGTAGATTGCCACTATCCCTCAAGAGGAAGGTATATAACAGCTGTATCTTGCCGGTACTTAGCTACGGAGCAGAAACCTGGAGACTTACAAAGAGGGTTCATCTTAAATTGAGGACGACGCAGCGAGCAATGGAAAGAAAATGGTAGGTGTAACCTTAAGAGACAAGAAGAGAGCAGAGTGGATTAGGGAACAAACGGGGGTTAAGGATATCATAGCTGAAATCAAGAAGAAGAAATGGACATGGGCAGGGCATTTAGCGCGTAGACAGGATAACCGCTGGTCATTAAGGGTAACTGACTGGACTCCCAGAGAAGGGAAGCGGGTTAGGGGGAGACAGAAGGTTAGGTGGGCAGATGAGATTAAAAAGTTTGCGGGTATAAATTGGCAGCAGCAAGCACAGGACCGGGTTAACTGGCGGAACATGGGAGAGGCCTTTGTCCTGCAGTGGACGTAGTCAGGCTGATGATGATATATATATATATATATATATATATATATATATATATATATATATATATATATATATATATATATATATATATATATATATATATATATTGTGGGCATTTAAAGCATGTTTCTTCATCACCTGTACAAATTCCTCATCATCTCGTGTCCTTCATCTTCATCGCTAGTGGGGATTACCCTTGAGTCGGTTCTGTGCCTCGGAGGTGACTGTTTTGGCCGCAACTTCCAGGCTTAATAAAGGCGTGTAAACGACTTCGTCACAAGGGGTGGAGGTTGCTCCTCGATTCCCCGTTCCTGCTCGCCCACTTTACCTCCTGGAGCTTTGCTCAGGTTGCCGTTTGGGCTACGTGTCCGCCAGCATGCTGCTGGACAAACCCTCAAGCGCCTCCCGTTTTACCCCTCCGGCTACGACCGCCATACCTACTCACTCTTGGATCATCAGCGGACCCCCTCGCGAGCCCCCTCTATTCGCTGGACTCCGAAACGAGGACGTGGATGACTGGCTATACCAATATGACATATTGAGTGCAGCGAACCGTTGGGACACTCCGCACAAACTCAGCCATGTCTCCTTCTATCTCACTGGCGTGTCGAAGACTTGGTTTTCTAACCACCAGGTCGACTTTCCCAACTGTAACGTCTTTAAAGAACATCTGCGACAAGTCTTCGCTAATCCAGCAGTTCGAGCCAGTCTGGCAAAGAGAACACTTGATGGTCGAAAACAACAACTAGGCGAGTCTTATACCTCGTATATCGAGGACGTTCTCTATCTCTGTCAACGCATCAACGCCTCCATGACCGAGACAGACAAAGTGCGCCATCTGCTCAAAAGCATAGGGTCTGTTGCCTTCAATGCTTTGATCGTAAAGGACCCAAGTACCGTTGCTGACATTGTAGCTATGTGCCAGCGCCTGGACGAGCTCGAATCAGCACGGCTGCAGCTGGACAACTCCTACAGCCATCCCTGACAACCCTACTGTCGACACCTCGTTACGAGCCATGATCCGCAACATGATACGAGAGGAACTGCAGTCGCTCGGATTTCCAGTACGTCAGTTTCCTTCTGACACCCCAAGTACAAATTTACGGGAAGTCATCAAGGAGGAGTCGGCGGCTATGACTGGTAATGCCTACACAGACCCTCACGCCTCCAAAGCCCCACTGACTTACGCGCAAGTCACTGCAGTTACTCCAGCCTTCGTGCCACCGATACCACCGACGACGACGCCAGCCCATCTGGCGTCCCTGACGCCCAGCACGCAAAACCAGCTTTGCTATGCGCGACCGGTGCCAGCACACCTGGATTCCATAGTCTCCAGCCCAAACAACCAGCCCTACTATCAATCATGGCGCCCGACGAGACCTACATGCTACTATTGCGGATATCGTGGACACATCGCACGTGTCTGTCGCAAGCGTCCCCGAGACGAGCGCCGTGGGTTTGACACTTAAGAACGGGATGACTATACCATAGGAACCACTTTCCAGCACCGTCATTACGCTACGCTTCATGGTCGCTCTTCCTCGCCATCAGTAACTCCTGAAACGGCTCCTCGATACCGTGGTGCCAGGCATCGCTCCCCGTCCCCTATCCGTCGCTGTACGTCGCGACTTCGACCAGCCTCTCAGTTCGCCGACCGTCGCCCGGAAAACTAAATTACGCAGCTTCTGGGGGAAAAGCTGCATTTAGTGATTATAAAAAAATCCTTCAGAACATCCTCATATTGTGATATCTGTTTCGGTGGAAGGAATAGAAGTGGAAGCATTAATAGACACTGGTGGTAGTTTCTCAGTCATTTAGAGAGATTTGTGTGCGCGTCTTCGCAAAATTACTATGCCCTATAATGGACCTGTGAGTTGTTGTGAGGGTTGAGTGAGTTGTTTGTTTCGACATTTTTGTTTGTCCGTGGTAAAGCTGGGAGGCTCATCAAGTGGTTGGTGTAGCCATCTGGTTTTTGAAAACATGCATTGATAAAGCATCCAGTGTGCTAAGGGAGTTTGAAGAAATACTGAAAATATCAGGTTATGTGGTCGCTTTCTTGGTTGAATTGGTTGTCTAGCCAAGCAAACTGCAAACTATTTATTACCGCACTATGCCCATTGCTGTACCAAGGCTTCTTTCCCAGCTGTGATCTCAACTTAGCCCACTTTTGTGCCAGGTGGTTTCGTGTTGTCTATGCATTTCGTCATTTGATTTTTTTGGCTATCTTCCATTGTTTTCATTTTCTTGGCACTTATGTGATGTGAAAAAATGCAGAGGCGCAGTAGACTGTGCAGCAGTCAAATCCTGCTACAACTAAATTGACAGGATGCATAAAAAAGTTCGTTATAGCAAAATTTCATCGTAGACCACGAAATTTGATAAGATATGATGATTATGACTCGTCCTTTCTTACCAGCAAGTGCATGCACTGAAATTTCGCTAACTCGGCCGTACCTGGCCAAACACTGCATGAACGTATTTCCTTGTGTATAACATATTTTCTTGAAATATACAGAAAATGGAGCTTAAGTCGGGATGCTGGTTATACGAAAATTGTAGTGCACAAGTTGGACTTTGTACACGACATGACACTTACGGCAACGAGGGTGATAGAAACCCATTGAGACTGTTCATATACTTGCTATTGCAGTAAAAGCAGAACTGTGGTACAGAGCACTTGGCGTGTGCACCCCATCTGGAACGCGAGGAGGGAAGGTTTATTTGGCGCCTAAAAACCCTTCCTCAAAGTTCCCGTCCGCGACCCCGGATTCATTATTGTTTTTGTCTTCTTCCCTCGCTCTACCCTCGTTAGTTCACCCCTTGCCTTCATTTGTCGCTTTTTGGTGGCCGCCAATGAAAACATTTTATCGAGCAAATAAAAAAAATGGGGAGGGTCCCTATTCCAGGACACATATGGCAACCTCAGCAACAGCTCAGGCCTGCAGAGCGAAGGCCTGACAGACCTCAGGGGCACTGTCGCGAAGGGCACCTTTTCACTGCTTTGGGCTATGGTTGGGCTGAAGGATTGGTGGAAAGGAAGGTAAGTAGGCAGCCGCGCACTCTACGTGATGTAAAAAGTTGTGGAGATAGCTAGCGCCGTATCCTGACAGGCATCGGTATAATGATTCAGGTATATCGTATGCATGAAGTGCAGGTTTGGGAAAGTTAGTCTGCAGCCGGGGAACTGCACACCCGTTGAGAAGCACAGTGGTTATCACTTATGTTCCACAGTATTACTGGTCTCTCATTTTAGGTGCAGTGCAATATGCAGTATGCATATATACCGAGCTCCATGGGAAGCTAAACAGGAGTAAGAAATGACTGCAATATAGAATTATGATTAGCTCGGAGCTTTGGAGGAAGGAGATTATAAAATTTAGCATAATAATCTCGCATCAGTACACCAAGAGTAAAGCTAGAAACTGTAGTGGCAAAAGGATATTTATGTATGATAAAAAAAAAGAAGAAAACAAGCTGTTCAGCTGCTACATGGTTGACGTACGGCAGGTACAGTGGAACCTCTATGATACGGCTTTCAGGGGACTACGCGAAACTGTCGTATAATCTGGGTGTCGTATAATCGGAAAACTAAGATTATAGGCAGTGGCACACAGCCTTGCCCAAAAAACGTGTACAGATAGCCTGAATAAGCCCAGGACAAGACCTTATGCCTCTGCAAGGAAGGTAGATTGAATTATCCTTGCCAGAGGTAGCAGCTAATGGCAGCATTACTTAGTTGAAGGAGGTGCAAGAGAATCTTTATTCTCAACCTTAAAAAAAAATACTAATTCAGTACACATTTTTGCAGTGCTAAAGTCTGAACATTGTCTATGTGCTGAAAAAGAAAAACAAAAACGAAATTGCATTGCCAACAGAGCCTCCCATCAGAAGAGTCAGACACAGGGTCCCTGTTACATAATAGTGACGGACTGTGAGTTTACATAGAATGCCTTCGTGGGCGACTTAGCTGTGCACGTTATAATTTGTTGCTTTGTGAAGTGCTACTAGTGGTATTCGGCTCTTATTATGAACGTTGACGCCAAGTGAAAGTAGTTTTGCATGCTGAAAACAGCAGCGTTGTGCCGTTATCCGTCAAGGGTGCAACAAAGGCAGGATATCAGCTGTATACCGACTAGGAAAAGTTTTCATGGCCTGAGAACATGAAAATACTAGCGTTTCGGTCGGCTGAAGCTACTATGAGTGAATAGAGCTTGACTAGGTAATGACCTCAGATACGTGTGCTCGCGATGTTGAAGCGGTGAACTTCGAGGAGAATAAATTTCTGAGAAGACATTCTACGAAGACATCCTGTCTCTCTCTCTCTCTCTCTCTCTCTCTCTCTCTCTACGTTCGAAATGTCAACCTATAGCATACTTGCCAAGTCTCCAGGCTTGGCCGGGAGACTCCCGGATTTCGACTGTTTCTTCCGTTTGTACAGTTGTCATGAAAATCTCCCGGAAATCGAAATTTCTGTGCGTGATCTGGCCGCATCGGCAAAGAAGCAGCTCAATCCGCTCCAGGCTTTTCGACCCTACTTCATTTTATTATAAATGAGTTTAAGAGGAGTTCATATAAACATACAGCAGAATATCAGTGATCCGAAACCGCGGCAGATACGAATTTGTGAAAATCTCCAGCCAATTTCCACTATGCTCATTGGGCCTAAATTCGAATGCTTCGAACACATTTCCTACTCGCGGCGGGTAATATAAACTTTAGTACGGAAACCGTCGAACGAAGGCCGAGAGCAGCATACTTGAAACTTTAGAAGTACGCGTGCAACCGGCGCATGCACTGTCTTCTACAGTGCGTGTGATTCATTGTCGTTGCCACAACTGCTGTGGACGAAACCGCGGTCACACTTGACATGATCATGTATGGCGACAACATAACTGACAGAACCCCGAAAGTGTGCGCTCAACCAGTCAAAACGGCGCTGCTTTCCGCAAACTCTGCGGACAGAACTGCGGCAGATGCAATCTTGGATCGCATAAAACGACTTAGTTTTGGTGCCTGCACATCCAAGTGTACGAGGATTGTAAAAGGAACTACCGTTTGCCGCTACCAACATGCACAAAACCGTGGTCGCAGCAGCGCGATAGCGGTGTACGAGCTCAGAGGGCGCACAGCGGTAGGTTAAAGGCCGTAAATACGTTAAAAAAACATCAAAAGGTACAGTATTGTCATAAGGGCGAAGAAGTGAAATTGACAGCAACAACTTGGAGTGTCATGCTGAGAACGGCAACCAGATTGTAACGTGCAGCCTGCTGCTCTCGCACAGATGACACACGAAAACGATACACACAGGGCAAGAGCAAACTAACAACGTTTACCGCTCGGCAAGTAACGCACTGTTTAAACAAAAACAATGCATGGTAGGTAATCACAGGTACTAATGAGTACAAACTAACAACTGTCCCAATTGTTATACCTCGCTTGGTATGAAAAGCGCGCTCTTTTTGGAAACTGGGCCTGTGCGGAGACCGAAGTGATCTTTGTGGGCCCAGCAGCTAGCGCAATCGTTACGGTTAAAGCCGAAGGCACACGATTCTCTCCACCAAAGGATAAGCGCGCACGCATAAGCATCTAACCCCCCTCCCCCAATCCGTGGGGCAAAGTATGCGTGCACGTCGCGACAAGCTGGGGTTTTTTTTTTTTCTTGAGTGTTCATATAAATATAGGTTCGTATACATACGGTGAATGAAGGCGACGATGGCAAGAAGACCAGCCCAAAATGCATATATATTGCTATCATAATGAATAAAAAGGGCCAGATGCATTTTGGCATTCCTGTCATAAGTAAGAATCTAGTAGTGAGCAAAAATTTTAACCCGCGCGTTTGCGGTAGCCAACTGCGCCATCCCGTCCGTTCACGTGTGTCTTGGTAAGACATAAGTGAGTTGTTTCGACGGAAGTAGATTCTGGTGTGTTCATCCTTTTAGACTTCATCTTTGTGGGAAAGCCTACCCTCGTGTGTTCGGCCACTCCAAGCCACCATAAAACTGCAACGCTGATGGTGGCACTTGCGATTGAGACCCCCCCCCCCCCCCATTTTTTGCGATGTTTGTTTCTTTGTCTTCGGTTTTTTTTTGGTGCTGAAAAAAAAACTAGAGGCAGTTATTTAAGCCCCTCCCACCTCTCCCTACCCGTTGGGGAAATCTCCCGGATTCAGAATCCTTGAAGTTGGCAGGTATGACCTAGAGGAAAGAGAGTTCATATTTTGAGCTCGTGAATAATTTATTTTGCATTCTTGAGTACGTTTCGTTTGAGTAAAGGTTTTTTTCCCTTGTAGATTCTGAAAGTTGTCGTAAGATGCAGGGTTGGTGTAAAACTGCATCGTACATGTACTACCAAGGTTTTTAACAATGATTTGTGTGGGGATTTCGCCGAAACCATACCGATTCGTCGTAAAATTCAGGTTGTTGCGAAACCAGGGGATGTATAACCGAAGTTTCACTGTAGTTCACAAGTAAACTTGAAGTTCTGTGTAAGACCGACCTACGACCTTGGTCTTATGTGGGAAAGGAAGCTGACACCTCCTTTCCTAAATGGAGAAGGTAGCCATATTATAGAAAGTTGAAAGGTTGAGAGGATATGGTAAAGAAAGTTGGAAAAAAAGTAGAAAGCCTTTAACATAGGCCTTCAATGAGTGTTGCTTTTGAATTCTTTTTATAAAAACAAAGATCACTGAATTAGCAAATACACTGCCTGTGTAAAATAGTAAGTGTTCCAGTTACAGGTTTATGAGCACAGTGTTACTAGTAAACCAGTAAAGGTTTGATGAGGTTGATGCCAATGTTTGTCATCAGACCAGCGCGTGTCTCGCTGCTTATTTTCCACTGACGGAAATGCATGGTTTGCTTCTTCGGCTGGTGAATAGATGGTGTGTGCGAAATTTTAACCGGACTACTGTGGCACCACTTCACTTGAATAAGATGTAAGAATTGAAGAACTGATGAGCAGTTGTAAAGAAGGCTGACAGGAGGCATAGGCATACCTGCCAAGTCTCCCGGATTGGCCAGGAGACTCCCAGATTTTGACGGTTTTTTAGAGTTGTACGGTTGTCATAAAAATCGTTCGAAAATCAAAATTTCTTTGCCTGATCTGGCCGCATGGACAAAAAGCAGCTAAAACTACTCCAGGCTTTTCGAACCTACCCCATTTTATTATAAATGATTTTAGGAGGTGTTCACACAAACGCACATAATAATCTCAGTGATACGAAACCGCAGAAGATAAGAATTCCTAAATTCCCCAGCCAAATTTTAGTATGCTCATTGAGCCTCGGTTAGAATGTTTTGAACACATTTCCTGGTCGCGGCGGGTCGAATGAAGGCCGAGAGCAGATTACTCGAAGCTTCAGAAGTACGCGTGCGACCAGTGCACTACAGTGCGTGTGTTTACGCGTGCGATCAGTCCACTACATTGCGTGTGATTGTCGTTGCCACAATCACTGAGGACGAAACCGCGGTCGCTCTTGACACGATCACGTGTGACGACGACGTAACTAAGAGAACCCCTGAAGTGTGCGCTCAACCAGTCAAAGCAATGCTGCTTTTCGCAAACTCTGCGGACAAACCTGCGGCAGATGCTATCTTAGATAGCATGAAACGATTAGTTTTGAAGGCGCGTGCGCAAACTATTGTTTGCCGCAACCGCCGTGAACAAAACCGCGGTCGCGGCAACGCGATAGTGATCTACAAGCTCCGAGGGCACGCACCGATAGGTTAAAGGCAGTAAATACGTAAATTAAAAAAAAAAGTGCAAGGGTGACGCAATAAATGCGATAGCAGCACCTTGGAATGTAACGCTGAAAACGACAAGCAGATCGAAACGTGAAGTTCTCTACTCACACACAAATGACGCACGAAAACGATACTCACAGGACGAGAGTGAACTAACAGTGTTTACCGCTCAACACGTAACACGCTGTTGAAACAAAAACGATGTGCGATACGTAATGACAGGTACAGATGAGTACAAACTAACAAGTCTTTCAGTTATACCTCACTGTGTATGAAAAGCGCGCTGTTTTCGCAAAAAGGGCCTGTGTAGAAACTGAAGTGACCTTTGTAGGCTCGGCAACTAACGCTTTCGTTTCATTGAAAGCCGAAAGCACACGATTCCCTCACCTAAGGATAAGCGCGCACCTACAGGCATCCATCCATAGGGCGAAGTACACGTGAGAGATAAGCACGCGTCGGCGCATCGCGACGAGCTTGACACTGAACGCGGGCGTATTTTTTTTTCTTCGAGTATTCATATATATAGATACATATACAGATACAGTATATACATATACGCCGCATTCTGTATATACATATACAGAATGCGGCGATGGCGTAGTGGTTAGAGCATCCGCCTCGCATGCAAGAGGTCCGTGGTTCAAATCCCGGTACCGCACAGTTCCCAACCGGATTTAAAAAAATATATCTGCGTGTTGATGGAACTGCATTAAGAGGCCTGGGGTGCGGCCTCACCGGCAAACACCGCCGAGAACGCACTCCCTCACCAGAGAAGGATTGGCCACCCTGGTGCAGTATCTGGCCACTACCTCCCACATGCTTACGTCAAATAACTCACGGCCCTCAGACCCCAGCAGCTGCGAAGCAACTGACCACGGCGGCGGTCAGATCTGCAACGCAGCAGAGGGTGCTAAGAATCTCTGGATCCGGACAGGCCGCCATTGGAACCTGAACTTGGCAACGTTTAACGCTAGAACCTTATCTAGTGAGGGAAGTCTAGCTGTACTATTCGAGGAGCTAGAGGGTGTTAAATCGGATATAATAGGGTTCAGTGAGGTTTGGAGGACAGATGAGGCCTATACGGTGCTACAGAATGGGCACGTCCTTTGCTACAGGGGCTTGGCAGACAGAAGAGAACTGGGAGTGGGGTTCCTAATTCACAGAAACATAGCTGGCAACATAGAGGAATACTATAGCATTAATGAAAGGGTGGTAGGTATCGTAATTAAACTGAATAAAAGATACAAGATGTAGGTAGTACAGGCTTACGCGCCTACATCCAGCCATGATGACGCTTCAGTTGAAAGCTTCTATGAAGACGTGGAATCGGCAATGAGTAAGGTAAAAACACAGTATACTATAGTGATGGGCGACTTTAATGCAAAGGTAGGGAAGAAGCAGGCTGGAGACCAGGCAGTAGGAGGTTATGGCATCGGTACTAGAAGCGCCAGAGGAGAGCTACTAGTAGAATTCGCAGAACGCCATAATTTACGGATTTTGAATACCTTCTACCGAAAACGAGAAAACCGCAAGTGGACATGGAGGAGCCCTAATGTCGAAAATAAGAACAAAATAGACTTTATAATGAGTGCACACCCTGGAATCGTGCAGGATGTGGAAGTGATTGGCAAGGTACGATGCAGTGACCATAGAATGGTACGGTCTCGAATTCGCCTAGACTTGAAGAAGGAACGACAGAAACTGATACGCAAGAAGCCAATCAATCAGCTAGCACTGAGAGGGAAAGTACAGGAATTACAGGTGTCGCTGCAGAAAGTACAGGTGTCGCTGCAGAACAGGTACTCGGCTCTTAGTGAGGAAACCAACCTTAGCGTAGATACAATGAATGATAATCTGACGAGTATCATTACGGAGTGTGCAGTGGAAGTTGGAGGCAGGGTAGTTAGACAGGACACTGGCAAGCTTTCACAGGAAACGAAGAACCTAATTAGAAAGCGTCAAATCATGAAAGTGTCAAGTACAACAGACAAAATAGAACTGGCAGAGCTTTCGAAGTTGATTAATAGACGTAAGGTATGCGATGTAAGAAGGTATAACATGGAGAGAATTGAACACGCTCTGAAAAACGGAGGAAGTGTCAAAGCATTGAAGAGGAAACTTGGGATAGGCAAAAGTCAGATGTATGCACTAAGGGACAAAGAAGGCAAAATAACCACCAATATGGAGAGGATAGTTAAAATAGCGGAGGAGTTTTACAGAGATCTGTACAGTAGCCGAGACAACCACGACCTTAATACTATAAGAACTAGCAGTAACCCAGATTACACCCCACCAGTAAGGATAGAAGAAGTCAGAAAAGCTTTGGAGAGCATGCAAAGGGGCAAAGCTGCTGGTGAGGATCAGGTAACATCAGATCTGCTGAAAGATGGAGGACAGATTGTGTTAGAAAAACTAGCCACCCTGTTTACGAGGTGTCTCCTGACGGGAAGAGTACCAGAGTCTTGGAAGAACGCGAACATCATCTTAATACATAAGAAAGGAGATGACAAGGACTTGAAGAATTACAGGCCGATCAGCTTGCTCTCTGTAGTATACAAGCTATTTACAAAGGTAATTGCTAACAGAGTAAAAAAAAACATTAGAATTCAATCAACCAAAGGAACAAGCAGGATTTCGAATAGGCTACTCAACAATTAACCACATTCATACTATCAATCAGGTGATAGAGAAATGCTCAGAGTATAACCAACCACTATACATAGCCTTCATAGATTACGAAAAGGCGTTTGATTCAGTAGAAATATCAGCCGTCATGCAAACACTGCGGAATCAGGGCGTAGATGAAGTGTATATAAACATTCTGGAAGAAATCTACAGGGGATCAACTGCTACCATAGTGCTTCATAAAGAAAGCAACAGAATACCAATCAAGAAGGGTGTAAGGCAGGGGAACGCAATTTCCCCAATGCTATTTACCGCGTGCTTACAGGAGGTTTTCAGAAGCCTAGAATGAGAACATTTAGGGATAAGAGTCAATGGAGAATACCTTAGTAACCTGCGCTTCGCCGATGACATTGCATTGCTGAGTAACTCGGGGGACGAATTGCAACTCATGATTGCGGAGTTAGACAAGGAGAGCAGAAAGGTGGGTCTTAAAATTAATCTGCAGAAAACGAAAGTAATGTACAACAACCTCGGCAAGGAGCAGCGCTTCGAGATAGGTTATAGTGCACTTGAAGTTGTAAAAGACTATGTCTACTTAGGGCAGGTAATAACCGCAGAGCCGAACCACGAGGTTGAAGTAACTAGAAGAATAAGAATGGGGTGGAGCACATTCGGCAAGCACTCTCAAATCATGACAGGTAGATTGCCACTATCCCTCAAGAGGAAGGTATATAACAGCTGTATCTTGCCGGTACTTAGCTACGGGGCAGAAAGCTGGAGACTTACAAAGAGGGTTCAGCTTAAATTGAGGACGTCGCAGCGAGCAATGGAAAGAAAATGGATGGTGTAACCTTAAGAGACAAGAAGAGAGCAGAATGGATTAGGGAGGGAACAAACGGGGGTTAAGGATATCATAGCTGAAATCAAGAAGAAGAAATGGACATGGGCAGGGCATGTAGCGCGTAGACAGGATAACCGCTGGTCATTAAGGGTAACTGACTGGATTCCCAGAGAAGGGAAGCGGGTTAGGGGGAGACAGAAGGTTAGGTGGGCAGATGAGATTAAGAAGTTTGCGGGTATAAATTGGCAGCAGCAAGCACAGGACTGGGTTAACTGGCGGAACATGGGAGAGGCCTTTGTCCTGCAGTGGACGTAGTCAGGCTGATGATGATGATGATGATGATGATGATGATGATGATGATTATGATTATGATTATGATTATGATGATGATGATGATGATGATGATGATGATGATGATGATGATGATGATGATGATGATGGACCTACCTTGCTCGCTGCTCAAAGGGACGTTAGCCGACCTTCCGCCATGTGTGCTGTTCGTGTCTACATTGATGGACTTCTCCATTATGTGGAAATTGCAGTGCTTAGTTCGCGTACTCAACTGCTAATATTAGGATGGGACTTTCTTTCAACATCGTCCGCGCCCATCTGCTGCCAGCAACGCGTCCTACACATGAGCGATATTACCTATTCGCTTCACGCAGATGACGCACCACTTCGTTTTTATGCTGCAGAAGACACTGAGCTACCTTCGCACAGTCTGCGAATTGTTACACTTCTGTGTGATGGCATTGACAGCGGCGATGTGCTCGTACGCTGTGTCACCAGGGGAATAGCCTTCGCATCAGGTCTGATACGTTTCGACGATGGCTTCGCATTCCTTTGCGCAACGAACCCAACGCCCGAAAAAATTCTGGTTCCGAAGGGCTGAACGTTGGCTTGCATCGCTACACCGGAGCCTTTCTCAGTGGTAACCTTTCAAGACCCTTCTCCTGAAGATCTCCCTGTTGCACGTTCTCCATCCACCTCCTCCCTCAAAACTACCATCAGCTCTGACCTGACCCCTTCGCAGACTCAACGGCTGTTTGCCTTACCGACGAAACACGAAGTTTTATTTGACGTCAATTCACCCGTATAGGCAAAGACATGCGTCCCCACGCATCGCATGGAGACTGAGGGTACGTCAATCGTTCGTCGTCGGCCATATCACATATCAGTAGCTTAGCGAAAGGTTATTGAAAAAAACGTTGACGACATGTTGAGACGGAACATAATACGCCCCTCTGCTAGTTCTTGGTCATCACCTGTCGTTTTAGTTCGAAAAAAAGACGGTTCTGTGCGCTTCTGCGTAGATTACCGGCCGCTAAACAAGATCACGCGCAAGGATGTATACCCTATGCCACGTACAGATGACGCCTTGGATTCTCTACAGGGAGCTCAATACTTTTCGAGTCTCGATCTGCGTTCGGGCTACTGGCAGATACCGATGCATGAAGACGATAACGAAAAGACGGCATTTTCGATACCAGACGGACTTTACGAGTTCAATGTAATGCCCTTCGGTCTCTGCAACGCACCCGCAACATTCAAACGCATGATTGACACCATTTTGCGTGGCCTGAAGTGGAAAACTTGCCTGTGCTATTTGGATGACATCATTGTTTTCTCGTCAACCTTCTCTCAACACACCGTGTAGACGAAGTCCTCAAGTGCTTGGGTTCCGCTGGCCTTCAGCTGAACACAAAAAAGTGCCGTTTTGCCAGCAGACAAAGGAGGTATTAGGCCACATTGTGAGTAAGGATGGCATTCGTCCTGATCTCGATAAAATATCGGCTGTTTTTCATTTTCCTCGCCCTGAAAGGACCAAGGACTTACGCAGTTTTCTTGGCCTGGCTTCATACTTCCGCCGATTCATACGAGACTTTGCCTCGATAGCGGCACCTTTGCACAAATTACTCGGTTCTGGTGTTCGTTTTGAGTGGTCTCCTGCCTGCAAATCAGCGTTTAGCCATCTGAAAACACCCTTACATCTGAACCAGTACTTCGCCATTTCGATGAAACAGCACCCACACTCCTGCATACTGACGCTAGCGGTCACGGAATCGGAGGTATTCTACTGCAGCGCGATGAGTCATTACGTGAAAGGGTCGTTGCGTATGCAAGCCGCGTTCTGACGAACGCCGAAAAAAATTACACCATTACTGAACAGGAGTGTTTAGCTGTCGTGTGGTCAGTGCAGAAATTTTGACCTTATCTACATGGCCAACATTTTACCATAGTTACAGACCATCATGCCCTGTGTCGGCTTTCCACACTCAAGAATTTGCCACGACGCCTTGGTCAATGGATTATACGTCTTCAAGAATACGACTTCACTATTACCTACAAGTGCGTTAAAAAGCACCAGGACGCAGATGCACGTTCTCGCTGCCCACTTCATATGGCGCCGTCCACTGCTTCCGCTACTTACTTCAGCGACGAACGCTTGGATAGCCGTCATTGACAAGATCCCACCTGACGACCACGGCTCCATCATGACGCATCAACTCGCTGACACTTACTGTAGACGCATCATCATAGATCGCCTTCAGGGGAAATTGCGACCGCCTAATGCCCGCCTTCGGCGACAACTCAGGAATTTCATGCTCGATAACCGCGTTCTTTACCATCACATCCGGATGGTCAATGCTGGGTGCCCGTTCTGCCTCATTCTCTTCGAGCCGCTATTGTTAAGGCCTATCCCGATGACCTGACTGCTGGTCACTTCGGTTTCCAGAAAACGTACGATCGCATTAAAGGTCTTTCTACTGGCCAGGGATGTCCGCCAGCGTAGCAAAGTATGTCGCCTCTTGCAACCTTTGTCAGCGCCGAAAGCTTCCGACATCACCTCAATGCGAAGAGCTACAGCCACTTCCATGTCCGTCGTCACCATTTGAAGTTGTTGGCATTGATATATATGGTCCCCTTCCCACAACTCCGAGTGGTCACCGATGGATAGTGACAGCTGTCGATCACTTGACACGTTACGCTGAAACGTCCTGCGTGAATTGGGCCTCCGCTACTGACATGGCTACATTTATGCTGGAAGCCTTGATCTTGCGTCACGGTGCTCCTCCTCTCGTGCTGAGTGACCGTGGAAAAGCTTTCCTTTCGCAAAATGTGGAAGAATTGCTAAAAGCCTCCGGCACCAGTCACAAGACAACCTCCAGCTATCACCCCCAAACCAACGGGCTCACTGAGCGCTTTCATCGAACTCTGTCCGACATGATGGCTATGTACGTAGAGCCATACCACACCAACTGGGATGCGATTTTGCCCTTTGTAACATTTGCTTACAATACCGCCATACAACGCATAACTGGCTTCTCGCCATTCTACCTCGTCTATGGCCGATCGCCATCTTCCTTCCTGGACGTCTCGTTCTTGACATCCGCGGTTACACCATCTGCATCAACCTGTGAACAATATGTGTCCCACCTCCATCACTGTCGCCAGCTCGCCCGACTCGACACTGAGAAGACACAACAAGCCCGTAAAAATCTGCGTGACGCATCTCACACCACCGTATTAAAAATTGTATTATTAAACTGTAATTAAGACTGTATTAAAAAGAAAGAAATAAGTGTAACAACGTCACGTCAGAAAAATTCTTGCTGTCGTTCTCAGCAAAATTTTGGCAGAAATTTGCCCCTAAACAGAAGTGATTTCATATTATATGTGTAATTAGTTCTGTCGTTACTAACAAGGAAGCTATCGCCTAATCATTTAACAAGTTTTTTTGTTCAGTGTTTACTGGTGACGATGGTAAAAAGCCATGTCCAAAAAGTGTGCATGATATCCCACGAATAAGTGACATTTCAATATCTGAGGAAGGAATTGTGTCTGCTTCTTAAAAGTGATCCATCCGTATGAGACGCCCGGTATTGATGGCATTCCTAACGCGTTCCTTGCGGGGTATGCTGATTGGTGCTCAAAGTTGTTGTGCATCATTTTCCAAAAGTCACTATCACAGCGCCCTCATCCAGAAGACTGGAAATTCGGAAAAATTATCTCTACTGTATACACAAATCAACTAACGCTTCTCTCGTTTTCGCTTATAGACCAATTTCTCTGCTTTGCCCATGTCCAAAAATATTAGAACATATTTTATTCAAGCACCTTTCGACTTTCTTCGAGGAAAACAATCTAATAAATGACAAACAACACTGCTTTCGAAAAGGCTTCTCAACCGTCACACAACTGTTGGAAACAGTTCATGGGATTGCAGCTATCCTAGATAAGCAAGGTCAGATTGACATGGCTTTCCTAGACTCTGAAAAAGCGTTTGACCGCGTGTCGCATCCAAAAATGTTCTCAGAACTTAAGCCTATACTGAAAAAAGACTCATTAATTTCATGGATTGAGGCCTACCTCTCTTGCCAAAATCAATTAGTTTGTTTCGATGACGTTTACTCCGATTAACAACCAGTCAAATCAGGAATCCCTCAGTGTTCAGTGCTAGGGCCACTTTTTTTTTAATTTTTATAGACAAAAAAGAACAACTCAGCGTCTCTGAAATTGTAGACAGCGATACTACTTATACCGGTATATCTCTGGCTAATAGGTTTCATTAACACTTTTCAAAATGTGGAGCATCCGTACGTGATAATTATGACAGGCATAACTACAGGTCACAAATTGCGCATAGCTTTTTAAAGCCTCTTTTTATAGAACCAACCACAGAATATGAAATTAAATCCCAAATACTAAAGCTAAAGAATGCATCCGCATGTGGCGAAGACGAGATAAAAGCCGAGCCGATAAAAGCACTTGTCCACAGTATCAGCGATCCTCTATCAAACATATTCAACCTCATTTCGGCTACAGGCATGTTCCCTGAAGAACTAGTTACTAGAGTAACAGTTATATGCAAGAGAGGCGACAGAAACGACAGTACAAATACAGGCCAGTTTCGGTATTACCACTATTTTCAAAAGTTTTTGAACAAATGATTAATGTGAGAATTATAAATTTCTGCACTAAAAATGATGTACTTACCGGCAATAAACACGGCTTTCAGAAAAAGAAGTCAAGTGAAATGGCACTTTTGTATCAAACAAATATTTCAAAATTTTGAAGCCAAAAAGCATACTCTAGAGGTATTTCTTGACTTTAAAAAAGCGTTTGACTCTATTAAGCATGATATCTTATTAAAAGGTAAAGCGAATATGGCGTTAGGGGACTTGTTCTCGACCTTACACGTAGTTATTTGACAAACCGCTACAAGTACACAGACACCAATCATTCAAAATCACTTCTGGGGGAAACTTAATACGGTGATCCTCAGAGTTACATCCTTGGAAGTGTGGCAGCTAGGGCCAGTTGGTATGGCATGACGATAGTTATAGCGCGAGAACAAAATGACGACACAGATGTCCTTCTTGTCTCTGTGTCGTCTTTTTGTTCTCGCGCTATAACTATCGTCATTACATCCTTGGACCACTCCTTTTCTCATTATATATAAATGATATAGTGAATATTGCGTTGACACCTGATATGTTTCTTTACGCCGACGACACGAATGTATTTTTTCAGGAGAGCGTCTACATATACTTCAATCGCAGGCTAGTAAATCGCTCAATGACTTGGATGAGTGGAAAAACGTAAATAATATTTAGCTAAAATATTGAACTACCAAAAAAACTAAATATATAATTTTTCGCTGTGAAATAAGACTATCGGAAATGACGTACATTTGAAATTTCGTGGCGAGAACATCGAGCGTGTAATAATACATAAATTTCTCGGTGTCCTCTTCGAAGAAAACCTCAGCTGGTCTCCTCATGTCGATAACTTCACAAGACGCATCTCACGTTCAATAGGTATTATAAATAGAACAAAGCAACTTTTGCCGCGGTGGTTAAAACTTCAGCTATATTACGCACTAATTGATTCCCATTTACAATACTGCCTCCTTGTGTGGGGAACAAGAACAAAAATAATCTTAGAAAGCTGCGTGTTCTACAAAAACGTATTTTGCGAGTTATTGAAAATGTGCCATATCTAACACACTCCGCTCCACTCTTTAAAGCAAATACCATATTAACAATGTAACACATACTGGAAAACAAGCTAGGCATCGCAATATTCCAGAAAATAAAGTCATGTCAGGACCACTTTTATCGACAATTCCTGGGGAAGGGACACACTTTCGAAACTAGAAAAACTGTATAGGCCAAGGGTTTCATACGAACACACTATAGCATGCAAAAATAATCTTACGCTATAATAGGTTTCTTAAATCATCATCCTACCGTTATAAGCTTGGTACAGAAAACTATTCACATGAAATGCTTCAAAAAAAAGTTAAGTTCATACCTCATTTCAATACAAGAATAATTTCGTTTTTATCTTGCTGCAGTCTATACTGTACATATACTTAGAAAATCTCTCTGTTTTAAGTGTATATAGGACAATGTATATATCTATAGAATCCTGTATATGTTTTGCCTACAAATGTATAGTATATGTAATCCTTTGTATGTATTTTCTAGACTCACATAACTCAAACTAATGTTTAAGTTATGTGTGTCTAGAAGGGAATTTGACACTAAGTCAGGCACTGGTGCCTTTTTGTCACACCTCCTAGACAGGACAAATGTACACTATATTTGTCTTTGTCTGAAAAAAAGTTGAAAGCTGAAAGTTGAAAATGGAAAAAATAAAGATCAGAAGCTCAGCCAGAACATATACCCATGACATTTCGGTTACTTTAAAGCTATTTGCGAATGACTGCATTCTTTAACGGGAAATACGTAGTGCAGACGACCAGATTCTTTTAAACGCAGCGTTAATTAAAATATTTTGGTGATAAGTGTGGGAAATGAAGGTTAACGAAAAAAACGGTAGCTATGACCGTAACACGTAAACGGCGTTCTTTGCAAAACTCATGTTTCATACATGGTCAAAAACTATCGTTCGTTAACACTTATAACTATTGAGGGTTTGTATTAAGTGCAGATTTTAAGTGGAATGATCATATTGCCTACATTGAAAAAAAATGCCTTACAGAATGTAGGATTTCTTAGACGTGCTTTGCGCAAATCTACCCCAAAATTAAATAGATGCGTATAAAATTTTTATCCGCCCGATCCTTGAGTACTCATCTCGGGTTTGAGATCATCACAGCCAAGCAAATATCAAAACCCTCGAAATAAATCAAAGAAAAGCAATCCTATTTGTTTATAATCGTTACAGCTCTTACGTCAGCCAGTGAACTGCTGAAGAGAGCTGGCCTGGATACATGGCAGGTAAGACAGCAACACAATCGATTGGAGTACAATCGATTGGAGTACAAGCTCCGAATAAACAAGGATGCGTATATAGATACTGTTCACCGCCGATCCACTCGTTCCGAGCATCCAAAAATAAACTGAAGGAGCATTATTGTAAAACAACAGCCTTTAAAGACTCTTGTTTTTTTTTTTTTCGCGCATTGTCGCTAACTGGAATGCTCTGCCTGGGGATCTGATAAACTGCGAAAATATTCAGTCTTTCATGGAAAAGTTTAGACACCGGCATCTCACATGACTTTCATCTTCTTTTCAGCTTGCCCTGCATTATTTCTTGAGATATTATCATGGTATGCTTGTGCGGCTGTGTATTCTGACTCATTGCTGATTCTCTGCACTGTCATATGGCGGTTCCCTTTTTTTTTTCATTTTTTTATGAGCAGATTCTTGTCGTTATTGCTGTTGTGTTGCTTTCTTGCTTTTCTTTTTTCCTGCGCCTGCACGCGAAAATCCCTATTATTGTGTAAGTATTGGCGTTTCACTTTTTCTCCATGTTGTAGCTACGCGTGGTGTGTTTTCTTTTTGTTGCATTTCTATACGCTACCTTACTTGTATTGCCCACCCCGGCCTAGGCCTCATGCGAGAGTCTGGCAGTATTTATGAAATAAATCAATAAATAAAACTTTGAGGCTACAATAAAAAACGCCAGACCTGCGCGTAAGGCGCAGCACAGTCACAGCGAAAGCTAGAAAACTGGCCTTTCAGATCATTTTCTAAACTCTCAGTGGGTAGCTACTGCAAGCACACTTGCTTGATCCTACGGCATTATTAATAAAATTTTTTGGGAGTAGGCCGGCATTTGATATGCTGTTTTTCGTCATTCTCCCAAGAAATGTGGCACCCGCTAAACAATCGCAAAAAATTTTGTGCCGATTGTTCATGCAATGGCTGACGACGATGAGTAATTATGCCTGAAGTGCGTATGCGCCACAGTTGAAGTGTGCACAAGAACAAGCTTTTGTAATGGGTTGTAGCATTGAAGACCCACTCGTTACACTGTTTGATGACTGCTTGTTCTTTCGCTCATTTAAAACGCTTTATAAGTCGTATTAACACGATTGCTTTCCCGATATCACGCCTGCCTAAGGCAAGTTTGCAAACAAGTCCCAACGACCGGCGTAACTCAGGGGTAGAATGCTGGGCTGGCACCCAGTGGACCATGGTTCGAACCCCACTGAGTCATTGGTACTAGGTTACTTTTCTAGGAGCGAAGCTCCTTATAGCGGCACGCGTTCGTCCCTTATAGTCATTGTAGTAGTGTGTAACCAGTCTTACATTTTGACCTCCAAGGTGGTGCCGGTGGGAGATTTTTTCTGTGCGTTGTTAAACAATAAAAATTCACAGCGTGTGCGTTAACTAAAAGCCTAATTCTCCTGTCTCTCTTTCCCCCTTAGCAGCCATTGGCATGTACATTGAGCACTATTTGCCAAGAAAGGGTTGCTACGTTATACTCACTGGGCGTAACCTCCTTGGTTTTAGAAAGGCTCAGTGAACGTTGGGCCGCAGTGCCATGTATACAGTGAATTAGTATATACGATGAACTCGAGGTGGTTAAAGGTGGGAAGTAGGCACGAAGCGCAAGCCGTAAGAAAGTTTGCGTGTGCTACCTTCCGTTTAGTCCTTGGGATGTCCGTTGGATGGCGGTGCTTCTATACAGGGAATATATGATGAAAAGAAGCAAGATGGTGGTACTTGGAGTGTTCAATAGGTGGATGGACGCACGGGTGGCTGCACGGACGGATGAACGCATAGACGGACGCAGGAGCGGATACATGGACGAACGCAGGGACGGACGCACAGATGGACGTGCGGATGCACGAACAGACGCAGGAGCGGATGCATGGACGAACGCAGGGACGGACGCACAGATGGACGTGCGAACGCACAAACGAATGGACGGACGGATGCTTCGCCCCACTCTCCATCATTCACTCCGTGGATATGCTGCCAATTTTTTTTTAATTTTGCGCGACGTGGTTGCGGACACCGGCGGCATTGGCGGACAACTACGGCACTGTAAGAGACCCGAGTTGTGATCACATAACAGCTTTCGCTGTAATACGGTGTTTTGTGACTAGTTCTGGGAGGAGCGACAACCACTGCTATTCGCTAATGCAGTTTCGTGAGTTTTTCAAGGAAACTAATAATCAGTGCATTGATGTTCTTCGTTTTCTCCGTGTGCCCATGTTGGGTATCATCGAGTGGGCATTTCTGAAATGGAGAGGAGCACGTAAGTTCAAAACCGTGAGACTCGAAATTGTCCAGAAGTAGCGCGAAACGAAGATTTCAGACGAGCAGTCAAGAAACAAGAAAGAGCGTCAAACAAATATGTGTGTCAGAACTGAAATCGGAAGGAAAAACGAACGTGTCAACACAAGCCCCCCCCCCCCCCCCCCCTTCTGATGTGATGCCTGTGGAGAGGGACACGCCACAACAGCGCGCGGGCTCTACAACACAGCTCTTCAACACACAAAAAAAAAGGAAGAGAGAACGGGTAAGCACTTTGTAATGGCATGTTTGCCCAGCTAGAGGCGTGTTCGGCAGCAGCAGTGGCGATAAGACGCAGAGACGTTCGCTCCGTGAGCTGCTGCCATCCTCGGCGAGACGGAAGGGAGAGGAGGCGGAGAGCCGGTCGTGCCAGGGCCAGTCGTGTCAGTGCTGCTCAGCATGGCGCTGCTCGTGGTGGTGGTGGTGGTGGTGGAGCTCCTGGTGGCAGCCGACGCGGGACGCGCAAAGCCTCGGAACGACGACTTCTCCCTTTGGATCGACGAGAAACAAGTACGGGAATTCAGTGGTGAGATCTCTCGCTTGCCTTCTCCGAACTCGGCTCGTCGCGCCCCAGCCTTCGTACGCCTTCTAATCGCTTCGGCAGAATCCAGCTTTCCGTGAGGCCATTGTGTCTAGCAGTCTCTTTGGGAAAATCTGCGACGATGAAAAGTGCACCTTGAATTAGGTGCTCCAAAGTACAGTAAACAAGCTGCCAGTTACAGCGTGACCATGACAACGCAAGCGTGCGCCTTGTAAACACGGAACATGATAAATTTTTTATCTGCAAACACCGTGGTATCAGGGAACATTAGCGTACGCGAAACTCGGCTATGACTTACTTCGATGATTTGTCATTGACTCTAATTTTGACTGCATTTTGTGTTTTCAGTTTCTATCGAAAAGCCTTGCCTACTTATTATGCATGCTACTTTGAGTATGCCGCGTACTCGCACAAACTTGCTGCAATTTAATCGCTCTTTTTTTACGGTATTCAACGTGTATCTGCCAAGAAAAAGCAAGTTCAGCTAGTGGGCATTTAGTTATATTTCAAAATACGAGCACAAAAAAAAAACGAATAGATGAGAGGTGTGCCATCTCTTTCATATTGCCCGACGGTTTGCTCGTGCACTGTTTTTATAGAAAGGTGAATGTAACCACTGCAGCACGCTTTTTCTCTATCGAAACCACCGTGCCACAGAACTCCATCTTTCTACTCTAATTTTTTACCGATTTAAATTATTCCTTTTACTAGTTACCAGCCATTCTTTGGTGAGTGTTGTCATCTATCCTGAGATAGCCCTGATGGTTTCCGATTTCAGTATGGGTTTTGGCAGTGAGGGTGGCGATTTGGGCTTGTTGGTATGGTTGGGCTTGTTGGTATGCAGTTCATTATTGGTTTTGGCAGCTTTACTTTCTGGTGTTCTTTCTGGATCAAGAAGTGGAATGCTAACAAGTGCAACATAATAATAACCTACATGACGACTAGTAAACGTTACTTTATTCTCATAAAAATACTTGATTGTTGTCTAACCGCAAAGTGTGCATGAATTCCCCCAAAGACAGCAAGTTTTTATGGAACATTCATGACAATTGTAAAAAATATACCAGCCCCAGGGCGCTATGCAGGATCGGCCGGGATTCGCCCGTGTTTCGCGAAACTCGGTATGCTCCTGAGCTCTGTAGACACGCCCTTATGAACTAGCCAGCAGTGCGGCCGAGATTCGCCCAAGTTTTTCGAAACTCGGGGTCTTCCTGAGCTCTGGCGACACCCGCTTATTAACGAGCCAACAGTGAGAAAAAGTCAAATCCACCCCTCGGCGCGCTGCAGTTCATTATTGGTTACGATACAACCAGTCATCGCGTCAAGGACGGCCGACTGAATCGGGCGGTGTTTTGAAGCCTGACGCATCTTCTTTCATTTGTTCGTCTGTGTTCCCTAGAGGCTTCCTGACGTTTTGCTATGGCTCTCTTAACTTCCTCATCCCACCATGTTTTGGGTTTGTGTCTTCTTTCTCTGGGTGACTTGTCACGTGCCTTAGCAAGCTCTAGCTCAAACAGTCTAATTAGATTCGTGTATGTTCACACTGCTTTATTATCCTCAGTGATTACTTTCTAAGTTTGTTTAGTAGCTACTCCTATTTGCATTTCTGAATAAAAATTTTCCTGTAGTTGATCATCTTGTCTCCTTCCCACTTTCATTGCTCTTACAAAACTTAGCTTGTTACGTTTGTGATCACTACCCAGACTTCTGGAGCCACCTTCATCTATGTGCATTCTCCTGAGCTTTACATACATTCTATGTGACATTAGTGCATAATCTATCGTCGACTGTAGCCTTCCTACCTCCCATGTTATTTGCGCTTCATTCTCGGTCCTGTTGCAAATGATCAAATCAAGCCTTTCACACATATCCATGATTATTTTGCCTGTCGGGTCGGTATAACCATCTATGTCTTCTAACTGCGCATTCATATCTCCTAGTATAATTATCTCGCACTCTCCTCCTAACTCCTGAATGTCATTTGATATACACTCTATCATTGCCTGGTTTCCCTCTCTGGCCTTTGATCCCGTCCACAAGTACACGAACCCAAGGAGTGTCATTTTCCCTGCCACTTTCCGTTTTAGCCATAAATGTTCCTTGCACTCCTGCTTGACCCTTTACCAGTCTGTACTTTTATGAATGAATGCCCTAATACCACCCCTCTTTCTGCTGCCTTCTGTTCTATTAAAATATTTCCACGCGTTGTCCGCATTGTTAAGAGGTTGTTCCATGTCCCTGAGATGTGTTTCTACAAACTCATATACCATCGGCCTCTCCTCCCTTAGGTGTTCTTCTATCTCTCCCACTTCAGTCTGTTCCTACCACCCTGCATGTTAATATACCCTATGTCTGGATTGGCTCGGCGCTCGTGGCTACGTCTATTTCTGCCCGGACTCTACCTATCTTAGATACTGGTGCCACTTTGGAATCATATCTGTCCATACCACCTGTCAAAGAGTCTCCCTGGTTGTTTTCCTCGTTACTAGCTATCCTGCACCGCGAAGGGCTCGCTTGCCCCCCAAAAAAGCTACTGTCTAGAGCACTAGAGCAGCGCTCCAGGCACCTTATAGAGCGCTAGAGCAGCGCTACCGTGCCGCCAGCGTAAGAAGCTGCCTGGTAAACACACGGCCGGGCAAGACTGCACCTGTGCGCTCCCTTCTTACGGCCTTCGCAACGGGTTTAGTACACGCCTATCGCCACTTTTTTGATGGGGGCGCTGCGACCCTGTGCACTGAAGGTTGTGCTAAAGTCAAGGCACGAGTGAAAATTAAATTATTCCCTGGAAAGTATGAGTCCTCACCCTCGCTATTTAAAGGGAAAAAATAAATGTAGTTTTTTGTTCACTAAGTATTACGGCTTGGTGGCATTAGCCACCGCCCGATCTAAAGGGTACAGCCATATCAATCCATCCATCTTTCTGCCGCTCCGTACAGCACTTGCAACGCCAACACATGAGTTCGGGCGCGCTTCTCCACTCACCGCGCGTTGAAAAGCAAGTTGCTTAATCATTGAAGACGCTAAATGGTTTATGGCATTGCTCACAGCAGATGATGCTGGGCTTGAAACTCGACACCTCTGAAGAGTGCACTTTGTTGGCAGTGTCAAAAGCCCCGAAAGTGCGTGTATGATAGTAGCCTCTTTGTGACGGAAAGGGCAAACCATAAGCCTCTTACAAAATAGTCTGGGCACGCTTAATGCTTTCTACCGTCACATGCTATTTGATGCAAAAGAAACACGGCCTTTTTCACTCCTTTCTGCGCATCTGCTGCGATTTTCTTAACGCATGCGTGGTGCTTGCTTTCGCGATAATATTGGGCCGCATTTTAATATTCTTGCAGCTACCGCTGCACTTTCTCGCATTTTAAACAATGGTGCGACACTTAGGAGCCCAATCGTCCTATCATAGTCTGGTATCAACCCACCCGATGAGCGTCGCTGTTTATTGTTTGCGTGCAAACACTTGCTGCTTCTTGTTCACTGAAAACGTCTTGTGAAGTGGAAACATCCAGATCTGTTTCGTTGGTCTCCGCTTTTCACTTACTTGATTTTTGACATAGGGGCCAAACTCGTGAAGCAGGATCTTTGCGAGGCTTGTATGCACTTGAAATCATGTAGGAAAGATAGTTCTCAAAAAGAGTATAGGCACACGCGCAGTCAGGAATACGTTTTCTGATGTGAACGGAGGCAGATAACCTTCATCGCGCAAGTGTGCTGCATACGGCTGTGGATTCAGACCTGTCGTTAATAATGAGGTTGTCTCTCGCAATATTTTTGTCATTTTCTGCACAGCTCAGGATTGTTTGGGAATTGCTGAGAAGGAACACCGGGTGTTTTCCCCGAACGGGACTTGTAATACTGAATCGCGGTGATCGAGCAGCGAAGACAGAACACAGCGATACACGTTTACGCAGCTAATATATATCCATGTGCGTAATGCGCGCACTGAAGGTTGTGCGGCTGCCTTCCCGGCTCAAAAAGTTACTGTAGATTGAACACTGACAAAGCAACGAATGAAATGCAGCCGTGATAGGTAAATACCAGAATAAAGCAAGCCACGCTAGAGATAAAAGGCAATTCACAACAACTTGCTTGTAGGAATAAGCCACAAGAGAATTTATGCAGATTTTTCAGAAAAACGGCTGCTTACTTGCGGAAAAGTTGTAATGTTGTCAATTTCTATTTCTAAACATGTTGTTATGCGAACTAGAAATATAGCACAGAACTCATTTGCACTACAGTTTTAGTTCCGGGGCAAGTGGCTAGCGAGTGTAAGCAGCTGCGTACATCGTTCACATTCTTCATGGACGTGGCTTGCCAAAGAAACGTAAAAAGGCTTGGCCTCTTTGTAATCAATATTTCCAGATGGGGTTGACGCCTTGACAATGCACACCACCACTCTTTGTTAGTGCCGTCTGAAGACAATATTGAGCAGCAAGGGCCCTCTCTTTTTTTTTACTTTCTTTCTCTTTGTACGCAGTTTTTTAGCCATTAGATATACAGGTCGCGGGTTCGAATCCCGGCTGCGGCGGCTGCATTTCCAATGGAGGCGGTAATGTTGTAGGCCCGTGTGCTCAGATTTGGGTGCACGTTAAAGAACCCCAGGTGGTCGAAATTTCCGGAGCCCTCCACTACGGCGTCTCTCATAATCATATGGTGGTTTTGGGACGTTAAACCCCACAAATCAATCAATCAGCCATTAGATATACAACACGCCTACGAGTTTAAAACAGTTGTCAGGCAGCAGAAAGCAGCTATTAGCACTTAAAACACTCCAAATGTATTTGGAAATAAAGAAAAATGGAAAATAGCTAGCAAAGGGAAGGCGCGCTCGTCATTCCGTGAGCGACCTCTATTGATTGCGACGTCGTTCTCCGACGAGACCAAGAGCCAAAGGTGTTTACCTCTCTGATTGCAGGACAGGTGCAGGATTGCTATTCTATCTCTTTGATCGTTGCCAGTGCTTTATTCCTTCTGCATTGTGCTTCTCATTAGCCAATTCTTCCGCATTTTCACTGAGTTTCAGCTTGCGTTATCCAAGAGCACATACATACCTACATTAAGCGGCAAGCCGTCTGGTAAATTAGTTTTCTTTTAGCAGATGATCCTCCCTCTATCCTCGATTTCTTTAATAATGTCCCTCTTCCTTATCGTCGAGAAACCTTATTCAAAGGTTTCCTATCGCAAACTCCCTCGTGCCATGTGCGCGGCGCAGAAGATGCAATGTGAGGGTCGCTGCGCCCCTACCGCCGACGGGTGGCGAAACATACTCAGAAACTCTCCCATCGTATTCGCGACGGGTGAGAAGGCCGTAAGGAAAGAAGTGATTTCCATAAAGGCACCAAACGATACCTCAAACGGCCAACCTCATCCGCAGCGCCCACCAATTTCTCAAGCTTCATCGTTCCTACTTGTGCGATTGTCAGTTAAGGAGCAACTAATTTGCAAATCTGAGTCACCATAACAGCACGTCGATGTTTTTTTTTTTTCATGTGCGCCTTTCTACTAGAGAAGGCACACACAAGTAATTCTAAGGACCATAGTGTATATCACGCTGCGCTGACAGTGCAACGCGGTGCTCTAAAAAGCACGGGTTTCCACACTACACGGTGGTGGCACCTGCCCGTCGCTTTGCGTTCTACTCCTTATCGCTTCCGAGACAAGCGCGTATCTTTCTCCGCGGGCACTCATGCCTTCCTTCGTTTTCGAAGATAACTGCCAGGTGGCACTCGAGTCTAACGTGCTTCCATGTGCTCGTTCACCTTCGCTGCACGTATAGAAACTCTCTAACGCAGAGCTTCCAGAATACAATTATTCGATTTCCTGGCGTAGAACATCAAACAAACGTTCGTTCACTCTTCCACACGCAACACTATCGTCTTTCGACGACATTTGCAGTGAAACATGCAGATGCGGGGCCATTTGTTTTTTCACTGATGTTTCACTCCAGCCAGCCGGAGTTATTGCGTGGCACCGCCGGAGCATTTTTCACCGCCCGTTCGCTCTGGCTGGTCGGAGTGATTACGTAGAACCTCCAGAGCATTTTTCTGGGTTTTACATTCCGGCTAATTGAAGCTTTTGCGGGGCTCCTCCGAAGTATTTTACGAATGCCTTTACTTCGTTCGGGAGAATTTTCAGTGAGATGTATAGTTAATTTTTTAGGTGTTTGCTTGTTTGTTTATTTATTCAATGCTGATCGTGTCACGCGTCGGTTAGATGAAGGAATTCTCTATTCTGATGCAAGCACTGCAGGGTTTCCGTGTATTTTTTCCACAGAGCTCTAGCAGACGAAATAAAAAAAAACACTTGATTTGTTATTATTCTATTTATTCAAAACAAGCTGCCGTTTCTGCTTGAATACTCAGCATTTGGGAAACGAAGACAAGAAGAAACAAGCATTTAAAAATCTACCAAAAATAAAAGACAAGAAAAAGATCACATGAAATCACCAGCTCTCAAGTTTGAAGCACAGCGCTTCGAAATGAAGCCGAGAATGCAGCAATACGATGCAAGACAAACGAAGAAAGCGTGGCCACCAGAAACAACGCCGAAGGAATACCTGAAGGACCATTCATGAGCTTCACTGACGATGCAAGGGTTAAGCTGATTGCTTCCTGCATAATTTAGCAAAAAAGACTTACTCATGAGGACTGCAAGTCATGCGAGAGGCACGAAATCTGAGGACGGGTACACGTAGAGTCTTGTACAGTGTGCGAGTACACGAGAATAATTGGCCTCGTAAACCGACCACACACACACAGCACCAGCGTTGAATATCAGGAGGTCGATCACATGTACTCCGGTGCCAGACAGCCGATAGGTCATAAAAACACACCTCTGTGTTGCTAACAAAGTTCAAAACTGGTGAAAGCTTCCCATATATATTCAGTATTTTCATCTGCTCAAAGCTTTAATTTTACTAACTGCACTCGCCGACCAGAATGCCTGATATCCAGACTAATGTTGATGGAATATCTACTTTAGTAAACCCTCTCAAATTATCCTCCTCGGCCGGTTGCGATCAAATTAGCAGCAAACTACTTAAAAACACAATTTACCTGTCAAGCGCAATACTAACCTTACTGTTCCAACAACCACTAAGCACTGGTGAAGTTCTCTCACGATTGGAAGAAGGCACAAATCATTCCCATTCATAAGTCTGACCACCGATCAAAAGCACCTAATTACCGCCAAACTTGGTTAACCAGCATACCATCCAAACTGCTAGAACACATTATAGCAACCAATTTAATGAACTACTTTGAATCAATCAACTTCTTTTATGCACACCAGCATGGTTTCAGAAAACTGTTATCGTGCGAAACTCAGCTGTCAGAATTCCCCGATGATATCTTGCTACATATGGACGATCATCTACAAATTGACGCCATCTTCCTCGACTTCTCGAAGGCCTTCGACCGTGTCCCACAGAATCACCTTCTTGCAAAATCGTCTACTCTTGGAATCCCCCGAAACTGATTACTTGGATAGAACATTTTTTAAAAGGACGCGTACAATACACAACTGCCAACTCTCATGACTCGTCAATTTCTATTGTTGCATCCGGTATCTCCCAGGGAGCAGGCTTATCCCCCCTATTATTTTTAATCTACGTCGATGACCTGCCATCTAACACAAAAACCAGACTTCGACTTTTCGCCGATGACTGCGTAATCTACAACGCCATTCACAAGCCTACCGTCTCCACTGATCTTCAGGAAGACATCGACACTATCGCTGCATGGTGTGGAAAATGACTCATGCCTCTTAACCTTAATAAGTGCCAATCCATGTACCTTTCCCGTAAACGCTGCACCGCAATTCACGCATACCATATCAATTGAAATGAAGTAACTCGAACAGGCTGCTATAAGTATCTAGGCGTTCACTTGACATCGTCATTTTCATGGGTCGCTCACATTGAAACAATATGCGCACATGCTTCACGCACACTTGGATTTTTGCGCCGAAATCTCAGATCTGCAGCGCCCGCTATTAAAAAACTTGCATATCAGACATACGTTCGGCCTAAATTGAAATACGCTTCATCTATCTGGCACCCCTCACAAGCATATCTCGCCTACGAATTAGAATCCATCCAGAATCGCGCTGCTCTCTTCATAACGTCAAGTTACTCACGTAAATTTAGCATCACTGAACCGAAACGCACACTTGACCTTCCATGTCTCCAATCACGTCGAATCATCTCGTGTCTCTGCTTGCTTCACTCTTTCTATTATCACCCACTTGCCACCTCGACTTCAACCCCCGCCCCGAATCTCGCCGCGCCTCAACCACAGCAAACATATCGCACACATTCAGTGCCGCACATCATCGATGAAAGATTCTTTTTTCCCCCATGCAATAACCCTGTGGAATACCCTCCCCGACAGCATTGTTTCGTCTACCGACCGCGTGACTTTTCGCGAAAAAGTAACAATGCATCTTACCTAAATTTAAATGAATTCCTAGTTGAACCGTGTTAGTAACTAACTTTTAGTGACTCATGCATTATTATGCTGATTGCTTGTGTATATTGCTGTTTTATTTCCAGTCTATGGCAGTTGTTTTTTTTTCTGCTTGCTTATTTCCTTTCTTAGCGACGTTTTTTCTCTATTTTTTGTCTTTTCTTCTTTTTTCGGCGTTTGAGGGATTAAGAGTCCCTCATATATTGTTTGCCCCCGCCTTATGTAATGCCTCCGGGCCCTTAAGGCTTCAATAAATGAATTGAAATGAAATAAATGAAATGAAACTTGATAACTCTACTTTTTATGCAACATTCGAAAGCATTTTTTTTTCGCTAAAATGAGCGAGTTTTGGTACTCCCGAAAAAAACATCAGGAGTGCTTCTCCCGAAAATTTCCTAAATTTATAAGACATTATTGCTGATATTACACCTGCATTTTACTTAGTGGTCATGGTCATACTTCAAGCAAATTAGAACCTTACACTTTGTATGTGTGCGGCCTGTCTTTAAGAAAAGCGTACCTTCACTCTCCTTCGCGAAATAGTTTTCGAGGGAAGCTGGTCTTGTATTTGTTTTCTTTTTTGTTTGTACTGGCCACTCTGTTTTGCTACTTGTTGTAGTGAACATATTTCGAAGTGTACTTATTGCATGAGCATGTATTGTTTCAACATGAACAGCCTCGATCAAAAAGTAAAGAAAAGGTCACTACTACGTAACAAACTAAATAAGCAAGAAAAACTACTAACATCGCGCCACCTCTACCAACTGCATTTTCATCGTATACTGGCAGAAATAAGGGAAGGTCGACCAGTTTACCTAATATACACGTCCGTGCAAACTTCCGGGGGTCACAGAAGGCAATGCAAGTTGAGGCGCGCGCGCCAGGATTCCCGGAATTTTCCTTTCCACCGTTCTCTTCACTGGCCAGCATTGTTGCATTGTCCAGGTCAAGACTATTCTGGTATTCGAGCACCGTTTTTCAGAGAGAGATAAAAAGAAGCGTTTTTTAGAGAAATAGGGCACATGAAGGCGAACATTTTGACAGTTGCACCTGTTTGGTCGAAGAAACATAACTCCTGTCTCTCCATCTCACAAAAAAAAAACTGTGTTCGCTGCCGCGGCAGCACGACTGGTAGCGGTGGCTGTGGTTAGAGGGAGAAGGAGGCGCCTAATTTCTGCAGCCTGGTAGGAAGCATGGCGCAGTGCCTGCGGGGAAGCGGTGGATAGAAAAAAGATTAGAGGCGTTTTCTCCCCTTATGACTAAAAAGAAAAAATGCAGCAGCGTGGCACTATCAATCAATCATTTTATTTTCCACTTCATCAAGTAGAGGGCGTGGCAAGAAAAAGCTCCTGCGAGCTTGACCAAGCTTCCCAGCCGGTTACAGAAAAGCAAGCACTAATAGCATACAGAAAGTGGCATACGAAAATAAAATCATAAATAATACATACGTTATTCTGATGCATAGTCACCGCAAGAGCACTACACGTACATGCAATTCAGGAAAAAAAAAGAAGTACAGCATCAAAAAAAAACGAAGCACAAAACTGACATTTCAGTTATCTCATGAAAAAAGCATGCAGCACAGGCCTGGAAGATGAAATACAAAAACCACTTTGCGATAGAAGGTTTAATACAGAAGGCAAAGTTATTCGTAGCATCAGAACCCCGTAGTTCTTGCGTGGAATGCTTGTTTCGAACTTTTTCATGAAGAAACGCTACTTTTCCCCATTATGAACACAAGAAAATACGGCCAGTTTTTAGAGAATGTGACCTCTCCTTCCTGTATTTCACTACATCTCCCCTCCGTCCTACAACGTTCAACCACGCTGTCAGATGCTTTTTTTTTTTTGCCCCCTCTTCTATGCAAACGTCGAGCGCTCCGCAACCCATCCTGCCAAGCGACAGTTTTACCTGTTTGCTTTTTTTGCATTCCTTGTCACTGTTTTAGTGTGCTCCTTTCCCGCCTCTATTTCTTGTCCGAAAAGCACGACGACCCCCGAAACTATCTCAATGCCACTTATACAATCACAATATCTTATTTTTTCACAAAAATGAGTGCGTAAATGCGTTCTCAAAGTCTGTACCAAACACATCGCCCTAGCTCAATTCACTACATATATACAGAATTAACGCTAATTAAAGTTATTCGTGTTTCGTTAGTTCCACTTATATGATACATCAAAATAATTTATACGCAGTGTCAGACCTAGAACTGTCTTTCATTAATATAGAAAGTGCACAATTATTACCGTTTACCGTCTTTTGTGACGCACTACAAAAAGGTCCTTTCTAATTCTCTCGTGCTAGCTTCACAAAGAGTCCCTTTTGTGACTCATCAAGGTAACAAAAAGGTGGTCTCAAAAGGCGGCCACACAGCTATAGCACTGTGAGCATCATGCATCCCAAAACAGATGAATAGTGCGCTGCTTTTTTGCATCTTGGTTTTTTCAAAAGTGAATAACTACGGACAGGTGTTAGGGTGACAACGGGCATGCTTTGATGGAAACGTGCCGGCTTTAGCAATCGTCGAAGCTAAGCTGCGTTGTTGTAAGTTGAACGTGAGAATGAGACCACTTCGTAGAACGTGGAACATGGAACAAAACAATGTCCCGGTAACCAAACGTGTTTTGATAATGGTAGGCTAGAAAGCTTATTGGCACGCGATCTATGCTTATTGAAGCGCCCTTCAAATGAAGTTTCCGAGTGTCCTGTTCCGTGTGTTACGTGTGTCATGTAATGTTCTTTGCAGACAGGACATTCAAGCATATATATAACGTTAGAGCTATTACAATTAAACGAACCTCGAATTTTAAGGTAGAAGTATGAAAACGTGCTAATGGCTTTCCGTGTTGTTTACATATGTGCGCACACTTTGCAACGTCCTTTGTTGCAAGGTGCACAGCCAATTATTTTATGCTCATTTACTTTTGATGAAGTTAATAAATCTCGGAGATTCTTAAATCATCGGTGTACCATGCGAGGTGATTCAGGGAAAATACTCTTTAGACGTTCACTTTTCGCAAGGATATTACTATGGCGTTTCTATATATAGATTGTACCTTTGGTGCCGAGAGTGAGTGCGTTAGAATAAGATTGGTGCTATTATATTTTTCGGCCAAACGTTTTCTCTCAGAATTTCCGCTCTAATTTATCAGCTCTATCTATAGCGTCATCAATTAAAGCCGATGGCTATTGCTGCTTTGGGAGAGAAGTTTCAAGCTGTTCGCAATTAGCAACGAAATCTTCGCGGTTGGATCACTGTCGTTTAAAGCGGCGGGCCTGACTGCAGGGAATCGCGGTCTTCAATGGCATACATGACGGCTCTTGAAATGTAGAAGCGGGTTTTTATCAGTAGGTTTGCGGTATAGTTTAGTAAGCAGTTTTTGTTTGCATATTGACACAGTGACGTCTAGAAAGTTAACCGAGAGTGATGAGTAATTATGTGACAGCTCGATCGAAGGGTGGAACTTATTAAACGCCCCCAGAAATTTCAAAAGGCTTTCCTCCCCATTTATCCCAATCAAAAAGGTATCATCAATGAATCACTTATAAAAGAAAGGCTTTATGTCAGTGCTACATAAGAAATCATCCTCCAAAATACCCATAAATATATTAGCATAATTCTGGCCTATTTGAGTTCCCACAGAAGTACCGCTAACCTGAACATAGTGGCTATTATTGAAATCGAAGTTAAGTTCAAGAATAAGCTTCAGCAGCGATCCCAGGGTTTCTTTATCTACAGAAGCTTTAGAACTACCATCTTTGTATGCTTTAAGGACTGCTGAAATCCCATGGATATGCCGTATGTTAGTGTGAAGTGAGGTGACGCCGAGGGTTACGAGGACTGAATTATCTGGAATGGTTAGGTTTGATATATCTTGGAGAAAACTATTCGTATCCTTTACGAATGACGGAAATGTTCCAGGAATTTGGTTAATAAGGGACTCTACATAGCGTGAAAGGTTTTCCGTTATAGTGTTCACACCAGGAATGAGCGGGCGGCCCGGGTTACCTTGTTTGTGAACCTTTAGTAGCAAGTTAACCTACCCGCTACAGCACTGCCATTTTTTGCTGCCATTTTTGCTGCCATATGCTGCCATTTTTTTTGTTTAGTTTTGCCGACAGTCGTTCATGAGATGCGATTGAAGCGCCCGAATACACAGTTTGTCAATTAGCAGCACAATCAGCCCAGAATCGTACTTAGTGGCAGCGCGCGGAGGAGGCTATGCATGTTCGCAAATCATAGGTAATTAGGACGGCCCTAGTGAGCCGTCATAGAAAACATACATAAGAGCGAAACTTCTGAGCCCATGACCATGCGTTCCACGAACGTATTTTCCTATACTCTGTATCATACATAAGGTGCAACGCTTTGGAGGCCAGCGAGATGTCTTACAAAATATGCGTTTGCGTGGGGAAGAACACGATGATTTTTCTACGTGAGGTATGATTTCTTTTCCTCTTGGAAACAGTAAGAAACAAAGAAGGTTTGTGCGTTGGAGATCAAGACAGCCCGTCGTTTTCGTCTCTTTGTTCTCATTTGTAGCCTTTCGTGACGCTATGCAGGCGCCTTCGTGCTCGTCTCGCACGAGCGTTTACAACGAAGAAAGCCAGGCGCAAGACCCGCGTAGTCACACATATTGCTAACTGAACTTCTTGTATAGCTTCCGCAGCATTGCATATATTCTATGAAACTGAGTATAGGCACCGTCCGCTGACCGGGGGAGCTGCGTTTCTGACACTAGCCCATCCTAATTTCACTGACGTTGGCCGTTAGGGGCACGCTGAAAACAGGCGCCCGCACATGTCCCCGTGTATCCCTGTAGCAATCCGCCCACTCACGCGGGCAGGGAGACGCGGGCATCGCTTTTCACTTTGACTGACCCCTACTTACTATTGCGTTTTTGTTTTCTTCGCTAGGCATTGCGTTCTGGCGCTGCATTCACACTGGAAACCACACTATGCCTATAGGTACATCGGCCAGCGCAGGCGTCCCCACCCCCATCTTGGGAGAGAGATGGATGGATGGATGAAAAACTTATTTTTGGAGAAAGAGAACACAACATTTATTGGCAATAAATAAGTCGCTATAGTGGTAGGGCCTCCTAGTCCGAAAGACCGATGGCTTGTTGCTGCACTGGGTCAGAGCTGCACAGGGTCACCTCGGAAGCTTACATGACCGGTCATGTATAGGCTTTTACAGAATCCAGTTTTAATTTACAGAATCAACTTTTGATTTATGACTGTTCTGTAAAAGCAGGATTAAACCTATTTTTTGTGGGAAGCCGTGATTTCCTTTATTTTGACTTACAGGCACCACCGATAAGTTTCCCATTCAGGTTGCCGCAAAGGTTTTTCTACAAAATGTTCGTCAGTACGACAGCATATGTGTCGGCACTATTTTGTTCATGTGGCCACTCTCACGTGCGTCTCAGTCAGGTTATTCTTTGATGACCAGACATTGCACTGTCCGCCTTGTACTTTGTTACGAAGCGTTGTTATCCGGGCATCAGTAGCAGTTCTGGCTGTGCAGCAAGCCGCTTTACGACAGAGTAGTCCTCCTCGGTCGAACTGCTTCCCGACCCCCTAGTGCCCATTAGTGGCAAAGACAGCGATCGTCATATTTGAAGTGAATGAGTCCTTTTATACAGCATAGTATAACTATTCGAGGGTCCCGTACTATGAATATCCTGCCACGTTGACTAGAACGTTCTGCATTTTCAGCAAAGTTTCGCTTCTGCCGCATCGTTGCAACTAGGACGTAGTTATCTGGTTGGGTACAATTTACCACTACTGAACAGTGGAAGTTGTCGGCAAAGTGCTCGACAGGCATACTCTGAAACGTCCAGCAATGACAAGCTTTCATACGTTCACCATCGTGTCCCCTTTGAAGCGGCACTACATACATATCATTCGCACGGCATGTCAGCGACCTTTTCTTCACAATTTTGAACCTCACAGGTTTATAACTAAGCCCCTCTCCTTGTACAATTGGTGTTTGTTACGCGTGGTGACTAGACTTAACTAATGAGGCAAACAATGAGGTCTGAAGATATAAATCATACCTGTTATATCATTTTATTCTAATTGATTGCGCCACATTGGGCGAACGTTTTAACTCACATAAAACAACTTGATGTTTCATTTCATTGATGGAGCTACCACCAAAAAACGCCCGTAAGATTCATTGAAAATATTTTGTTTTAAGCACTGAGTGGTCAAGCTAGTGAGCTCAAGTAGATAAAAGACACAATATGCATCTACTAATGTGCAATAGTAGTTGGTAATTAGCGTCTAAAAGAAAAAAAGCGACTTTCTACGGAACTGTCCAGCAGGAAAATTACGTATATTCACTGCTGTCTTGTAGGTTCCCTCATAAAGATAAAATAGTTTTCTCTTCATAGATTCATATAAAGGGCCTTGCTGCTTCTTTAGGCAGAAGTTCACAGTATCAGCTAGTATATTTTTGCCGCTTCATCGGTAATGCGTGACCAAGTACAGCCATAAACTGCCGCATCGGCACAATATATTAATTCATCAAGTTTTCGCCGGAGCACAAAAGAACTTCGCATGGAAAGTAAGTGTATTGTAATGTACATAGCCACTAAATATTTATGTGCTGCTTTGAAAACAAAAAAAGATATTCCCACAAAAACTGCATTTTTTTCATGTTCATTGGAGCGTAAATAAATTACTGCTCAGTGTACATCGAAAATCTCTTCACACAGATTAGGATAGCACTTCATCTAAAGGCACGGTAAATTTATTTTGTTATATGTGAACCGTTTTCTGGACTGTTTCGAAGTAACAAAACGCTTTTTGTTGCTCACACTATTTTCATTACTATTAGGTAACGCTTCAACCGGGCGTTAAAACCAGGTGTCATTAGAAACGGGAGATCGTAAGCTTTCTGAATTTCTACAATTTAAATTTATTTTTTGGGCGCAGCAAGCAACAGTGCGTCTGCAAACCATGCGTAAAATGCGGAGTGGTTGCCGCCGGACTGCCACCTTATAACAGGCTAAGGATGATTCAGCGGTATTAAAAGAAACGTAAGGCATTGCTTGTAGCACGTGGTGTTGCAGCTAGTGCGACGCAGCAAGTGAGCCATGCCACCAATGTGAAAGTAAGCAGTCACCGGTGTCATCAACCTGTGCAACGGAGCTTGTTGTGACGATAAAACGCGATAAAATGTGTTTTCTTATTCTGACGACAAAATGCGGCACGATGGTTAAGGAGAATTTACACATGTTGCAACGGCACACGTCCACGCCGTGCTGAGCGCACCTCCGCTGTCTGGGCGGAGAGAGTAAACAAGGGGGGAAGGCAGTGATTTATCGCGTGCTTCGCACCACCGCCCAGACGACGCCTGCCAGCGGCCTTTTCCGCGCCTTCGTGGGTGCCGCTAATTGTTTTCTTGGTTGCCGTCTTCGCTTCTCATTCTATTTTTCTTACTTCATTGCCTGCCCCTAGCTAGCCGAGCACCCCTGCGGTGTAATTGAGCGCCGTTCGACAGCTTTATATGTGATGGTGGCTCGCTTCAGCCGTGTTGTTTTAGCTCTCGCTGCATTGTGATTGACATTACGTGCGACCGACCCTGCTGCTTCCTTCGCGTGCTACACCTTGAGCGTCAACCACGCAGCTCGAGTGCGACATGCGCACGATTTAGTGGACGAAGCTCCGAACACTTCTTTTGCATTTAACCCTCATCAGTGGCCGCGACTACAAGTAGAAGGCCCGTGGATTGTAGCACTAAGTCAGGGAGTGTGTGCACTTGATCTCATCGCAGAGGAACATCTCCAACAGTTGTCGGCATATTACTGGCCATGATTTCACGCACTCGTCATGTTCTGTGTGTAAGCTTACTTTTACGTAGCGTCGTTCTATTTTATTTGCAGAACGCTTTCCACTCACCTAAAATGCCTCGTTATAGTTATTTCGTAAGCCTCAGAGGGAGAAAAAAAGCGTGTTATTGCATTTTCTCGGGAGAAAAGATGTCCTTCGCGCAGTGAACACAACGCTGTGAAAAGACAATTTCTCAAAATTAGTATTTTTGAAGTGATAAAAAAAACATGCAATGTGTTTTTTGCAGAATATCATTCCGCAGTCCTCTGAGATCAATTGAGATAGTATTAACCAAGGTTGGGTTGGCTTTTCACTTGTTTATTTATTTATTTATTATATTACCCATAACGCCCACAGGCAGTACAGTGGGAGAATAATACAATATTTTAATACAAAATATAGACTCCTGCATTTCGCCGTAACAAAATAAACGCCATTGGCTGCCAACTTACGTAGTGATACATGTGATACGCACAGTATGAAGCAGGTTATTATTAATGTCTCATTGGCCAATTTTCTTTTTTCCAAACGACAAAATTTATTAGTATAAAAGTATTATGCAAGTAAAAAAATACATGTCGATTATTGGCATACAGGCCGATCTGGTCCGTCAACAAAAACTAGCTGAGAAATTCTCCGAGCAGCGACTGCATGCCATAGTCATCGGAGTTTGAGCAACCCAGTGTTATTAGAGAATTTTGTATTTGGTATTTTAGAATCAGATAATACCACATCATAAGTCAGAATTACTTAATATTACGAGAGCTACTTATCTATACTTCCATTTTTGCTGCAAAAAAAAACATATTCGCAATATTTAGTCTGCGTCACTATTAAGATAGCCACAAATTACGAAAATGTGCTTTTTTGTAAAATTGCTGCCATCAACTGGAGATGCTTTTTGATTTCTTTTTTGTTGAAAAAAAATTTTGTTTGAATAAAGATGAATGATTTCGGGCTATTTGGTCAAATGAGCATGATATACAAAATTATCAAGAAAGTCGGAGGCATCAACTGTGCGAAGTCATATTTATTTATTCAAAATAGCTTCAAGCTCAACAGGGCATTGTGTAATAGGAGCATCACAAGAATAGATACATGACTTTTCAAAACCCACATAAAAACAATACCGTAAAAGAAGTGTCCATGATTATACAACCCCTACCAGCGACGATGATGAAAAAAGCAGAAAAAGTATATAACAAAGAGAATACAACAGCAAGGAATAGCCGATGATTACCCATGAGATAATAACGTGTAATGCTATGAAGAAGTAAACAAAATATGTAAAAAGACTTTCCGTTCTTCAAAAGAAAACATTGCTCAAGATTACACACAGAATTAAACGCCTTGTTAGCATTCAAGCCTTCTAAAAATTATTAAAATGAGGAAAAGGAGTGAAAGAAGAAACCAAAATAACCGAAAAATCTAGCAATCATTAAACTTGATATTGACACGTTCCTTTCCCCATGTTTTGTTATCGCCCCATTACGCTACGTTCAGCAAAACCGTGCGTATACGGTGTTTGAGAAGCTTCGAGGCTGTAGTAGATCGTTTTCTTAAGATTACGCCCACTTCGTGAATATTACAGATTATTCTGGAACATACGTCGTCGCTAGCGATAACGCTAGAATATTCGATGTCAAGGGTATAAATGCCAACACGCTTTGCCGCTTGTCAGTTAATCGAAGGCCGAGGCGCCATTCGCCGCTATCGTGTAAGTCTGCTACTGTAACCCGACTTTCCGTTTACCGGGCTCACCCAAATAGTTTGATATGACAACCCAGTCTCCTGCCTTCAGCCACTTCACAAACCCATTACAATACGAATAAACCGTGCAGTTAATCTTGGGAATTGGGGTTCGGAAGGTGGTGGAATTTTTCTCAATTGCTTTCAGCTGCACCCTCTTTGTAAGCCTCCAAGTTCCTGCTCCGTATGTAAGTACCGGCAAGATGCAGCTCTCATATCACTTCCTCTTTAGGGATAGCGGCAATCTACCAGTCATGACGAGAGAGTGCTTGCCGAATGATCTTGACCTCATTCTTATTCTTCTAGTTAATTTAATCTCATCCTTCTGCTCCGCGGTTATTACCTGTGCTAAGTCATAATCATCATCATCATCATCATCATCATCATCATCATCATTAGCCTGACTACGTCCACTGCAGGACAAATGCCTCTCCCATGTTTCGCCAGTTAACCCGGTCCTGTGCTTGCTGCTGCCAATTTATACCTGCAAACTTCTTAATCTAATCTGCCCACCTAACCTTCTGTCTCCCCCTAACCCGCTTCCCTTCTCTTGGAATCCAGTTAGTTACCCTTAATGACCAGCGGTTATCCTGTCTTATGCGCTACATGCCCGGCTCATGTCCATTTCCTCTTCTTTATTTCAACTATGATATCCTTAACCCTCGTTTGTCCCCTCCCTAATCCATTCTGCTCTCTTCTTGTCTCTTAAGGTTACACCTACCATTTTTCTTTTCATTGCTCGCTGCGTCGTCTTCAATTTAAGCCGAACCCTCTTTATAAGTCTCCATGTTTCTGCTCCGTAGCTAAGTACCGGCAAGATGCAGCTGTTATATACCTTCCTCTTGAGGGATAGTGGCAATCTACCTGTCATTATTTGAGAGTGCTTGCCGAATGTGCTCCACCCCATTCTTATTCTTCTAGTTACTTCAATCTCGTGGTCCGGATCAGCGGTTATTACCTACCCTAAGTAGACATAGTCTTTTACAACTTCAAGTGCACTATTACCTAACTCGAAGCGCTGCTCCTTTCCTAGGTTGTTGTACATTACTTTCGTTTTCTGCAGATTAATTTTAAGACCCACCTTTCTGCTCTCCTTGTCTAATGCCGTAATCATGAGTAGCAATTCGTCCCCTGAGTTACTCAGCAATGAAATGTCATCGGCGAAGCGCAGGTTACTAAGGTATTTTTCATTAACTCTTATCCCTAACTGTTCCCATTCTAGGCTTCTGAAAACCTCCTGTAAGCACGCGGTAAATAGCATTGGGGAGATTGTGTCCCCCTGCCTTATACCCTTCTTGATTGGTATTCTGTTGCTTTCTTTATGAACCACTATGTTAGCAGTTGATCCCCTGTAGATTTCTTTCATAATGTTTATATATACCTCATCTACGCCCTGATTCCGCAGTGTCTGCATGACGGCTGATTTTTCCACTGAATCAAACGCCTTCTCGAAATCTATGAAGGCTATGTATAGTGGTTGGTTATACTCTGAGCATTTCTCTATTACCTGATTGATAGTATGAATGTGGTCAATTGTTGAATAGCCTGTTCGAAATCCTGCTTGTTCTGTTGGTTGATTGAATTCTAATGTTTTCTTTACTCTGTTAGCAATTACCTTTGTAAATAGCTTGTATACTACAGAGAGCAAGCTGATCGGCCTGTAATTCTTGAAGTCCTTGTCATCTCCTTTCTTATGTATTAAGATGATGTTGGCGTTCTTCCAAGACTCTGGTACACTTCCCGTCAGGAGACACCTCGTAAACAGGGTGGCTAGTTTTTCTAACACAATCTGTCCTCCATCTTTCACCAGATCTGATGTTACCTGATCCTCACCAGCAGCTTTGTCTCTTTGCATGCACTCCAAAGCTTTTCCGACTTTTTCTATCATTACTGGTGGGGTGTCATCTGGGTTACTGCTAGTTCTTATAGTATTAAGGTCGTGGTTGTCTCGGCTACTGTACAGATCTCTGTAAAACTCCTCCGCTATTTTTACTATCCTATCCATATTGGTAGTTATTTTGCCTTCTTTGTCCCTTAGTGCATACCTTCGATTTTTGCCTATCCCAAGTTTCCTCTTCACTGCTTTGACGTTTCCTCCGTTTTTCAGAGCGTGTTCAATTCTCTCCGTGTTATACTTTCTTACATCGCATACCTTACGTCTATTATACAACTTCGAAAGCTCTGCCAGTTCTATTTTGTCAGTTGTACTTGGCACTTTCATCATTTGACGCTTCCTAATGTGGTTCTTCGTTTCCTGGGAAAGCTTGCCAGTGTCCTGTCTAACTGCTCTGCCTCCAACTTCCACTGCACACTCCGTAATGATACTCGTCAGATTATCATTCATTGTATCTACGCTAAGGTTGGTTTCCTCACTAAGAGCCGAGTACCTGTTCTGCAGCGGCACTCTGAATTCCTGTAATTTCCCTCGCAGTGCTAGCTCATTGATTGGCTTCTTGCGTATCAGTTTCTGTCGTTCCTTCTTCAAGTCTAGGCGAATTCGAGACCGTACCATTCTATGGTCACTGCATCGTACCTTGCCAACCACTTCCACATCCTGCACGATTCCTGGGTGTGCACTCATTATAAAGTCTATTTCGTTCTTATTTTCGCCATTAGGGCTCCTCCATGTCCACTTGCGGTTTTCTCGTTTTCGGTAAAAGGTATTCAAAATCCGTAAATTATTGTGTTATGCGAACTCTACTAGTGTCTCTCCTCTAACGTTTCTAGTACCGATGCCCTAATCTCCTACTGCCTGGTCTCCAGGCTGCTTCTTCCCTACTTTTGCATTAAAGTCGCCCATCACTATAGTATACTGTGTTTTTACCTTACTCATTGCCGATTCCACGTCTTCATAGAAGCTTTCAACTGAGGTGTCATCATGGCTGGATGTAGGCGCGTAAGCCTGTACTACCTTCATCTTGTATCTTTTATTCAGTTTAATTACGATACCTACCACCCTTTAATTAATGCTATAGTATTCCTCTATGTTGCCAGCTATGTTTCTGTGTATCAGGAACCCCACTCCCAGTTCTCTTCTGTCTGCCAAGCCCCGATAGCAAAGGACGTGCCCATCCTGTAGCACCGTATAGGGCTCATCTGTCCTCCTAACCTCACTGAGCCCTATTATATCCCATTTAACACCCTCTAGCTCCTCGAATAGTACAGCTAGACTTCCCTCACGTTGTAACCCAAGACGGAACGCCGATACCGCACGTGCAGACACTCAGAGTTTTGGGGCTGCACCTCCAGGACTTGAACCGCAACAACGTGACGGTACAGAAGCTCCACGCAAAGCTCTCGCTGGTCACCCGCCTACTCAAGAAGGTGACCACGCGGTACCAGGGCATGCGAGAAGACAGTCTACTACGACTCACCCAGTCGTTTGCAGTCAGCCACATCCCTTACGTAGCGTCGTTCCACAATTGGAAAGCGGCGGAGAAGATCAAGATTGACGCGATGATCAGAAAGGCGTACAAGACGGCCCTGGGCTTATACCCCCACACCAACACAAAACGCATGCTCTCGTTGGGCGTTCACAACACGCTGGAAGAAATCGCTGAAGCCCAGCGAACGGCGCAGTATCACCGCCTGTCCCAGACCAGGACGGGAAGAACGATACTACAGCGCATCGGAATCAACGCGCCAGCGACGACTCCGGAGGTAGCAAAGCAGCAACCCCGAGACGTTCTCCAAAGACTGAAGGTTCCACCCTTACCGAAGCACATGCTTCCACAAGAGCACCAAGAAAGAAGAACGGCGAGAGCCAAGGGTCCACAAAAGGTCACGCCAACGATCCGCGCGCGTACTACGTGGACGTGGCGAAGTATCCCCACCGGCCAAACACGTACGCAGCAGCAGTCATCGCAGCAGACACTGGAGTACTCACAACGTCGGGAAGCATACGGTGCAAGTCGCCCACGCAAGCCGAAGAGTTTGCAATCGCACTGGCACTAGCGATCCCGGATTGCCACACGGTCCTCAGCGACTCGAAGACGGCAATGGCCAACTTTGCTTCAAACAACGTCCATGGAACCACTGCAAGAGTATGTTCAACTATAGCAAGACCGGAAACCAACATTACCGTCAAGTGGTTCCCTGCGCGCACCGGGGAGCTGGACGTGGGCCCGAACCGCAACGAGGAGGCAGATACGGAGGCACACGCGCTAACTAGCCGCGGGTCTCTGTCAACGCATTCCTCGGAGCCGCAACGACCCGATGCCGAAGACGGAGAGTATTTCATCACAACCTACGCCGACGTTCTGCAATGGTACAGAACGAGCAGACGCCTCTACCCACCGCCTCACCGAGACCTACAACGCAGAGAAGCAGCCACACTACGGCAGCTGCAAGTACAAGCAATATGGACCCCCGTCTGGGCAAAGCACGTTTGCCCGGAGGTTTACACCACTGATGTATGCCAACACTGCAAGAAGGCGCGAGCCACCCAGAGACACCTCCTTTGGGACTGTGCACCACCGCCGGGTAACCAAGAAGTAATGCCAACTGCCATAAGCAGAAAAATTATCAGCCGAGAGCCAGGCAATCAAAGAGACGTGGGCCAGCACGTGCTTAGCATCCTGGAACGCCAGCGGCCGAAGGCGGCGCCCCCACGGGTTTTACGCGAGTAGGTTGCTGCTCCGGGACGTCCGAGCACGCTAGTGTCTCGCTTTAATCCCCCTACCCCTTCCGCCTTTATGCCGGATCGTCAATAAAGTTGTTTCACTCACTCACTCACTAGATAAGGTTCTAGCGTTAAACGTTGCCAAATTCAGGTTCCAATGGCGGCCTGTCCAAATCCAGAGACTCTTAGCACCCTCTGCTGCGTTGCAGATCTGACCGCCGCCATCGTCAGTTGCTTCGCAGCTGCTGGGGACTGAGGGCCGTGAGTTATTTGACGTAAGCATGTGGGAGGTAGTGGCCAGATACTGCACCAGGGTGGCCAATCCTTCTCTGGTGAGGGTGTTCGTTCCCGGCGGTGGTTACCGGTGAGGCCGCACCCCAGGCCTCTTAATGCAGTTCCATCAACACGCGGATTTTTTTTTTTAAATCCAGTTGGGAACTGCGCGGCACCGGGATTTGAACCACGGACCTCTTGCATGCGAGGCGGATGCTCTAACCACTACGCCATCGCCGCATATCCTGTGCTAAGTAGATGTAGTCTATTACAACTTTAAGTGCACCATTACACATCTCGAAGCGCTGTTCTCTTCTGAGGTTCTTGTACATTACTTTCGTTTTCTGCAGAGTAATTTAGGGACCTGCCTTTCTGCTATCCTTGTCTAATTCAGTAATCATGAATTGCAATTCGTCTCCTGAGTTACTCAGCAATGCAATGTCATCGGCGAAGCGCAGGTTATTAAGGTACTCTTCATTAACTCTTATCCCTAACTCTTCCCATTCTAGGCCTCTGAAAACCTTAGCGCGTGGTAAATACCACTGGGGAAGTTGTATCCCCTTGTCTTAACCCTTCTTCATTGCTATTATGCCGCTTTATTTATGGACCACTATGATGGCAGTTGCTCCTTTGTAGATTTCTTCCAGGATGTTTATACACGCTTTGTCGACGCCCTGATTTTGCAGTGTCGGCATGAATGTGGTCGATTGTGGAGTATATATATATATATATATATATATATATATATATATATATATATATATATATATATATATATATATATATATATATATATATATATATATATATATATATATATATCAAAAAGAAGGTGTCTTTGGATCCAATACCGTTTCACAGAAGCGATATAAGCCAAAAGTTTTATCATGAAATGTCACTATTATCAAATTTAGTGATTGGAATCCTTCCTCCGACAGACAGACAGACAGACAGACAGACAGACAGGCAGGCAGGCAGGCAGGCAGGCAGGCAGGCAGGCAGGCAGGCAGGCAGGCAGGCAAGCTTTATTAGATCCTGACGAGCTTTCGCGTGAACCCTTATCGGGGACCCGTGGAAACCGCTGACCGCGTCGAAGGCGGGGCTGGAACACTGGGACGCTCCACCCTTTTTTGGGTCCTCTGGATCACCTGATGCTGCGTATGTAGCGATAAGCTCCGGAGAGCCTTTTCCCAGTTGGCTTCACTGGATAGGGGGCCACTTGGTAATGCGGGGCATCGCCAAAGCATGCGCGCTAAGGAGCAGTAAGTTTCATTGCACTCCCGACAACTTGAGTTAATTTCTGTTGACATAGGACTGAGAAATCCCCGCGAGGAGAATGAGCCTGTCTGGAGCATTCTAAGTGTTACATACTGATATCAAACTTCGGGTGGGGAAGAGGATAGGTCGGTCTACTAAGCCGATAGTGAAAAGTGATTTCGTTGAAAGTAGGAAGCGGATCGTTAAACTGGAATCGATCCTGTGCTCATAAGGCCTTCATGCCGCCGCGGCGCGTGATATCTCGAGCACGGTCTTGGGCAAGCTCGTTGAAATCAGGTACGTGCTGATGAACCTCTGCACCCATATGGGCGTGAAACCAAGAGATGAAGTGAGTGCCAGGATTTCTTCTTTTTTTTACAGAATGGAGGCAGCCTCTCGCGCTATAAGTTACCCGATTCGAAAGATTTGATGGCCGCTCGTGAGTCTGTGAAAATGTTGGTGTGGGAAGGGCTAGTCATGCCGAAGGCCATGGCGACCTGTTCCGCAATAGCGCTAGTAGCTAACCTAGCCGAGGCCGAGGAGCGCAATTCTCCGTTGCCGTCAATGACTGTCAGCGCGAATGTGCAAGACTGGACATACTGAGTGGTGTCAACAAAGACAGTTTATTCACGATTCTCGCCGACCTTCTGTAATAATGTTCATGCTCGGCTTTTAGCTTCTCTACATTGTATTACGAGTGCATATTTCGAACTGAATGAGCTGACAAGAAACGTCTTCCGAACCTCCCTGGATAAGGCGATTTCGCGTTCATTAACCATTCAAAGAGCCATGACAGCAGCGTCTAGGATGCGTCTTCCATGCCCTAGTTGACGAGAGCCTGAGCACCTGTGTGGTGCCCTACGTTTCCATCACTTCATCAATGTCGCTGTGCATACCAAGTTCGCCTAATCTGTCAGTGCAAGTGGTTAGTGGTAACCCAAGTACTTTCTTTATGCTCTTACGCATGAGTGTATTCAACTTATTTTTTCTGTATTGGTCCAACTAAGGGTCGAAGCTACGTAGTCAATGTGGTTCATTAGGAATGCGTGAAGAATCTGGAGTAGGTTGTCTTCACATAGTCCTTTTCTGCGTCCTGATACTCTGCCGACGAGTCTCAGTATGTTTTCAGTTTTGGCCGTTATGTGCGTGAGGGTACTAGCGTTACATCCTCTCGCGTCAATACGTAATCCCAGCATTCCAATTGAATCAACTCGTGGAATGCGCAGTTCATTTCTTGCAAAAAGGGTGATGGGAATTTGGTCCAGATGTGGAACTCTCCTAACACGTTTTTTTTTTGCATGTGTGTCTACACGCACACAAACGGGCGCGCATGCGTGACTTCTGCCTCATCATACGTGCATAGAGTAGAGTGAAGTAAAATGCAACAAGAGTTTTTAAACAGTGAATATTTATTTTCATTTCACTGCTTACAATTAAATAGCAATACAAAACTCTCTTTTGGGTACTAGGTAGCATGTGCTACGTAAATATTTCCACGTTGCCACAGGCCAAAACATTACCTTTAAAATAAGTAAAAATGTCCAGATGTCTCATTTTGCTACAACTGGCGGTACAATACGAGCCGCTGCGTGGAGCAAAACGAAACAGCGCGAAAAAAGATATTTCTGTAGTTTTTGCTACAAAAAAACTGGAAGTTCACTCTGTGGGCCCTTACACAGTCTCGAGGAGCCCCGTCCCTGGACTCAAGCATTGACTAAGACAGTATTGTGTTGCTCCGAAACTCCTTGAAGATCAAACACCTCTAGTATTTATTTGCGCCAATGTCGTCTTTTGTTGAGCGCATGCACCTCATTGGATTATTAAGAAAAAATGGAGGCTAGATATGTTTCAACGCATCTTCTTCACCTCGTTTAGCCGTTTTAACGCAGAACTGCTCAGGCGTTTCATGGCCTTTAACCTCATCCGTCAAGCTTCATGAAGCAATGAATTGAAAGCTGTTCTAGATTCAGATTTTTAAAAGCTTTTTTTTTTCAATTAGGTATTGGAGAAACATCAATGAAACACAATCTCAAGACGTGTTTGTGAGTGACTTGACTTGGAGATGGGGCCATTTTTTATGCCTCTCTTGAAGGGTCTCATGAGCGCCTCTCCCTCACGTCAGCGGTGCTCAAAGGCCTGAATGGTATGAAAGACTGAATGACCGATCGGCTCCAGGCCCGGATGATATCTCAAACTGAATTTTGCGTAATCTGGACGATAAGAATATACAAATACTCACGGACGAGATTAAGAAGGTACACCAAAACAGGGCACCGTCCCGGAATCAGGGAAGCTGGCGTCAGTCAACTTTATCCCGAAACCGAGACATCCATTGGATCTTTGTAATCTAAAACCCATATCGCTGAGAGCCTGCATAGACGGTGGCCGAACTCGTCAATAATCGCCGCATTACTCAACTGATTGAAGACCACTTTGTCTTTCCGCATTACTCAACACATTGTGAAAGAGCAACTTCAGGAACCATGTCAAATTTACTGGATTTAATAGATGAAACGCTTGAGTACTGTGAACAAAATGGTGCATGCGCAATTATTGCTGGATATTTTAACATAGATGTGCTTTCCTTAAGCAGCAACAAACAAAACTTCCTTGATGGACTGCTTTATTTTGGTTATCACACCATTCAAGTAGCTACCAGGATCACACACTTGACTGAAACATCATTAGATCTATGCTTCACGAACTGTAAAAATAATATCTGTGCTAGGGTTCTGACACCTGGAATAAGTGATCATTTACTGATTTTTGCATTCTTTACCTGAGCAGTAAAAGAACGAAGGTCAGTAACTCCTAAGCGCTGTAGGAAAATTAACCATTAGGGCATTATGGTTTTTCAGAGAGTTGTTGCAGAGATGAACTGGGGTGATGTTTTTAATAACACTGAACCTGTGAGTGCTTATGACATATTCATGACAAGGCTAACAGAGCTTTACGACCTAGCCTTTCCGAATGGGACATATACGAAAAGCAAAAAGGCAAGAACACCATGGATTGATACTACGCTTCTGAAAATAATGAAACCAAGAGACAAGTTATTCAGTGAATTCGTAAAGACTAAGAACACGGAGTATTCAATGAGTTTCAAGCAGGTTAGAAATAAGCTAGCATCTCATATTAAAAAGGTGTGAATTCGCTACTCTGAAAATAAGTTTACCAAGATACTCAACGATCAAAAAACCATATGGAACACTGTCAATGATTTTTTGCAAAACAAGAATAGCAAGACCATTTCTGAGCATCAAATAGAGAGCACATCTTATTTTGGCACTTTACTTGCCAATATGTTCAATGATCCTGTTTTGAAATCAGGGGATCCCTATACATAAAGTGGTTCCGTTCAGCCTCATACATCTCACAATACAGCACACATCTCGGAATCCATTTTTCAAACTCCCACGGATGAATCAGAAGTAGCCTTACTCATAAAGAAGTTAAATAATAATTCTGCGGTTGGCTTTGACGACTCAAAAGCTGAACCACTAGAAGCAGAATCGGCGCATATTAGCGCACCCTTTGCCCATATCTGCAACCTTATCCTGAGCACTGGAACGTTACCAGACAAACTAAAAGTGGCCAAAGTATCTGTAATCCACAAAGGTGGGGATGAAAATGACACTAATAATGATAGGCCCATTTCTGCTTTGCCTGTACTCTCGAAAATTATAGAACGTGTTATTTATGCTCGAATTTCATATTTGTAGCTCAAAAAACGTTATAACAGAACCTTAGCATGGGTTTCAGAAGAACAAGTGTGCAAAAAAAGTCCTAATATGTATTAAAGGTAAAAATATCGATAATTTTGAGCAAAAGTACCACACAATCGAAATATTTCTTGATTTCAGGGAAGCATTTGGTTGCATCAAGCATGAAATTCTTCTAAAAAAGCTTAATGAATACGGAATAAGAGGCTCATCTCTTAATTTATTAAGAATTTACCTTACTAATTGGCATCAACATACTGATATGAAGCACTCAAAGTCCAAATGAGAAAGATAAATTACGGCGTCCCACAGGGTTCCATACTCGGACCACTTCTATTTTTAATCTATATAAACGATATAGTGAACGTGCCATTAACACCAGATATTGTGCTTTATACAGACGACACTAACGTATTTTTTTTTCTGGTCAAGATGTGTCCAGTCTAGAAAGACAAGCAAATATTTGGCTTAACAATTTGTCTCTATGGTTGCAAACAAATCCATAAGAAATAAATATTAACAAAACAAAATACTATATTTCTCGACCTCAGAATTGTTCTCTTCCTCGTAATCCGCAGCTAACATTCAGAGGAGGTTTGATTGAGCGGGTTCAGGCCCAAAAGTTTCTAGGTGTAATTTTTCACGAAACGTTGTATTGGTCCAATCACATAGATAAACTTCGTACGCAGGTCTCACGGTCTATTGGTGTAATTAGAAAAATAAGATGCTTACCACCCCTTTGGGTCACAAAGCAGCTACTACAATTTTGTTTACTCGCGCCAACGTTACTGCGTGTTAATCTGGGGCTCCAAAAAAAACAAATCAATTTAGTATTCAGAGACTACAAAAAAAAAATGCTGCGCATATTTGAAAATGTTCCGTGTCGAACGCCATCCGCCCCACTTTTTCATAGGCATGGTATCTTAATATTTGAAAATATTAAAAAAAACTGGCGAAATTCATTTACGACCAAGTGAAATCGAACGTGGATATATATAACCATGCTTACCTCAGCAAACAACACACGTACAGCTTTAGGAAAACCACATATTACAGTGAGAGGGTTCGGATCAACTATGGAAAACAAAAGCTAGCACGCCTTATTCCTTCGTTTTGAATTCAAACCGCATGGCCATTACCATATTCAATGAAAGATCATCAGCAATATTCAAAAGAAAAATACATGATTATCTACTGACGCTTCAAGCATAATACGTCTATTTTTTTTCTTTCTAATTTTGTATAAGTTTACTCATCTCATGTACTTCATTTTAATACATGCGTCTGAACTCTTTCAAGACACGCATATTCCTGTTCACTTATTAGCAAATTTTCACTTGTTTCACTGATGCCATCATAACAACGTTTTTTTTTTCCTAATTGTTTATTTATCTGTAGAGAGTTTATAAGAATGTTCAATAACTTCTTCATCTCGCAAATTTTTTTTTATTTTTTGCAGCTAATTTGCACTTTTTTCTTCGTGTTATTGCCCCGCCGCGGTGGTCTAGTGGCTAAGGTACTCGGCTGCTGACCCGCAGGGTGCGGGTTCAAATCCCGGCTGCGGCGGCCGCATTTCCGATGGAGGCGGAAATGTTGTAGGCCCGTGTGCTCAGATTTGGGTGCACGTTAAAGAACCCCAGGTGGTCTAAATTTCCGGAGTCCTCCACTACGGCGTCTCTCATAATCATATAGTGGTTTTGGGACGTTAAACCCCACATATCATCATTTCTTCGTGGTATTCAATTTATAAGAATATGCTTTGAGTTGATGCAGATATATTATTTTCACAGAAGATTGTTCTTATACATTCATAAGTTGCATATTTGTGCTTAATATATGTATATGTATATAAGGGAAAGAAGTGTATACATAGGGCTCGTTTTTCCGTGTTTTGACACATTATTGAGATCTAACAGGCAATAATGCCAAGGAATTTATAGGCGAAGTTGTTTGAACCAATGTAATGTAAGTAATAAGAAAGAAAAGTTGGTGAAAAAATAACTTGCCGTGAACAGGAATCGAACCTACGACCTTCGAAATACGCGTTCGATGCTCTACCACTGAGCTGTCACGGCGGCTATCCCCTCAGCCACTTTATTGGGTTTATATGTGATTTTAAACGTGGGAGTGTCAGTAAGTGCCATCTGTAGCCATGGCAGTGAGCATGGAACACTCCTTTATGAGCCTTTGTGGCGTCACGTAGCAAATGAACTAATTACGAGCTGGCAGCTGACCAAAGTCTCTCTTATACAACCTAACGGCACCAAGTCTGCCAATACGAGACCCTCGTTAATGAATAAGGGAAAGAATTGTATACCTAAGGGCTCGTTTGTCCGTGTTTCGCCACAATATTAATGAGATCTAACACACAATAATGTCAAGAAATGTATAACGGAAGTTATTAGAACAAATGTAATATAAATAAGAAGAAAGAAAAGTGGGTGAACAAATAACTTGCCGTGAGCAGGAATCGAACCTGCGACCTGTGAATAACGCGTTTGATGCTCTACCACTGAGCTATCATGGCGGCTATCCCCCCCTCCCATACGCGTATCCTCAACTCCATCTCCAGCTTTGGCTTGGGGCATAGATTCCACGCATTCAGTAGCTCTTTCGCCAAAATCACAAAGGCCATAATTGAGACAGAAGATCTCAAATCAGAATCCTTCGTTCTAGGCTTCAGAGGTACACCACAGGGTTCAGCGGTCTCACCAGATCTGTTAAATATTGCTACATGTAGGCTGCCGCGATGCATATTGTTAATGCGCGTGTTCGCCCGACGGAGAGGATGAAGCTCGCTTGCTCCTCGAGCTCGGAGCCAGACTAGCCAGCGCTGCAACCGCTCTTGCAAATATATTTTGCAAATATATTTGCAATAAATTTACTCGTTACTCAATTAACATATTTGGTGGAGGTGCAACGTTTCCTGTCCTCACCACGCAGCTCCGCAGTGGCCGCATCCTCTAACATCCCGCCATAGCTTCGAGTGACAACCCGTCCCCTTCCCCATCTGCGGCTTCTCGGACAGCCTTTGTCGTGGTCCCCACACCCCGTGATCCCGGGATATTCTCTGCGCAACCTGGCCCCGATGTCCTACCATGATGCTCACTAATCTTCTCTTCTACTCTGACGGAACCCCACGTGTCTCGTGCGAAACAAATGAGTCCAAACTCCCCAGCTGGGACACGTTCAAGGAGAATCTACGTGACATCTTTGGGGACCCCACCGGTCACCACGCAGCTGCACGACAGGAGCTGCCAACACGTGTCCAGTCACCAACTGAATCGCATGTGTCCTACATACAAGAAGTTCTCGCATTTGCCGGAAAGTGGACGAGGCGATGTCTGAAGCTGACAATGTAGGTCACGTTTTGAAGCGAATCGCGGTCTACGCTTTCAATTTTTTGGTCTACACCAACGTCTCGACTATTTACCGCATCATTCAAGAATGCTGCTGTTTCGAAACAGCAAAAAGCCGTCGAATGCGCCCTACTTTTTCTCGTTTGCCAAACACGGCGGCTACGTCCAACTGCTTCGATTCCGCCACCACACCGCCCTTTGAGCAGAGTGTCACGCGTAACGTTCGACGGGAACTTGAATCAGCAAGTCTAGCGCCGCTTCAGCCCTTTCCTTTCGAACATGCTACGATAAAAACAACCCCCACGGTCTATAAAAATGGCAGCATATTCACGGGATGAATGATGGAGAGTGGGGCGAAGCATCCGTCCGTTCATTCGTTCTTGCTTCCGTCCGTCCATGCGTCCGTCTGTGTGACCGTCCGTGCGTCCGTTCGCCCGTCCGTGCGTGTGTCTGTTCATGCGTCCGCACGGATGGACCGTGCGGACGCATGAACAGACACACGCACGGACGGGCGAACGGACGGTCACACAGACGGACGCATGGACGGACGGAAGCAAGAACGAATGAACGGACGGATGCTTCGCCCCACTCTCCATCATTCATCCCGTGGATATGCTGCCATCTGTGCGTCCATCCCTGCGTTCGTCCTAGCATCTGCCCCTGCGTCCGCCCACGCGTCCATCTGTCCGTGCAGGCATCCGTGCGTCTGTCCATGCATCTGCCTGTGTGTCCGTTCGTCCATCTAGTCAACACTTCAAGTACCACCATCTTGCATCTTTTCATCATATATTCCGCATATAGAAGCACCGCCATCCAGCGGGCATTCCAAGGACTAAACGACAGGTGGCGCACGCACACTTTGTTACGGCTTGCGCTTCGTGTCTACTTCCCACCTTTAACCACCTCGAGTTCATGGTACACACTAGTTTTCTGTACTCATGGCACTGCGGCCCAACGCTCGCTAAAGTTTTCTAAAACCAAGGAGGTTAGGCCCAGCGAGTATAACGTAGCAGCCCTTTCTTGTCAGATAGTGCTTAATGTACATGCTCTTACCAAGGCGCGACGCCAACACGTTCCCGAAAGCACCGCTGCTCCGAACTCCGCTGCCAAGGTCACCAGCCGTTTGGTAGCGTGTTCTACTTACCTCGCGAGTGCTTTTGCGCAGACCTGATAGGCGAGTGGAGGAAACGACGGTGAGTTGAGGCAATGTTTATGTACCGCATAGAAATAGAGGCGTTACGAATTCGGTACTGGGGCCGACAGCTTAGGGACTCGAAGAGCCGAGATGCCTTATCTCGCAAGCATACGTCGGCTTCTCTCTGACGCCTAGGTCAACTGCCGGCGACGCGCCGCTTGGCTTTTTATAGGCACCGGGTGGATCTTTTTCATCAACAACGTTCAACCAGAAGCGCCACTGGCCGTTATGTCAGAACCCTCCAATGTGGACCCACTGCTGCGCCTGGTTGCACTCAAAGACGAGGGATGTTGCCACCCATTGCGTAAGACTCTCCAGACTGGAAGGCGGCGATTGCTTCATCGGGCTCGTGGGCAGAGGGAGCTCGCTGTGCGTTGCGAAACAGACCGGCGCTGCCGCTTGATGACGTCGTTGAGTTGATCGTGTCAGGCGGGCTCGATCTCTAGCCTTGACTTAGATTGCCTTTGCAGAGGCATTGACGTTCGGTGTGGACCCCCAGGCGTAACAGCACCCCCGCCGCCAGACAATGCGCCGGAAAGACGAGCTGCTTCCACGTGGCTCGAATGTCGGGCGCGCTCGTTCGCCAGGTCCATCCAGGTTTGACTCCAGGGCCATGGGGAGAATGTAGCTTTAGGCTCAGTTCTGTGAACACATTCATTTTTTGAGGACGGATCTCAGCTCCACTTGCTTGTCGCCACAACTTGTCGCCACAACTTGTCGGCCAGCTTCACTCGTCTCTTCTGACGACTTTTGGTCTGAACACTTGTCAATAGTTCTGCAACTTGTCAAGAACGGTTCGACAACAGACAAAACACGACACAAGCAAGTGCCCTCGGTCACCCGACAGAACACCAGACAAAGTATAGTACAACATATACCTAGCTACGTGTCTATCGGAATTTCGTTCTCTCTACATCGAGAGGCACATGTGGGACACAAGACTCTTAAAATGAGAACTCAAATTTTTACACGTACAACAACGTAATGAAATAGAATACAACATAAAGTTGACCCCTTGAGATCACTCATGAGGACAAAACTTTCCTCGAATCGCCAGCGAGAAACCGAAAGATGGAAAAGGTACCAACTAAAACGCACGGCTCAATGCGTCTGCATTAGCGTTTACTTTCCTTTTTTGTAGCGAACGTCAAAGTTGTGCTGTTGGAGTAACATGCTCCACCTCAGTAACCGGCCACTTTTAAGCGATATGTTATTTAAACAAGATAGAGGACAGTGGTCCGTTTCGACCACAAACCTCGAACCGGAGACATAACAAGCTAGCTTTTGAACGGCCCACACGAGGCGAGCGCATTTCTTTTCAGAGGTACTGTATGCCTCTTCCCTGCCGCTGAGTTTTCGACTTAAATACAAAAGTGGCTTTTCGTTACTGGCGCTGTCTTCCTGGCACAATATAGCTCCCATGCCGTGATCACTCGCGTCGCATTGAATGACAAATCTCTTAGAGAAATTGGGTGCTTTGAGAACGAGCTTTTCGCTTAGGGCCTGTTTCAGCTTGCGAAACGCGTTATCTTTTTCTGAGTCTCATACTACCTTAACCGACTCGGACTTTCGAAGTGTATAAGTTAGAGGGCTGGCAATGCTAGAGTAGTTCTGCACGTAATACTGATAGTATCCAGCTAGGCCCAAAAATGCCATTATCTAGATTTTGTGGTTGGTCGTGGATAGTTCACTACAGTGGCTACCTTAATTTCTGAAGGTCTACGCCGGCCACGCCCCACAACGTGTCTCAGGTAAGACAACTCGCCGCACGCTAGGTGAGATTTAGTAGGTTTCACGGTAAGACCAGCTTCTTCAAACCTGTTCAGCACGACGCGTAGATTTTCGACATGTTCTTCCCAGTTGTTTGAGAATATGGCGACATGGTCAAGATACGGCAGAGCGAAATCAGAGAGGCCTTTAAGAACGCGGTCCATTAGCCTGAAAAAGAAAAGGGTGCATTTTTCAATCCAAAGCTCAGCTTAAGTCGACAATACGGCCCGAATGGAGAAACGAATGCAGCATAGTGGCTAAACCGCTCCGTAAGGGGAATTCGCCATTACTCTCGCACGAGGTCTAACGTAGAAATATAGCTAGAATTTCACACTTTCTACCCTCTCCTCTAGATTTGGTATCGGGTAAACTTGGTCTCGAGTTAGGCGTTAAGACGCCGGTAATCGATGCATGGCCTCGGATCTTTTCCCGGCATTTGATCCAATATTAGAGGGGATGTATAGTCACTCTCGCGTGGTACTACGACTCCCAACTTCAGCATTTTATCCATATCCTTAAGTGCTTGTCTGTGTCCTCTCTGAGTGTGTGTATTTTTTGCGCTTGTCTCATCATGAACCGTTACCAACACGCCCAACTGGCAGTCATCCTATCCATATCCTCTTTCATGATCTGCTTTGGCACAGGGGAACATCGATATGGCTTGTTACGGATAGGCTCCTCACGAGTTAGCTCGATATCGTGTTCAATCACCGTCGTGTTTCCAGGACGGTCCGAAAACACGTCTTCAAACTCGCAGAAAATTCTTCCCGGGTCCTCCTGCTGGACTTCACTTAACCTTGGCTCCAGGTTCAACTGCTCCAAGATTACCTCCGATCGCCTTTCGATTACATCACTAAAGGTCAAAATTTCTGCTCGCTCTTCCTCTAAAGCATCCAATGCAGATTTACGACCACTTGACGTTGAACATATGGTTTCATCAAGTTACTGTCGTAAGTTTTGTTCAGCTGTCTTCCTAATTTTACTTCATAATTTGGTCAGAAAACTTCGATATTACTTTGGCGGGCCCTTCCCAATGAACCTAAAGCTTGTTCTTTTTGGCCGGCTGCAGCAGCATTCCCTGACTACCTGCTTCAAAGGTGCGCTTCTTCGCTGATTTGTCGTAGTACTCCTTCGGCAACTATTGTGCAGCCAACATGTGGCTTTCCACGAGATCTTTCGTTTTTCCAAGCCTCTGAAGGACGCCTAGAACATACGCAACTAAATTAGGGTCCTCATGAAATCCCTCCCAGGACTCGCGTAGCATTCGCAAAGGTGTTCTTAACTGCTGCCATACACAAGCTCTGCAGGGCTAAAACCAGTACTCTCGTGAGGAGCTGATCTCAAAGCGAACATAGCGGGAGGAATACACGCTTCCCAGTCGCATTTGTGCTCGTAGCAAAGAGCTCTCAGTATCCGTTTAAGAACGAAATGCATGCGCTCTACCGGATTAGATTACGGGTGATGGATCGAGCTGTGCACAACTTTTGTTCCGAATTTATCCAAAAGGTAGAAGTAAGGCAGCTGGGGAAGCCACTACCATTGTCCCATTGGATTTCAGAAGGAAATCCGACGCGTGCGAATATAGATAGCAGTGCATCTACGACATGAGTGGAATTGAGCTCCTTAAGTGGTATTGCTTCCAGAAATTTTGTGGCTACACAGAAGGCCGTAAGGATATACCGACACGCTTGCCTTGATTCTAGCAATGGCCCGATAATATCAATTACTAGGCGCCGAAAAAGTTCTGTGATAATTGGCCGAAGCTTCATGGATGTCTTCCGCTTGTCCGTGGATTTCCCCGCTCTCTGACAAGTGTCGCATGAGCGTACAGTCTTCAATATCCTTCCAGGATTTCGGCCAATAAAACTCAAAGGAAACTCTAGCCTGGGTCTTTTTTATGCCGAGATGTCCTGCCCACGCGTTTTCATGCGCCAGTTCTAATAGTTAGCGACGATACTTTTGTGGCACCAAGACCTGCTCATACTTGCTACCTTGTACATTTATGTAGCTCTGATGCAGGAGCCCTGCCTTCTCAAAAAAGGAAACATTTTTTTTTCCCAAGTTTACGCTTTCCATTAGCACTTTAATCCAGAAGTCCTCACACTGCTCTCGAATAAGCGTTTCTCGATCAACCCTCGACAGCTCACTCCAACTTTTCGCTACAGGCGAGAGCGTTGCACCCCTCTCGCTCTGACTCAATGGCGCCATGTCGTCTCCTCCGCCGACAGAGACCGCGCCAGTCGCTTCGGCGACGGGCCACTCGAGTGATTGCTCAAATGACGCACATAGAGAATTGCCTGTCTGAAGTTCCGTCGACTCGCCGCTAAGGTCACACAAATCAGCATTTTTTTGCACTTGGTGCTTCACCACATTGAACAAGATCAAGTCCCTGCGAAAGCTTCGCGCTTGCGATCTCGTGAGAGCCATGTACGCGAAGTTGGAGAAGAACGATTTACCCTGCTCTTTTAGAAGCTGCTCTGAGTTATCATAAAAGAGATAAAGAAAACGATCGGGAAGCGCGACAGACACAGCCGCTTCGGTGCGAAGCTTACCGAACGGGCCCTCAATGACAACCGCAGCGATCTGTAAGCAAGCACTCTACTTTTCGGCGACTTGTCTGATCGACGCGCATTCTCCTGTAAAGTCATCCGGAGACACCAACGAAGAATGGACAACGTCCATGGTTGCCGCTGACTCTCGAAGTGCTCGACACGTTTTCCCATTCAAACTAATTTCTTGGAGATACGGCTCTAACATCCGCATGTTCTTTTCCGATTCTCGGATTATTGCGAAAGCAAATTTTTGCTTACAGTTTATCGCGACGTGGCCTTCTCTTTTGCAGTTGTGGTAGAATAGTGTCTTTCGTGATTCAAACGCCCGTGTGGTATCAGTGCGCTGTTTAGGAGCCTTACTCAATTTCTCCGCTTCCTTTTACCCTTCCCCTACAGTGTCCTTCATAAGAGACGGGTCCTTACTGAAATTACGGTGCGGAGTGGATTTCCGCTGATCAGCTTTCTTTTAAAATCTCTCTTTCATCCTTTTCAACGCGAACTGCCCTACTATGCAACTTATGGCGAGTGTAATACTCCTCAGCTAACTTTTCTGCCTTGTTTAGCCGTACTTCGCCAAGCTTGTCCTGCCGCCAAAGCTTAACATCCTTCTCGATGCAGCGCTAGAATTGCTCCAATGCAATGCATTCTACCACTTTATCGCGATCGTCATAAACACGTTCGCCCTTGAGCCATTCAATTAAATCGGCTTTAAGACGAAACGCGAAGTTAACGTGTGACTCATTCTCCTTTTTAGCATGCCGGAACCTTTGCCTGAAAGCCACGGGTGACAACTTATAACGTCTCAAGAGCACTTTCTGAACCTCGTCATAGCTCTCAAACGCTTCCCTTCACAAGCACGTTATCACGTCGGACTCTTCCCCGTGAAGAAGAGCTAACAGGTTCTGCGCCCAAAGAGACCACTCCAAAGCATTTCGCTCACAGACGTGTTCAAACTTGATGAGATACTTCGCCATGTCCTCGCCTACTACGAACGGTGGCAATTCGTCCTTAATTCTATAATCGCTGACATGAACTGCCACAGAAGCTACGCTAGGCATCTGCAAACACTGTAGGATTGCCAATTTTATTCGTTTCAACTTAAGGCGCTCTTGTCTCTCGGCCTCCTCAAGCTCGCGACGTTCGCGCCTTTCAGCTCCTTCATTTTCGCGAACGTCTCACCTTTCAGCTTCTTCGCGCTTGCGAACTTCTCACCTTTCAGCTTCTTCGCGTTCGCGAACTTCTCGCCTTTCAGCCACATCGCGGCGTGCTTTGATATCCGCCGAGGCCTGATCGACTTCCTCAGCCGACACTCCTTCATCCTTCATGATCTGAAGGATCGCTTATTTATTTATTTATTTATTTATTTATTTATTTATTTATTTATTTATTTATTTATTTATTTATTTATTTATTTATAATACCCTCAGGGCCAAATGGCATTACAGAGGGGAGTGGATTACATTGAATAATACATGGTACATGGTGGGGAGGGAAAAAAAACAGCGTTAGTACGAATATAAGCAAAAGTCAGCGTACAAACAAAAATACAATAAATAGGTCCTGCGTATACAATGTTAGCTACGGTATCACGAAAACGATGGTTGTCATTAATAGCAACAATTTCAGGGGGAAGGTGGTTTCACTCGCGAGAAGAACGAGGCAGGAACGACTGCGCAGCTGTGTTAGTACGATAGGTGATAATTCCAACCTTGTGACGGTGGTCGACACGGTTGGAAAAATACTGGGGTTGCAAAATAAGTTCGTCGCGCAAGATGGGGTGGTGATACAATTTATGAAAAGTTGATAGGCGGGAAACTTTTCTTCGAAGTGACAGAGTAGGCAGGGACAGATTTTTCATTGCAGATATACTGGCAGTGCGATTGTAGTTCGATAATATGAAGCGTGTGGAATTATTCTGAACTAGCTCAAGCGATGTAATTAAATTAATGTGGCTGGAATCCCAAATCGAAGAAGCATATTCTAGTTTAGGTCGTATTAATGTTTTGTACAGGGCTAATTTCAATGAAGATAGAGCTTTGGAAAAGTTACGGCGTAGGTACCCAAGCGTACGGTTAGCTTTGTTGATTATTTGTTCAACGTGCATTGCCCAAGAGAAATTGGATGTTATGTGGACGCCTAAGTACTTGTACGAGTTAGTAGATTCAAGAGGTATGTCGTTTAAGTAGTAAGTAAATTGACTGCAAACACTGCGGGACACGCGCATGACTTTACATTTGTTTATGTTCAATTCCTATAACCATGTACGGCACCAGTTATCAACAGTGTTAAGCTCTGATTGAAGAGTACACGAATCAATTATGTTATTTACCTCACGAAAAATAACGCAATCATCAGCAAATAAATGAATTCTGGATTTAATGTGGCAGGGGAGGTCATTAATATAAATTAAAAATAAGAGAGGCCCAATTACCAATCCCTGAGGAACGCCGGAGTGTACTTCAGTAAAACAAGAATTATACCCGTTAGCGTCAACAAATTGTGAGCGATTTGTGAGAAAACATTCAATCCATTTAAACACGTTATGATCAAGTTTCAGTTGGCTTAGTTTGTGAAGTAAAAGTTTATGACATACCTTATCAAATACTTTGGAAAAATTCAAAAAGATGCAATCAGCTTGTGATGAGTTGTCCAAAATGCGGTGTAGTCTGTTAGTAAATGATACCAGTTGTGTATCACAGGAGTATGATTTACGAAAGTCGTGCTGAGATGACGTGAACAAGGAATTACTTTCAAGAAAATTTACAAGGTTTGTGAATATGATGTGCTCTAATAGCTTACAGCACGTACTGGTAAGGGAAATGGGACGATAATTAGCAGGGGAACTTTTACTACCATATTTATGAATAGGAACTACTTTCCCGATTTTCAATTCAGATGGGAGAGTAGAAGTGTCGAGTGATTGTTGGAATATCTTGGCTAATATGATGGAACTAATTTCTACAGTATTTCTTAAAAATTTACTATTAATGGAATCATAACCAGGGGAAGAATGGTTGCTTAATTTGTTGATAAGGGAAGCGATACCAGAAATGTCTACTAAAATTGGTGGCATGGGGAGGTGATTGTAGCAAAAGGTGGAAGGAAGTGGAACATTAGATGTTTTTGTAAACTGGGCAGCAAATGTGTTGTTGAGGGCTGTTGCACACTGATTGATGGGAACTGTATCACCAGATGAGTCTTGCAATAAGATGTAATTATCTTTTGGGGGATTGATAACGCGCCAAAACTTTTTTACATTTGTTTTTAACATTGACGGCAATACATTAGAGACGAAGTTATCTTTAGCTTGTTTGAGTGCCCTGACGTAAATACTAGATGCGGTATTATAAGCGGCCCATCGTTCGTTAGTTGGCGAGCGCTTAGCTGAACGATAAAGGCGTTTTTTCTTGTTAGACAGGCGTTTGATAGTGGTATTATACCATGGCGATTGTGAGTGACTAGCAATAGTGTAGGTTGGTATGTGCTTTACGGTAAGGCGATGAACTTCGGCAGCAAACATATCCCAGTTAGACTGAACAGAACGGTTGTTAAAACCGGTCAGAAAGACGTCAGTAAATTCAGATAATTCACGATTGATAGCATCGAAGTTAGCTTTTTTGTAATCGCAAATAGTTTTTTTCATTGTGGTGCTTTTAGGAGGGGTAGCGTGTAAGTCAAAGGTGAGCAATGAGTGGTCACTAATACCTGGTAAACAGGTAATACTTGAAGCATAGTCTGGATGGGTGGTTAAAATCAAATCAAGAGTGTTTGTCGTAGTAAATGAGACTCGGGTGGGTTCGGTAACTAACTGTGACAAAGAGAAGACAGAACAAAAATCTAGGAAATCTTTAGAAAGCGCTGAAGAGGGTGATAAAACCGGAGGGGAGGTATGCCATTTGATATTTGGGAAGTTAAAATCACCAAGAAGGAACAATGGATACGATAGAAATCGACTGATAATAACATTGACAGAATCATGCAATTCGTTAACGAACGTAGAGGACGAAGATGGTGAACGGTAGCACACACCTATGATTACTTTGAGATGACCGAGCGTTATTAACGAGAAAACTATTTCTAGGTTACTGTTTACATGAATGGGAGATGAAGGAATGTCTCGCGAAACAGCTAGCAACACTCCGCCACCTCGGCGCTCCGTTCTGTCACATCGATAGACCGTGAAGTGTGACGCATTTACGAAAATTTCCGAATCACGCACGTGTTGAGGAAGCCAAGTTTCAGTTAATGCGATTATGTGGGCAGAACATGAGTCTATTGCGCTTGATAACGAGTTGTGTTTGTTTAGAATGCTTCTTATGTTAGTAAAAAGTACAGAAACACGAGGCGTAGTCTGTCGGCCACTGCCCCTTGCATTTACCTACGGTGACGTTCGTAGCAAACTGTTGTTAGTAGGACCAGAGCTTCGGCTACTGGATGGAAGTTGTTCGATGCTATCGCTAGCTGCATTATAAATGTAGATTTTGCGGTTGAGATGCAGTTTTGTGTAGCGCAGTTGAAAATCGGGGGATCCGGGGTAGTTTTCGCCAAATTCAATTAACTTTTTACGAGCAATTCGAGTGCAGGGTGAATAATCTTCGGATACAGATATGTCACTTTCTTTGAAATGTATTCGCTTCGAGAGAATAAGCTCTTTTGTTTTGAAACTGGCAAGTTTTGCTATGACAGGGCTACACTTGTTTGGGGAGTACGTACCGAGACGGTGGGCCCGTTCGATGGCGTTACTGGGGAGGGACATATCTGCATCGGCTAGCAAGGTATTTAGCTTCGACTCAGTTTCTTTCCAGGGTTCTTTGGCGTCAGGGATACCGTGAAATATTAAGTTGTTACGGCGAGACCGGTCTTCTAGTTCGTTTAGATGTAACTGCAAAAGGTTATTTTCAGTGGTTAGTTCTTCTATAGATTTCTCGGCGGTAGATAGTCGGTCACTAAAGGCATCGAGATCCTTTAACTTGCTTTCAATTTGATCTAATCGGCTTTGTATATTTGTCATTGTTGTTTCGATTCCTTTTTGGCCGGTCCTAATCGTTTTTACTTCTGTTACTAATTCTGCTTGACTCTTCGAACTATGAGATGAGCGTAAATGAATGTCTTTCAGCAGTTGAAACACAATTTTTATTTGTTCAGCGGGGTTATCAGGCAATGACTCAACTTCTAACAATGATTAAGAGCGAGTAGTAGGCCCGGGGTTCTCTTCTACGTCACCTGAACACAGCAGTAATGAGGCCATAGAAAAACACTCAGCAACGGTCTCGCACAACACCCGTGGGCACGGGAACAGCAATAGGAATGAATCATCATTTTTTCTAGCATGCAATCAATACTTGTTACACACCTGCATGGTGAAAACAACACGGGTGAATGCGACGCCGTTGGCGCTGCTCCCGTGCCCACTGAAGCCTGCCGGGGGAGGCAGCTCGTTTATGTGTCCCGGGGAAGATGATGTCGCTGAAGATTGGGCTGGAAACCGAAGGTCGAGTTCCATCCACGTGTCAGGGTCGATGAAAGTTGCGTTGTCAGGTCTTCCTAGGAGCTGCACGCAGGCGTAGTGGCTGTTTCCAACCACGTTTTGCGGGAGTGCGTACGAGCAATCGGAGCACCACGATACCACGGGCAGCCATTACACGAGCAATGCAAGCAAAGCCTGCATGGTGAAAACAACACGGGTGAATGCGACGCCGTTGGCGCTGCTCCCGTGCCCACTCTTGCTTTCGTTTCGCACGGCCCAGTGTAATGCCGAATTCTTCACAAGTTTTTATGAGTTCCTTCACTTTAAGGTTCTTCATCGTTCACACTAGCCTCTTTCTGTTTGCCCCTGTTAAGAATTTACCTGCCGTACCCTCTATAAGTCTACTAGCAAGACGGGCAAGCAATTTTTTACACTGCCGTGTTTACACCCTCCGCACTAACTTTGGTTTCAAAGGCTCTGACTTGGCTTGAAGCTATAAAAGCTCACTCGCCAATGCTTCACACAGACCTTCTCTAAACTACCATAACAAGTGCTAGAGTAGTCTGGTTAACTGAGGGGAAGACATCAGGCACTCACTGCATCGATGTCGCTGACGCCGGCTGATTCCGCAGCTGCCATCCACTGTTACGAAGCGCACCGCCGACAAAGTTACAAAGGGCATCACGAAACTCGCCGCTTAAAAGGACACCGGCCGCACCGACAGTGAAAGGGCTCGAAGCAACGAGATGCCTTCTCTCGCAAGCATACGTCGGCATAGGTCACCTGCCCGTGACGTGCCGCTTGGCTTTTTTCATAGGCACCGGGTGGATCTTTTGCATCCCCAACGTCCAACCAAGAGCGCCGCTGGCCGTGATATGAGAACCCTCCAATGGGGACCCATCGCTGCGCGTGGTTGCACTAAAGGACGAGGGGTGTTGCTACGCCTTGCGTGAGACTCGCCAGACTAGAAGGCGTTGATTGCTTCATGGGGCTCGTGGGCTGAGGGAGCTCGCTGTGCGTTGCGAGACAGACGGGCGCCGCCACTTGATGACGTCGTTGAGTTGATCGCGTCAAGCGGGCTCGATCGCTGGCCTTGACACAGATTGCATTTGCAGAGGCATCGACTATCAGTGTGGACTCCCAATTGTAACAATGTCAATGGCTGCTAACGGCACACGCACACTTTCTTACGGCTTGCGCTTCATGTCTACTTCCCACCTTTAACTACTTCGAGTTCACGGTATATACTAGTTTGCTGTATTCGTGGTACTGTGGCCCAACGCTCGCTAAACCTTTCTAAAACAAAGGAGGTTACGCCCAGCGAGTATAACGTAGCAACCTTTTCTTGTCAGATAGTGCTCAATGTACATGCCAATGACTGCTAATGGGAAATGAGAGACCGAAGAATTCGACTTTTAGATAACGCGCGCGCTGCGAATTTTTTATTGTTGAACAACGCACAAGAGAAATCTCCCACTGGCACCACATTGCAGGTCAAAACGTAAGTCATGTTATGCACTACTGCGAGGAATGAACGGGTGCATCTTTAAGAAGCTTTGCCCTTAAAAAAGGACGTGTATCCTTTGCCCCGTATTGGTGACGCTCTCGATCGTCTGTATGGCGCACGCTACTTTTTACCCATCGACCTTCGCTCTCGTTATTGTCAGGTTGCCGTGGACAAGAAAGACCAAGAAGAAACCGCCTTCATCGCTCCCGATGGCTTGTACCAATTCAAGGTTATGCCCTTCGGTCTATGCAACGCTCCAGCCACGTTCTAACGTATGATGGACTCTCTGCTACCCGGGTTCAAATGGTCAATATGCCTGTCTTACCTAGACGACGTCCTCGTATTTTTACCTACATTTGAGACCCACCTGTAGCGTCTGTCAGCCATACTCGTCGTCATCTGAAATGCTGGTCTCCAGTTGAACTCCTCCAAGCGTCACTTCGGCCGCCTACAGATTACAGTGTTGGGCCACCTCGTCGATGCTTCTGGTGTGCGGCCGGACCTGAGAAAATTCGTGCCGTCACGAGTACCCCGATCCACCAAAACGTCTGGAGCTTTGTGGGACTCTGTTTCTATTTCAGGCGGTTCGTGAAAGACTTTGCGGCAATCGCCCAACCATTCACCGATCTTCTGAAAGAAAGCGTCCCATTACCGTGGGGGATCCTCTCAAGCTGCTACCTTCTCTCGCCTCATCACACTTTTGACGACGCCCCCTATCCTGGCCCACTTGTTACCCATCCGCCTAAATTGAGGTCTGAACGGATGCCAGTAGTCACGGTATCAGAGCCGTTCTCGCCCAACGCCAACAGAAACACGACCACGTTATCGCCTATGCTAGCCGCCTTCTTACACCTAGAGCGCAACTATTCGATCACGGAGTGAGAATGCATTGCTGATGCTGATGCTGATGACCTCAGATGGATGGCGCTCACCCACAAGGGGGGATGAACCAAGAACCGGGTGGCAGGATACCTAAATGAAACTAAAATGAAATTAAAGCCAATCAGAAAAATTAGTTTAGAGATAATACTGCCAATAAACAAAAATGTTTGCTGAGCAAGCGGTCAAACCACCTCTTGTTCCTGACAGAGATCGCTACGAATTTTAAACTAAAGATCTGAAAAGGTTAGGGTTCACTAGCACGGTAATCTTTTAGTTGCATTGATGTAGTCAAACACAGTGGAGCATATATCTCTGTGACAGTAACCAAATGAAGTGCCACCAAGTGATAAAAGTAGTGGTACATTTACTCGTATTCCTAGCTTTTGTAATGGAACTACAAAAAATATTCATCTCTGATAAGAGTAATGACGACAGAATAAAAAGAAATGTTCAATTGTTTCAATTTCGTTGCAAAAAATGCACAGCGGTGACGCCTTGAGTCGAGCTTTGTTAAGGTAATAATTTAGTTGTGGAACTGCACAGCGCAATGTGGTATAAGTTACTTCTTACTGGCGAAATATACACCACTGTTTATTCCAACAATACCTTAAATGCTCGAAATCTTTAAATTTACCCAAATTACTTATTGCCCATTGCAAACAAGCATTTGGAAACCTTAGCGCTGTCACGTAAGCCGTATCTGGCAAAACTTAGATGGTGGGCCTACTCAAGGATTCTGCTGCTAAAAAGTCCACCATTTCGTTGAAATATAATCCGTGGTGGCCTGGTACTCATAGCAACACCAGTTTTTTTACGTTTTTCGGTACTAAATGCCAAAACGTATTCACCAGCTCTGCATTTGCTGCCGGAGAAAGTGCATTACATACAGATAACGAATCTGTAATAATAACTGCTAATGATTCGCTTGAGGGCAATTTGCGTAGGGCAAGAACAATAGCCAATAATTCTGCAATGAATATAGAGGTATAATCTGGGAGTCGAATCCAAAAATAGCAGTCCAAAGAAGGAGAGGAGATGCATTGCTCTTGTCTGAGCGGTCTCAAAGTTCCGTCCATCTGCTTCTTCTTCTTCTTCTCCTCATCTCATATGGCCCTTACCCAATGCAGGGGATTGGCCGAGTGTTAGGTTACTTAGTTTTTTCTTTCTTCGTAATACTACTCGTATATACTACGGATAGGTTTCGCAACGAATAATTACTGACTAATAACATTTAAAAGTTTAAAAGGATGGAAGCCCCGCCATGGTGGCCTAGTGGCTAAGGTACTCGGCTGCTGACCCGCAGGTCGCGGGTTCGAATCCCGGCTTTGGCGGCTGCATTTCCGATAAGGCGGAAATGTTGCAGGCCCGTGTACTCAGATTTGGGTGCACGTTAAAGAACCCCAGGTGGTCAAAATCTCCGGAGCCCTCCACTACGGCGTCTCTCATTATCATATGGTGATTTCGGGATGTTCAACCCCAAAAATCAATCAATCAATTAAAAGAATGAAAATTCAGCTCTATATTCTTTTAGTCTGACTGATAAATTTCTCTATTGCGTAGTAAACATCCCTGTGACTGTAGCCCAAAACAGAGGTGCCGAATTATAGAACAACTGATTCGGATATTTCCAGACCCAAGTTTCGAAGAGGTGGTTTTATGGATTTTCTTCTTAATGACGTATAGTGGCGACAGGATAGGAAGTAATGACTGATTGTTTCCTCCTCCCTACAGAATATACGCAGAGGAAACAACGCTTGACATGCTCTATGCAGGAAAAAGTTGAGGGAGGTAACCCGGCAGCGAAGTTTGGTCATGGCCACTTCGGTTATTCTCGACCATGAAAACGCACTTTTTTCAGGGAAATAATAGGCGCTTATATTCTGGAGAAGCTGTCAAGACGGGGTTTATCTTTATATGGCACTCACTGCTCTGTCGTCACCAACCATCATGCACTCTGCTGGCTTTCATCTTTGAAGGCCCACTCACCAGGTCCCGTACCAAACTTTTGTAAGACCGTGGAGGTTGTTGGGTGGCCGATGAAGAACATTTTGCCACATATATTTTTGAATCGGTTCATTACTACCTGAGAAAACGGTTCTTTACATATTTGTTTTTTTTAAGCGGTGCGAATGAGGATGAGAGGAGGTGAGCTCGAAACCCTTGCCGCTCTTCCTCGTAGCCTTCGCAAGCCAAATTTCTTCCCTACCCTCGCCAGCATCTGACCAAGAGGTCACGTGCGCTTGACGTGGCCGAACAAGCCCAACCCCCGTGCAAGCGAGCGGTGTTTTTTTAACAGCATTATTTTGAGGTCTACTGCCTGTTTATGCGGGATGGTTTGGAAACGCTGGCTTAGACGCGGTAGAACAGATGAGCACAATGAGTGCGCGAAGGCATAGAAGTCTACTAACCCACACGTCACGGGATCAAATCCCTGCTGTGACGGCTGCATTTCCGATGGAGGCGGAAATGTTGTAGTCCCATGTGCTCAGATTTGGGTTCACGTTAAAGAACCTTAAGTAGTCGAAATTTCCGGAGCCCTGCACTACGGCGTCTTTTATAATCATATGGTGGTTTTGGGACGTTAAACCCCACATATCAACCAATCAAATCAACGCGTAGAAGTGTTCCACGGCTGTCGTCTGCTTGATGCGCTGACCGCGGAAAAAAACGCATGTGAAACGCCGGCAAATTAGCCCCGCATCTTGTTGCAATTGACGGGGGGGGAATGAAAAAAAATGTTGCTATCCTTTTAATGCATCTCATTGTTTATCTAGAGATTTATTATTCTCGTCAAGCAACAAATACAGAAATTACGCATGTTGTGTTAAATGATTTTCGCCATCTCACGTGCCACTGTTGACAACGTCACAGCATAGTCGTCAACGTAGAGGGCTAACTTCACTGCGTTGCCGTGTACGTATGGCCATTCATACGCGCGCGCCCGCAAAAAGAAGGGGGAGCAGCGTTCATCTTAAAATTTGACCCATTTCCGCGGTGCATAGACAGACACAGAACTTTATTGAGGTCCTGAGTACCTCAAGGAGGTACAGCAGCGGGCTGCTCCCACGTCGGAACGCGTAGGCCGAGCCTCACCGCCGCGTCTTGGGCCCTCTGGACAGCCCAGAGTTGATGTGCAAGTTTTGAGCTCCTGAGCGCAGAGCTCCATTCCTCTTCGGTCATGTGCTGAGAATCGCGTGATGAGGGGCACTGCCAGAGCATGTGGTCTAACGTAGATACGGCACCGCAATCTGGGCATGTTGCATTAATGCTTTCAATAAACTGGCTGTGGGAACGAAGACTGGGGTACGACCTAGTTTGAAGCATGCGCAGTGTAGATGCCTGGGCTTTACAAAGTTGCATATGAAGAAGGGGGAAATCTTTTTGTTCAGCTGATAACGTTTGGTTACCTCGTTGAAAGTGAGGAGAACATCTCTAATGACCATTAGGTTGGAGTCTGAAGGTCCCGCAGGCTGCCCAGCACGGTAAGTTTGTGTGCTCGGGCGTAGGCGATCTCGTTCAGGTTTGCCATGGAGGCCAGATGTGATCCGAGGTGAGCCAGAAACCAACTTATGGCGTGTTCTGAAATATCTCTATTACCTAAGATGCGAGCTACTTCAGCCGATACTGATCCAGATGCAAAGGCTCGCACTGCCGCTCGTGAGTCTGTATAGACGCGTTGCCGGGAGTCGACAAGGAGAGCGAGAGCTATGGCTACCTGTTCAGCTTTAGCGAGACAGACCTGATAGACGCGGAGTGAATAACACGACCTGCATGGTCAACTGCAACGACCGAGAAGTTGGCTGTTCGACCATATGGCGCCGCGTCTACGAAGCATGCAGACTCCGCGTTTGAACGAACACTCTTGAGCAGTGCTTCACCCCTGGCCTTCCGCCTGTTTGCGTTGTGCTGCGGATGTACCTTGCGGGGTAACGGAGTGACCACAATGTTGGCCCTTTACTTAGTGAGAGACTGACTACGTTCCTGTTCTAACGCACTATACTATAGGATTGTCAGGATGCTCCTTCCTACAGCCGAGGAGGAGAACCTGGCCATCTGAGCCGTATGCTGTGCCTCGATGATCTCTTCCAACGTGTTGTGTAAACCCAACTGCATGAGGCGTTCCGTACTGGTACCCGAACGGACCCCTAGCACTGTGTTGATGCTCTTGCGGATCAAGAGTTTAATCTTAGCCTTTTCATGACTTTGCCAACAGTGCATAGCAGCAACGTAAGTAATGTGGCTTATCAAGAAAGCGTGGGATAGCCTTAGTAAATTGTCCTCTCTCAAGCCACCTCTAGAGTTGGAGACCGTAAGGATAAGCCGAAATATGCTTGCCATTTTAGCTCTGAGCTTGTTTATTATCTGTCCATTTTAGCCATTCACCTCTATAAGCATTACAAGTACTCTGATTACATCTACCCTAGGGATGATATGACCAAAGCTGGTGCAAAGCACTATATTGATATCTGGAAGGGGAACCGGCCTCGAGGCTTCAAACCTTTTCTATTAGGTCTGTAAAACAAAAGTTCCGACTTGGTTCGAGAGAGGCGTATTCCAGTGCCACTCAGAAAAGCTTCGGTGTATTCTACAGCCTCTTGGAGTGCCTCTTCTACTCTGCCTTCACTGCCACCCGTGCTCCAGACAGTGATGTCATCGGCGTAACGGGTATGACGTATGCCTTGTACTTGCGAGAGCCTCTTGGAAAGCTCACAGATAGCGATGTTGAACAGAAGTGGTGAGACCACCGAACCCTGTGGCGTATTTTTGGAGCCAAGAACGAAAGGTTCTGATTTCAGATGTCCTATCTTTATCATGGCCTTTCTGCTTCTGAGGAAAGAACTGATAAATGCGTGAAATGTATGTCCCAAGCCAAAAGTAGAGGTGTAGTTGACAATATGGGTGTGGGAGAGATTGTCAAAAGCTTTCTCTAAATCTGGTCCCAAGATTGCCCTGACATTTCTCGTTTGAACGTCAATAATCTGATGTTTAATCAACTTCGTGGCATCTCGGGTTGATAATGCCGGGCGGAAGCTAATCTTGTTGTGCGGAAATAAGCCATGGTCTTCAGTGTGTTGAGTAATGCGGCTATTAATGACGTGTTTGGCCACCTTTCTTATGCAGGATGTAAGCGATGTGGGTCTTAGATAACAAAGGTTCAGTGGACGTCCCGCTTTCGGGATAAAAGTGACTGACGCCAGCTTCCACGATTCTGGTACAGCGCCTTGTTCTCATACCTTGTTAATCTCGCCAGTGAGTATTTGTATGGAAGCATTGTCTAGATTACGCAGAATTTGATTAGAGATACCGTCAGGGCCTGGGGCTGATCGACTATTCAGTTTCATGAGAACATCCCTCACATTAGCCGTGCTGAAAGGTTCGTCTAAAGAATCCACGTGCGGACCCTCGTATAGGGGATAGTCGGCATCACAAGAGAGATCAACTGGCAGATCACTTCTCGCGAAGCATTCGAAAACTTTTTGTTCTGAGTCTTCTTGTTTGGCTATATGGAGGATTTTGTCTATTGCACCCCTCTGGTTGGATTTCGAGTTCGACATTTTAACAGGTGCTTCAGCAAGTTCCACTTGCCTTCTGTGCGCATCTGGCCATCGACCGAGTTGCAAACTTCATCCCATTGTTGTCTAGAGAGCGTCTGACAGTGTTGCTCAATCTGGTGATTCGGTTTAGCGATTTTTTCCCGCAGCCTACGGTTCAGTTTCTGTCCCTTCCATCTGCGGAGAAGGGCGTTTTCAGGTTCGAGCGAATGCGCTAGATGGATGTCCATTCTGTCAACCCTAAGATCAGTAACTATGGACTTCGTAGCTGCAGCTACATCCTCCTTGAGCTGTGCCACCCAGTGATCGAAAGAATCTGGTGACTCCCGGTTCCCACTTTTCTGCGCCCTGATTTCACGGAAACGATCCCAATCCGTGAACTGAAATTCCCTTGGAGGTCTGCTTTGTATTTCCATCGAAGTGACGAGAATGTAATGATCACTGCCGAGACTTTCGTTGAGATTGTGCCAGGTTACTGACCCCGAGTGTCCCACGAAGGTTCGGTCCCTGGAGCATGAATTTCCAGTTCTAATAGGGAATAATGGATCCGTGAGCAGACTTAGGTTGTAGTATGAAGCAGCCTGTCAGAAATATTTAGCGTTAGTGTGGTGATATTTCCACTCCTGATGTGGGGCATTGAAGTCTCCGGCAATAATGAGTGGATCCCCAGCTGCCTTTCCTACTGCCCTGGATATTAGCGACGTGAAGCGCGGTCTCATGTCCCTAGGAATACTGTAAATGTTCAGGATGAAGATGCTTTTTCGAAGCTTCTCGCTTGGTATAACCTCGACAAACAAGTGCTCAGTCTTACTACGGCTCATGGAAAGATCGTGAACTACGGTGGTAAACTTCGTCGAGACAAAGGTGCAGATACCCCTTGTATCTTGCCCAAATAATCAGTGGGACCTATAGCCCGATAGGGTAAATGAGTCCGTCAATGTTTCTTGGAGTAGGACAATCTCCTGTTTGTTAGTATGAGACCGAATGAATCGCTGAAGGACCGCCTTCTTACGCAGGGATCCACAGCAGTTCCACTGCCAAACTACAATGTTACTATTACTAGTCGGCCCCGCCATGATTGCAACTCTAGTTTCATTTGTCTTGCGGCACAATACGTATAGGGGCCTGCTTTCCACCCTTTGGAGTGGCCTTAGCTTTGGAGATACCCGATGAAAATGATGGTCTTGCCACTGTCAAACCTGATGACCCATTATTACTCTTGAATTCGAGTGTTGTAACCCTAGTGCTCAAAGTTGAGAACGCTTCGCTAAGGGACTTGAGCGTGTTCCTCAATTTTGCCTGAAATTCCTTTATGTCGTTTTTAAACTCGTTAAAGTCAGATTAAAGATCTTCCAGCCCCTCATCTCGTAAAGACTGGGACAGAGCTCTCTTCTTTGTGGGATGTTCACCTGCAGGTGCCTCAGACGGCAGCTCAATAAGCAAGTGTGCTGTTCCCGATGGGGAGGCGACTGCGAGGGCGACGACGTAGTCGCCATTTTTAGTTCAGCTACCTCTGCTTGAAGACGCTCAAAAGCGCTCCTTAGCAAAGCGTTTTCGCGTTCGAGTTGTGCAATCCTAGCTGCGTCATGCTCTGACAATAGAGGCACTTCCCTCGTTACCATGGATGGTGTTCCCTTGACACAGTCGGCTCAACGAGTGAGTATCCCTGGCGGGCAGCGCTTGTAGTCGAACAGCAGGTGGTTCCTTGGATCGCGAGCGTCCCCTGAGCCCTGGATCTGGAGCGACTGGTCTTGGATGATGACCATGCTGGTTGTCCAGTGCGCTCTCTCGACGGCGATCTTCTGTGGCTCCGCAGGTGCTCGGTACCGGTCGGCGTTGAAGACTTTGTGCGTTGACGTTCACGTCTTCGTCGGCAAACTACATATGGTACTTGAAAGCGTTGTCTGCATAGCCTGTCCGCTGTTGGGTGAGGCTCTCTACATAGGGCAGACTCGGGGGTGCACACGTGATCCTTGGATGGCGACGCTTTGCCGCAACTTCTGCAAATCACATTTTCTGGCGCCGGGCACACGTCGGCGTGACGGCCTAGCCTTCCGCATATATAGGTCACATTGGTTTGTCTACGGTAAAGCGTGCACCGTAACATACTTTGCCCACACGTCACGTTGTTAGGCACTTTCAAGCCGTCGAAAAGAACGATGACAGTTGTGGTGTTTTTTATGCGCTTGACCTCCAGCGCTCTCGGATCTCTAGGTTGAACAACCATGCTCCTCAGCTGCTTGTGATTGAAGTCCAGGTCAACGCCTCTGAGGACGCCCCTACACATGTTGTCTTGTGCGGCGAAATACGAGCTGACGTCATAGCTGGCCTTCCCGACTGTGATCGCTTAGACTCTTGAATATGCTCGGGTGTTCTTTTCTGCCGGTGTACTCACGACAAAAGCGTTCTGCGTAGGGTTGGGACACACAATGTCATCGGCTATCTCGGCCAGACTGAGTTGTGCTGCCAACATCAAAGCATGGGCCACTTTGATTTGACAAACATTCTTAACGTTCATGCCTCCTCGGGGTCTGACGATGACTCTATAGTGCTCCCTTGGTAGGCGAGGTAGTCTCGATGCAGCTATGAGACGCTTTTTTACGCCGGTGAGTTCACGACCTCCACCGGAAACGTCACCACGTTGTATCAAACTTGCATGCGCGTCTTGCTCGGACGCACCGCGTTGCGTGCGCTTTGAAAAGGCCGTTGTCTAGCCGGCCTCAAGGCACTCTTCAGGGGTAAAGTCCGCCCCTTCTACTTCAGCTTGCATAGACATGTTTTTGTTCACAAACGCACGGCCGCGCAAGAGGCCGCGCGAGGTGCGGCACGAGAGGCATGGGATGCGTACGACGTGGCCTGGCAGAAAAGTTCCAGAAATTCCGCAGTAAGATCACTCACCGAGAAAAGTCTGGTATCGGTGTGATTGGTAGCGCAAACTGCGTCGAAGGACTTGAATCTCAGTCACAGGGACCAAAAAGTTGCATCCGAAAGAAAATTTCATTCAAGTCTACTCGAAGAGGGCGTCATCTTTTCCGTGAAGTTGCGAGGACTTGAAGGACACCAAAATCTGGGACCTGGACCAGCTTCCCGAGAAATTATCAACCTTTGAAGACACGACGTGCACGAACGCAGCTTACCGTATCACCGGCTTCGGGCGGCGGCGCCGGGACGCTAAACCGGGCGCGGTGCGGCGACGGGTGCGTCGACTGGCTCACCGCTATTCGACCGACTTTCTCCGACATTTTTTGACCGAGTTGGAGGTCAATGGTGAGTGCCATTTAACCTACTTTTCGGACTATGCGTCTTGCGCAGAGGAAAACGGAGGTCGGCCCATTCCCCTGTTTCTACCCAGCATGCAAGCATAAGGACTCCTAGAAATTCTTCGTCTACATAGACGTTGATGAAGACCTTCCCGGCGCATCTCTGGTGTCGGAGAATCAACCGAGCGACGCGAGTAGCGTCTCGTCAAATGAGGAACCAAGTAACGACGCGCGAGCGCCCAGCGCCACGTCTCTCGATAACAAGAACGATGACGACGCGGGTCTGGCTCTTACTTGGACGGGGGACGGCTGGCACACCGTACTTTCACGCAGAAGAAAAAAACCTTAAAAAGCCAGAAAAGACCCGAGAAGGGACTAGAGAAGAAAAACGAAAAGCCAGCAGGCCATCCGCTTGCCGACGCAGCACGGGACAGCCAAGTCAAGCGGGATTTCCAGCACAGAAAACGCCGAGGACCGACGCCCCTTCCAAAGGAAGACATAAAGGTTATCCTGAGACCGCACAAGGGCCTCACAGTGAAAAATCTATTTGGATCCGAGCTCTCTATGGCAGTGATAAAGGCCGGCCGGAAGAGCTTTGGAGGGGAAAGTTTTTTGCTGCGGGTCCACCCAGGATTGAACATCATAATACTGTCCACGCCACACGAACAAGTGGCGGGCAGGCTGAGAGAGATCAACCAATTGAAAATCAGAGGACGGATTCACCCCTTCAATGCGTACGTGGCCGACCCAGAAGACGTGCTGCGAGGCATTGTTCACGGACTACCGCCAGGAACCACTCAGGCCGACCTGATGGCAAACCTACGAATACGGACACAAGGGGTGAAGATAGAGAGAGCCAGAATGCTGGGCTCTTCGAAGTCAGCAATAATAACTTTTACGGGTGATGTGCTTCCCAGGTGTGTCTATTTTATGGGTGCAGAGGCGATCTGTTATCCATACAAGCCTACCGTACAGGTTTGCATGATTTGTCGGTCAACTGGACACCGAACCGACGTGCGCCCGACTCCGAACGCCAATGTGTGCTCCAAGTGTGGGACGTGTGATCCTACTCAAGAACATGAATGTGCCCTGAACTACGCCATATGCGGTGAAGAGCACGCTACAGGAGACAAATCATGCGAAAAGAAACTGAAAAATGTGGCCCCCCGAAAATCACGAGTGGAGACGCCTCGAAGACAAACAGAGTGTACCTATGCCGAGAAGGATTTCCCGCAATTTGAGCAACACCAGCAGAAACCTCCTCGTTGGTTCAGCTCAGACCGAGAGGAAGCGACGCTCTAGACACGGCAGGCATCTAGACCCAGCTCCAGATCACGATCAAGATCGAGATCATCATCAAAGACCCCGCAACAGCGGAATATTAGCAAGCCTGCGGAGGCCCCTGGCAAGCCAAACTTGAAGAAAACACCGAGCAGCAGCTTGTAAACAAGCTCCGCCCATGCCAGGAAACAAGAAGCAGTAGCAGCAACCACTGGCCTTAGTACGCAGGACGTACAAAACAACCAAACAAACAAGGTGAGCTGGGCGAGTCCAGTGCCTCCCAATGTTCCTGCAACTGATAGCCCACAGTATAGAAAAATTCTAAAGGAGAACAAAAGATTAACACAAGAAATTAAACAGCTTAGAAATCAAATGGCTGCGGAGCGGAAAGAGTATAAAATGGCCATCTCGTCAATGGAAATCAAATTAGAAAATGCAATTGAGAAAATACTAAACCCAGGGTCGATAGGCAACCCCACCGTGGGCAATAAATAGGCGCGAGAGCGTCTAGCCCACGTGAAGGATAGTGCAGAAACGAGCGCGGAAACGATAGACGAAGACTCGTTCGCTAATCAATCAGAAAGCAGTAACTAGTAAAGCTAGTGCAGACGCAGGTTCAAGTAAACAGAGAAAGCATAGCTACTTTACATAAACTTCTAGGTGATTTCATGGCGGAAATGAAAACGTTTGTCGTAGAAGAACTGAAAATTCAGATGCAGTATGTTAACGATGCTGTGGGAGGCTTGCAGAGGGAACTAAACAAACGCTCCATGTCCACCCCAGGTATTGACAAACCATCCAAAGCGGGACGCGACAGCGTGGATACGACCATGCAGCATGGCCAAAAATATTATAAAAAGTGTAGAACATTTAGAGATTTGGCAGTGGAACTGTCGCACTTTTCACAAGCGCGCCGCAGCACTCCAAAATTACATAAACTCGGTACCAATTCAGCCAGACGTAATATGCCTGCAGGAGGTTGGGCCCAAGATGGTCAAACTGCAGGGATATTATTGTTTGCAAGATCCAAATTATCCCCGCGTAGCCTTGCTGGTTAGCAAAAGTATTGCAGCAAAGGTTGAGCACATAGAAAGTCTGTGGATTAATCATCAGATAATCACCCTTCTTCCTCTGAAGAGCAGCAAAGTGAAAACCGTAATATTAAATATATACAGCCCTCCCAAAGAGAAACACGAGGACTTTGGTGCACTGCTTGAAAATGTCGTCGGTATTGCAGGGGCGAAAGATCGACTTGTGGTATTGGGCGACTTTAACGCACCCAGCACCACATGGGGTTATTCGAGAGATTCCCCTAAAGGAACACGTCTCGAACACGCCGTATCCAAACTAGGATTGAGCTTAATTACTCTACCCACAACACCTACGAGGCTGGGTAACAGCGTAAGTCGAGACACGTTCCCAGATCTGACATTCACACGTCATGTTAACGACGCTAACTGGACAAACCTGGAAGAGAATCTCGGCAGCGATCACTACATAATCAGTATTTCCCTCTCAACTCCAAAACTACGCAAGGTCATAGGAGACGTGGTGATCACTGACTGGGAAAGATACAGACGACGTGATCCCTCACCCGACTCTGTACCGGAGTCGATTGGGGAATGGTGAGAGTACATAATCTCAGTTCACAAACAAACATCTAAACGTATCGCAAGAACAGCAGAGACTCCTGCAGTCGACAGGCACCTGCTCCACCTGTGGGAGAGCAGGCGCCGTATGCTGAAAAGGTGGAAAAACCAGCGACTCAACCGGAACCTTCTCCGCAAAATCGCTGCTTTAGGAGAGGAGGCAAATCAATACGCTAACAAAATTGCAACTGAGGGATGGATCCAGTTCTGCAGTTCACTACAGGACACTCTGAGCACTGCGAAAACTTGGGCCATCCTAAGGAACATGCTTGACCCAGAAAAATTGAAATCAGCCTCGAACAGAACACTACAACGAATAATGCATGATTTTCCGGCCACAGAGGAGGAGTTAATACAAGCACTTAAGGACAGATACATAGGAGAGAATACCGATAGTTGCAGTATTGAAATGCAGTACACTGGTGCGAAAAACGAGAGACTCGACGCCCCAATCACCACAGAAGAGGTCTTTGCGGCTGCCCAAGCAGCCAAGAGAAATTCTGCCCCTGGTTCAGATCAAATCACAAATGCAATGATAAGGAACCTCAGCGATAAGGTTATAGAGGCACTGACAAACCATTTTAATGACAACTATTGGCTCAAAGGGAAGATACCCGAGGAATGGAAAGTAGCCAAAATTATTACGATACCGAAACCCGGGAAGAAGCCATCCCTGCAGGCACTCAGGCCCATATCTTTGACGTCATGCATGGGAAAGCTTTTCGAAAGGGTTATTTATAATCGGCTCCAAAACTTTCTAGAGAACAACGGCCTTTTTCCAGCCACTATGCTGGGTTTCCGCAATGGCCTCTCCACCCAAGACGCATTTCTCCTATTACAAGAGGAAGTTTTGAGCTATATACCTACAGGGGGAGAACATCTAATACTAGCCCTTGATTTAAAAGGAGCATTCGACAATATCTCGCATAAGGCCATCCTAACAGAATTAAACAACATGGGATGTGGGACAAACACCTACAAATACATCAAGGCATTTCTCACAGAAAGGCGGGCTTCGATAAGCGTAGCACAAGTCACGTCAGACGCTTTTGAGATGCCAAACAAAGGTACCCCTCAAGGAGCCATCCTCTCTCCCCTGCTCTTTAATATCGCCATGTTAGGACTCACGCGAGCTCTGGATGGAGTTCCGGAGTTAGGATACACTCTCTATGCGGATGATATCACCCTATGGGCAACGCGTGGTTCTCTAGCTAACAAAGAGCAGACACTTCAAGAGGCTGCAACAGCAGTTGAAAACTTTGCGAAGGCAAGCGGGCTCAGCTGTGCCCCAGAAAAATCTGAAATTATCAGGGTACATGGAAAAAGATACAAAAGTAACGGAAGCATTGACATAAACATTGAAGGTGTCAAAGTACGTGAGGTGACCGTCGCACGTATTCTGGGTTACTGGGTTCAAAGTAATGAACGAGCGAATCATACAATAAACATATTAAAATCAGCCACGAAACAAGTTGCACGAATGATCCATAGAATAACATATCACAAACAGGGCATGAAGGAAGGAGACACAATTAGATTAGTACAGACACTTGTACTGTGTAAGGTTACGTAAAGTCTACCTTTCCACGTGTTAAACAAATCAGAAGAAGAAACCATCGAGTCTATAATTAGGGTTGCCTACAAAGTGGCCATAGGGCTACCGGTAAGCACACCAACCCAAAAGCCTTTGGACCTCGGTATATATAATACACACCCTGAGCTAAAGACAGCGGTACTGACTGCGCAGAGAAATCGTCTAAGTCAAACGAAAGCGGGGAGAGAGATACTTTCTAGGGTGGGCTTTCCGCCATACCCCCAGAACATGGACGAGGTTCTTGTAGAAATCCCGGATCCCGTCCGCAGCAAGATCTCGATCTCACCGCTGCCCAAGAACATGGACGTAAAAACAAACAGAAAGCGCCGAGAGGAGAGAGTGCGATGGCTCCGAAAAACATTCAAAAAGAAATCAAATGTTTTGTATGTGGACGCTTCAAGGTACAATTTTAAACGGTCAGTTGCATCGGTACTTAGCAACGACAACTGCATGGTGACATGTGCATCACTGTACACGTCCTCGATCGCCAAGGCGGAATGCTTTGCCATTGCCCTCGCAATCAAAGCGCAGGAACAAAGACATGAACCGCAGACAACTACCATTTCCGACTCGCAGGAAGCGTGCCGTTTCTTTTTAAGAGGCCGCCTTCCGATAAAAATAAGCAAGTTCTTAGGCGGGAGCTTGACGAACAAATACAGACTGATCTGGTGTCCAGGACACGCAGGCCTGGAGGGGAACGAAAGTGCTGACGCTTGTGCTCGAGGGCTCACGAACCGAGCAGAGCTTCGACAGCACATTCAATCCTTTGAAACACTCCAGGAGGAAGCTATCGAGGAGGATAATGACCCATCCAGAATGGCCCCTCGCGAAATTCTTGCTAACCAGCGAGGCATGCGACAAAAATACAGCGCCCCTCACAAATCATTAGAAGGGGAGGACGCGATTGACCTCCGCCGAATTCAAACGGGAGTCTTTCCCAATCTTCAAAGGTTACACAAAATTTTTCCAACGCTGTATGGGTGTGCTTGTCTGTGGTGTGGCGGCTCGCCATCGCTCTACCACATTTCGTGGGGATGCCTTAAACGACCACCAAATTTAGATACCTTTTAGGTCAGTACAAACTTTGTAATACTTTCGAGCAATGGGAGGCACAGCTCGCCAGCTCTGACCGAGAGGTGCAGCTTGCACTTCTGCGGCACGTCAGACAGACGGCGGCAGCCAGTGGAGCCCTGGACTTAGGGCCCCACCCGTCAAGCTCATGACCCCTGTCCCAAACCCTTGCAAATAAATTTTTTCCTTCCTTCCTTCCTGCATCCGAAAACATTTAGTGAAACAGGAGCCGACGTTCATACAACCGCACTAGTCGGCGCCCTCTACCGGAATCCCGCGGTGCGTAGCGTTGCGAATTTTGGCAGGTGCGATCATCAACACCGCGTCTACGCATTGCGCTTCTCAGCTCAAAGTTGTCAAACCAGATGAGTGGCTCTTTAACAGATCCCATAGGTCGACTTGGTCGCTGGGCTCTGCGACTGGAATAATACACCTTTGTTGTGACATACAAACCTGGACGCCTGCATCAGGATGCCGATTGCCTTTCTCGCTATCCAGTTGGCAAATCAGCCGCCGTACCTGACAATGACGCCTGCGTGTGGTTTGTTTCCCAGCTGACCCACATAGCCAGCGATCGACGCCGTGATGCAGCCTTGTGGGCTATCCTCGAGCTCCTCTACTCCTCTTTATCGAACCGATCCTATCGCTCGTTCGTACTCCAGAATGGTACATTATACCGGCATAACTTCCGTCCTGATGACCAATTCCTGCTGTCCCAAGCTAAATGTGGCATGCGACTTGCTTTGATGAATTGTCGTAGACGCTGTTCGCCTTGTTTCTTGCTGTAGTTGCCATCTGTAGTCTCCACGCAGGGAGCCAACGCTTGCTCGCGAGTTGACTTCTGCCAGCCTACTGACTACCACTCTGCGTTTTCTTCGAGATTATTATTGGAAACTTGTTCATCATTCACGGTGACTTCCATCTTGTTAAGAGGCGTTGCAAAAGCTCAGACCGGCGCGTGTTTGCTACCTAGCTGCTCAGCAGCGTTCGTGGCAGCTGCTGCGGCGGCAGCTGTGCATGTGTGCGTCTAAACTCTCGGTCCGCAGGCACCGATGTGTTTAGTATGAGCTGCGCAGTGAAAAAAAACTTCAGCTCCCACCTTTATTGCAGTGTGAGATGGCTCCTGATGACGAGCTAAATCTTGTGGCACCAAATACTTGAGGTTATCCGGTGATTTGCGATGCAAACTTATGCGTTGAATTCAGAGCTGACGCGAACACGCATCCGCTCGCTTCGACAATCGCAGCGCCCTCCGGATAAGTGTATAAGTGTTGGTGTAACGAAAAAAAAATGGCAGCATATCCACGGAGTGAATGATGGAGAGTGGGGCGAAGTATCCGTCCGTCCATTCGTTCTTGCTTCCATCCGTCCATGCGTCCGTCTGTGTGACCGTCCTTGTGTCCATCCGCCCGTCCATGCGTGCGTCTGTTCGTGCGTCCGCACGTCCATCTGCGCGTCCGTCCCTGCATTCGTCCACGCATCCGCCCCTGCATCCGTCCATGCGTCCATCTATCCGTGCAGCCATCTGTGCGTCCGTCCATGCATGTCTTTGTGTGTCCGTCTATTCAACACTCCAAGTCCCACCATCTCGCATCTTTTTATCATATATTCTCCATATAGAAGCACCGCCATCCAGCGGACATTCCAAGGAATAAACGAGAGGGTGCACACGCACTCTTTCTCACAGCTTGCGCTTCGTGTATACTTCCCACCTTTGACCACCTCGAGTTCATGGTATATAGTAATTCACTGTATGCATGGCACTGCTGCCCAACGCTCGTTAAACCTTTCTAAAACCAAGAACGTTACGCCCAGTGAGTATAACGTAGCAACCCTTTCTTGTAAGATATTGCTCAATGTACATGCCAAGGGCTGCTAATGGAAAATGAGAGACAGGAGAATACGGCTTTTAGTTAAAGGGCACGCTGCGAACTTTTTATTGTTCAACGACGCACATGAGAAATCTCCCACCGGCTCCACCTTGCAGGTCAAAGTATAACACTAGTTACACACTACGACTATGACTACGACTACGAGGGACGAACGGGTGCCTTTTTAAGGAGCTTCGCCCCTAAAAGTTGACGCAAAACGAGAGAAAGAACGGAGACGAATGCGAGCTCGTCTTCGTCACTTGTTTGCATTAGCGTTGTTTGTTGTTCGTGTTAAGGTAAGCTTTGTTCGCGTGCTCTGGAATAGATCAAGGCACACGAACGATGGCGGGCGAATCTCTAGGGTCGAGGATTATGTGTCGACACCAGTGTTTTGCGCGTTTTCGTTGATTTTTATTGACGCAATAATTGTTCTTGATTTTTTAAAAAAAGCTGCTCATTTTATTCGTGTTGCATTGCGTAATTTTTTAGGTGACTGCTATCCTTATTTTAGGTGCATTTCTATTTCTTACCTACTAAAAATATGAGGCGGCGCTTAAAATGCCGCTTCCTTATTCCTGGGAAAATTGCCTTCACACATGTCCAGGTCAAAGAAAGGTGGCTACTTTGGAATAAATGGTGAGAACACACTCAATCTTGGGTAATGGGACGTAGGGCTCAGGGTAATGCAAATAACCAACATACATATTGCAATCTGTGAAATGCTCAACATGGTGCAATGCACGATATCATCCTTGTGTTGATATTCTGTATTCCGCATGCTACGTGAAATATTAGTTCATGGAGCAATGCGTTTCTAGCCGCTTTAAACAAGTGTGCTAATGGTTGGCTCAAAATTGTCACAATGTCCATATCTCTGCGGTGCGCAGGGTTTCCGATGGAGATCTTTGCCATATTGGACGGCGTGGTGCTTCCGTACATCCTTGATCCAAACTTCGAAAGGTACCTGCCCGTCATTCCCTCTGGAGTGAACTCGGTCAACTTCACCTGGAAGGCCGGTGAGAACAAGGTAGACCTTTGCGGGAACATTGTCCATAGTCTCACAGCTATATGACGCTTGCTCGTGGGCGATCAGATAGGAAGTGACTTCAACAAAGCAAGCACCGTCTGAAAGCCACATGCAACAACACCACACGCACATTCTGCGGACGTTGATTAATTGATTGATTTGTGGGGTTTAGCGTCCCAAAACCACCATATGATTATGAGAGACGCCGTAGTGGAGGGCTCCGGAAATTTTGACCACCTGGGGTTCTTTAGCGTGCACCGAAATCTGAGTACACGGGCCTACAACATTTCTGCCTCCATCGGAAATGCAGCCGCCACAGCCGGGATTTGATCCCGCGACCGGCGGGTCAGCAGCCGAGTACCTTAGCCACTAGACCACTATGGCGGGGCGATTTTGCGGACGTGTATTTTGAATATGACATCGTGCGTCAGCCTGTGCCGTATCGCATTGCAATTACTTTGCTTACTCTAACATCGGTTAGATGCGGTACCCCGCTAACTCTAGGGAGGCCTTATAAGGGCCGACGTGACCAAATGCACGTTGCCGACTATTGCATGGAGTTAGCCGCACTACATTTTTCGTTTTGATTAGCTGCTTAATTAGGTATGCTAAATAACTAAGTTTTGAAGTGACAAAGTTCTACGCAAATGTCCAGCGAGAAACTTCTAGATCGGTTTCCAAAGGATCCGATTAGCCAGTCTCCAACTATCTTTTAAGTGTTAGTGCTTCTCGGCTTTTTGTTTCTCGGCTTTTTCTATATATGCACACGAAATACAAAAAACACATTTCTGTCATTAAATTAGCCCCCTCAGAAATGTATGCGTGTGCCAGTTCACAGTGTGCACGCCATTAGATGTAGCTCGTACAATAATTCTTGGAATGGCTCAACAAGTTGACAAATCGTTCAACACCCTTATCTCCGACAAATGGCGTGTCTACGTAAACTTTATCGCAGCAGTATGTATGTCATTGTTTAGCAGTTTGATTTCGTCGTGATGACTGCCGCACTGAGGAGGAATTGTTTTGTATGTGCTCAATAAATAAAATACAGCATGCGCCAAAAGTACCAGCCTCCATACACAATAAGTTGTTTTTTAGCATCTGCGTATAGACTAGAGAACGCATATCTTGCACCGAGGTTTCCCGGTGGCATACTCTCGCACGCGGCGCCATCTTGATTTGAACTCCCAAGGCGCTTATCTGTTGCGCAAAGTTAACATGACAAGCGGCTTTTTCCGGTGTTATTTAATACGAAAAATTGCTCATTTACGCCGTTCCCACTTCAAATACAGCATGCGCCAAAAGTACCAGCCTCCATACACAATAAGTTGTTTTTTAGCATCTGCGTATAGACCAGAGAACGCATATCTTGCACCGAGGTTTCCCGGTGGCATACTCTCGCACGCGGCGCCATCTTGATTTGAACTCCCAAGGCGCTTATCTGTTGCGCAAAGTTAACATGACAAGCGGCTTTTTCTGGTGTTATTTAATACGAAAAATTGCTCATTTACGCCGTTCCCACTTCAAAGAAGTCGTCGGGGCACCACTGCGCCGTTTTTGGATGCGATAAGAATCAGCGCAAGAGAAAGCTATTACTCAGCACAGTCTGTGAAGATTACAATGCGACATGGTAATCACGCGGTTGCGGTGTGTTGAAATTGCACAGATACCACTCCGCTAATGAAACCACTGAGCTCCGCCCTCGCTAGATCAATTATTTTTATGTTTTATTTACAGATACTGCAGGCCTTCCTCGCGCCCATGCAGGAGTGAAATACAAGAATACAATCAAACAGTGTATACTTTTACAGTGAATATCTTGGCATAAATGAAGTATTATACAAGAATAAGTACACAACTCCAAAGTAATATCAATGATTAGCATATATTATTGCATGACAGGCAATAAAACTGCACGAAAACATTTCCCATACAAACAAGTCACTTAAATCACACACAAATCAGTTATTTTCCGTATGCATCGCTTTTATTTTAAAAAATTAAACTTTCAATATGTTTTTAAATGAATCCATCGAGACAGCATTTACTGCCTCTGCAGATCCCGTATTTCAGTAATAAAAAGCGCGAGAAAGAGAGCTATCTTGTGGACTTTATAGTGGCTATTTGGCTGCCAGAAAGTTTTCTCGTGATTTGTCCTTACTGAAAGTTTTGACGGTTGCTTGAGATAGAATTCCTGTGATAACTTGAAGTCCCCATAGTAAAGTTGGTAGATCAATTTTAATCTGGATACCATTCTGCGTTGCTCGGGTTTTGGTAGGCTTGCCTTAATACGTAGATTTGTTACACTAGACTGTCGGGAGTAAACGGTACAAATAAAAGGTAAAGCGAAATTTTAGACTTTTTCAATTTTTTGATCAAATGTTGGGGTCAAGGGCTCCAAATAATGTCGGCATACTCTATTCATGGTAGCACTAGTGCTTTGTGTGCTCTAAATTTCACCGTGGGAGTAGTATTACGTAGCTTTTTCTTCAAAATGGTCATCAAGAGGAAAACTACGGGCTCAGTAATTGTGTACAAGTATACTTACTGCGTTTATGTAAACGCAACGCCAGATGTGTCACTCTACAGCCCTGAATTGTATGCAGTAGGCCTGTAGTACGCGGCTCCAAATCATTGCCCTACTCTTTTGCAGGTCAACCGCTAATAAGATATATTACGACTGACGCATGCATGGACGCACTGCGTACGTTTACTACAATTGTAACGGCTTTCACGAAGACAAAAAAAAATTGGCAGATCTCACGTACAGTGGGAATCGATGATAAACGAAGCACGAATGAGGAAGGTTGATATGTCACTTTAAAATCAGGACAACGTTACGTGGTGGAGGTAAATTATGCCGTACAAGACTTCCGTGTCATTATTATTATGTTTGGATGTGTCGTTTACCTTCGTCATCTATTCACGTTACGTGATGCCAAATTTAGTATATGCGAAGCTAGTGAAATGGCCGTGAGCACGCTATAAACGTAATATGTTGTCATGTTCTTGCATTACATGCGTGTCTTATCATGTTTGCACCAGTCATATACTTTCGTCATCCATTGACGTCACGTAACACCAAATATGGTATATGCGGAGCTAATGAAACGGCCGCGAGTGCAACGTGAAGGGCCCAATATACTCTAACGTTACGTTGACGCGTGCGCACGCTGGGAACAGCGGCGCTATACGTTAGCAAAACGCGAGAACTCTAGATTATCATGCCACGCGCGACCATCGTCCATCTGCGCAGCCCGATGGCAACCGGCGTGGAATGCGACATGCTGCATTTCGCGCCTAAGCGTTACCCAGACAGATTTGCGTCTCCCTCTTTTCGTGACGGAGGGATACCGGACGCACTGAATTGCGCATGCGTCAAAGAAACGCAGCGCGGCGCGCGCCTGCGAGTATATGGCAGGACCGGCGCCTGGCACGGTCACACCGGCGTGACGCGACGAAACGAACGCCGACGCGCACGCGTGCCCTGTCACATCGAAGCGTATTGGCGCCTTTACTGTGGCATGTGGTGATTTTGCCACATGACACGCATCTCAATTTTATCATGTTTGCACCAGTCACATACCTTCGTCATCCATTGAGGCCACGTAATAAAATATTTGGCATATGTAAAGCTAGCAAAACGGCCGCGAGCGCATCATGAGTGTGGCATGTACTCATGTTGTTACATGATGCGCATGTCGTGGATATCACGTTTGGATGTGTCAGTTACCTATGCCGTTCGTTCGCGTCACGTAATACCGAATTCGGTACATGTGAAGCTAGCGAAACGGCCACGAGCGCATCATGAGCTTAGCATGTAGTCATGTTGATACATGACACGCATCTCATGTTTATCATGTTTGCACCTATATCATACCTTCGTCATTCATTCACGTCCCATAATACCAAATATGGTATAAGTGAAGCGAAACGGCCGCAAGCGCATCATGAGCGTGGAGTAGTCATACTGTTACATGACACGTATCTCATAATTATCCTGCTTGCAGCAGTCACACACCTTCATCATCCATTCACGTAGCATAATACCAAAATTTGTACATATGACGCTAGAGAAATGGCCGCGAGCGCATCGTGAGCGTGGCATGCAGTCATGTTGCTACATGACACGCATGTCTTAATTTTCCTGTTAAGGACTGTCACTTGTGTTTGCCATGCAATCATGACATACCATACCAGTTTTGCAACATGTCATGTGAACGAAACCACCGCAAGAGCAGCAAGACCATGCAATGTAAATCATGACATTTATGACACACATGTCATAATTTTCACATTACGACTAGTTAGATAACTCGTCATGGAGTCATGTTATGCCATACCAAGTTTGGTATCTATACCATTTCCCAAATGGCTGGGAGAGCTAAAAGTCATAGGCGGCTAGATAGACAGACAGACAGACAGACAGACAGACAGACAGACAGACAGACAGACAGACAGATAGATAGACAGATAGATAGATAGATAGATAGATAGATAGATAGATAGATAGATAGATAGATAGATAGATAGATAGATAGATAGATAGATAGATAGATAGATAGATAGATAGATAAAGCTCAAAGTCGCCGAAGTTCGCTAAGAAATGCTTCGGATTTGAAAAAATACGACGCAGGCTACCTGTACCAGTTGATTTTATTATCCACATCTTCTTTTTCTCAGACCTCGCCGAACAAACGCCCTTGCCCGAGCGCAGCACTGTAAAAAAAAAGGAAAAAAATTACAGCTTTGGGGGTGGCGCTGCGATCGCCGAAAGGAGCGGACGTGCTTCATCGGCTTCGATTTCCTCAAATGATATCGCGGTGATTTTAACCGCGCTCAATTAGGCGCTATATATTTCAATAATTCAATGTCAATTTCAGCCGCTATTAATTTTGATGGGGCCTTGAAAGACTTTTTTAAGTAATCACGAAATGGATTCCCAAAAAGAGCTTATTGCCTCACGAACTCGGCCCCACAAAAATTTTAAGAATTCGTCTAGTACGAGTGAAGTTACAAAGATTTGTCGCACGCTGCAATCGTGTTCTCTCTTGTCTCGTCCCAGAGAAAGCACTGTAGGCTAAGCAGAGGGGAATGGCAGGGGCAAAAAATAAAATAAATTTGCGCGCGCCTCGTGACCACTATTCTTACTTTCTTGTTTCATCGAATACGCGGCTCTTTCGGTGTGATCGCGCGCACGCACGTGGACAAGTCACGGCTTCCCACGACGATCCCGGTAACGATTGAGCGCGTCATGTTCAAATCAGTCAATTGTTATTCGATGGCCTTCTACGCGCGATTCTTGAGCTTCTTTCGTCTGTTTTCGAGAGAAAACAAACCAATTTTTAGCTGATTTTGATAATTTACTGCGAATTCCAGACCGCGTGCTGCACTTTATTATTTGGCTCGCGTGGTTTCGGGAGCCTGTACTACCAATCGGCAGCGTTTTCTGACCACGCTAGAAAATTGTTGCAGGGCCCCTTTCAGTTTGAGCAATAAAGTTTTCAGTTGTTAGTAAGCACTTACGGTATTTTCTTTGTCGTCCTTGTGTTTTGTTGCGCTACATTTTCGTCATAATGAGTAAAACACATTTTTTTATCCTGGTCTATATCTCGATGCACCGGCACATTGCGAGCCATTACCTCTACTTTATAACCGCATATATATGCAGTAGAAAGTACTGAATCTGTTTGTTGAAGTGTTGAAGACGAGCAACAAAAACAACGGCGTTTACAGCACCTCCCAGTGAATTTCAGCGCACTGAAAGGCTCTTGAAACTTAGTATCGGCATTTCAGCTGCCTTTTTGTGTAGTTAAATAAGCGAGTATAACCTCTTTGTATTAGTACACCATCAAAACTAATTCAAATGGCAACCGCTTTCTTTTTTTACAATCGTGTTTCTCCAACGACGCTCACAGAGGATGCTGCTATAAGCCTAATGTACGGTACAGCCTGTGGTGTACACGTATCCCGAAGGAGTACGGCCACCAGCGTGGGTCCGGTCTTAGCGAGCCGCAGGGCACTCGTTAACCGTCGCCGTGGCGAGAACACGATACTGCTCAAAGTCACAAGACTTGATTGTGGCAACACCAAACGCAGTACAGCCCGTTGCAAAGGCGCGGCGGGAAAGCAAATAGGCTTATCCCAGCCACGGGCATAAAAGTACTACACAGGGTGCCACGAGCACGTCTCCGCGGTAAAGGTGACCCACGGAGACACCGGGACCAAGTCTCGGTTGGTCGAGCCAGGGCAAAGGCGCTCGCGTTGGCTTCGGAGGAAGAAGGGTCGGCGTAGCTAGGCCACGCACTAGGACACCGTACCACCCTTCAGCCATGCGTACGTAGTGGGGCAACAAAAGGTGAGCGTTCGCCTCGGGCGGCGTCAGCGAAGTCCGACGAGCCCCGATCGACGGGGGGAAGGGGGGGGGGGGGGGTTGACGGACAGAAAAAAATTGCGTGGCTCACCGTCTGCAGTCCCGGAGAGTATCTGTCTGCCCGCTCCCGACGCAGTGCGCGAAAACCTCTCGGGAGACTCCGCGCGCGGCGCCACAGTCAACATCCGCTACCAGGTGAGGGGGTTAAACGTCACTTCTCTCCACCAGCGCGGTAGACAACAAAGAAGGGGAGACCTGTCGGGACATGAGAACGGCAGAAAGCGCGGCAAAGCCCGCGCAAAGGCAGCGGGCCAGCCTCAACTCCCATGCCACAGTGAAAAATTACCGCTGCAGTCAGATAACGTGAACGAGAATGACCGAAAATATATCCAAGTATAGGTGACGGAAACCAAAATTTTGAGCGTGCAGTTCACAAGTGCGACGTTTCCTACACAGAACTGACTAACCACCGAGCGAGTCAGGGCGGATGCCGTTCGTGTAATCGGTTACGCTATTCTTTCTTTACTGCAAACCGTGTCGGGTGGATGTTCTGATCTCGCGAAGCGAAAAACATACACATGAACTACAGTGCGTTTGGTAGTCACACGCACATGGGCACTCATATGTGCACTTCTGAAGAAAAAAAATGCAGACAGATCACGATGATTACTTTTGACATGGGGAATGAACGCCTTATAGCCACCTGCAGCCCAAGCTCGATTGGTTACGCCCGTATTATTGAACAAGTAATGAGGCCAAAAAAAGTGCTCGAACAGTGAGGGGCAAGCGATGAAATACTTAGTATACTAGACACCTTGAAAGTGTTAAAAGTGCATAATTAAATACAGCCGGCCTTACGCACCATGGTGGGTGATGAGCGGCATATGTGTTATGTATTAAATGTGTTGAAATTGCAATAAAGGAAAAAATTCTAGCGTTGTGTAGCGTTAAATTATAGGACTCGCAATGTGGTGTGCGACTAGACGTTGTGGGTTCGAGTCTCATTCAACAATCCTTATTTTATTCAACTCTTTTTTTGTCGTAGTGCTCGTATCTGGCCACCATCGCGGTCTGCGAGCGAGGAAAGTTGTGAAAAACAATTAGAAAGCCCAATTCTACCGGAGTTCTGTTAATTTTTTTGTTATGAGTAACACTATACTCGCTTCGGTGAGTTAATGCTACTCTGTTTCGGGCAGCATTATGCTAATCGTCGGGGTTGTGTACATTGACAAATTTGGGGAATCACTACACTCTGCCCCAAAAAGAGGTGATTTACACTGAAAAAGAGAGTGAAATATGGGCCAAAATACTCTTTCAAAGATAGGGCCCAGACTCTCTTAGTTCTTAAAGTATCTGGGTGCTCTCGTGACGTCTCCGAAGGCCAAGACCGACCACTGTGATGCCGCCAGTCTCGACCTCCTGGCACAGTTGTGGCTCATTCCCACACCCAGGTACGGCGTGGCTCAGGCCAGCCTCCGCGATTTAGCCAGGCTCGAACTCCAGAGGTACTTCTGACTGATACCTGAATAACAGCATGGCCGAGAGCTGCGACCACAGTGAGGCAGTCAATCTCGGTCGCCTGAGTCTCCGACACTTCTGAAAGACCCGTCTTGGCGTGCAAAACAACGACCGCCCAGGTACATCCAGAACCGCGCAGCAAATGCATTGTGGCAGCTCGTCATGCTACTTCGCCGTCATGGCCGAGTGTAAAGATGACAGCACCGCTGGCGCGCGCACGCGCGCTGTATACGCTATAGACTGGAGAGCAGAAGAAGACGAGGTCAGATGAAAAACAGGCGGCCAAGCGAACGGGGCTGTGTCTAAGTATCTTTCATTAAATATGTATACATATAAAAAGCCAGGTTTTGCTCGCTGGAATAAAAATTGACCGCACATCAAGGTGTTTCACTGCAAATATCGTCGAAAGCCTTCTGTGTAGCAATAGACAATAAACGATCATTTGATGTTCTGCGCGAGAAGATTGGTGAATGTGACCCTGAAGGCACTGCGTCAGACCAGAGAGCACCAACATTTCTTTTGAGAAACTCGCCAGCAAAAGAATAGCAGACAGGGCTCCGAAAACTTGCAGGGATCGAAGCTAGACGCGATATGCGGAAAATTAGGGATTCGTCGAGGGCCTTCTGTACTGGCGCCACTGCTCAGCAGATGGTAGGAAGTGGCTACTAGTCAATCCCCGAACGCTATACTCTACAATTGTAGAGCGCAGTGTTCTGCGCGTCGTTCCATTCCGACCCGCAATGTGCTCACACCGGTGTTTTCGAGACCTAGGAGCGCCTACGAAAAAGGTAGTGCTGGCGTAAAATGTTCACCTTCGTCCACCAGTGCATTTGCGGCTGCCACGAGTGTCAGCGGCAGAAAAACCCGCAACAACCTGCAGCAGGTTCATTGGAGCCACTTTCATGCCCAGACTGCCCTTTTGACAGCGTTGCAATTGACCTCTACGGAATGCTGCCAATGACAACGGCAGGCAATCGATGGGGCTATTGTGGCTGTGGATCATCTTATACAACACGCTGAAACTGCTGCTCTTCACTGAGCGATAGCACAAGACGTCCCATATTTGATCCCGAATCGTTTTATGTTTCCTCATGGCCCTCCTCGCGAACTCCTCCGCGACAGTATGTTTGTTGACGGCGTCTTTTCCTCTCCAAAGAAATCCAAGCACCTCTTCAAGAGTGCCATATTGTGCACCGGATGATTACAGCCTACCACACTTACACAAACGGTTTGACTGAGCGCCTCAATTGTACTCTACGGGACATGCTCGCGACGCAGGTCTCTTCTGATCAAACAAAGTGGGACCTCGTTCTTCCATTTATGATGTGCGCGTAAACACCGCTACCCATTTCATTACCGGCTTTCTTCCATTTTTTCTATTGCATGGTCATCAACCATCGCACACTATCGACACATTGCTGCCATATGCGCCAGATCCCTGTGAGTGCACGCCTGTCTCGGATGGATGGATGGAAAAACTTTATTTGAAAAAAGGAAACCCTGCAGGGTTGCCGGCCAGGGCTCAGGCCACCCCGACGTTTTATGCGGTGAGGCGTAGCCTTTCCACCGCTGTCCGGGCCCGCTAGATTGCCCACAGTTGGTCGTGCAGATCTGAGCTAGTCAGCGCACTTAGCCAACGCTCCTCGAGAAGGTCCGGTTTTATATTGTCCTCTCGGTATATTACTGTGACCTGTGTACATTGCCATAAAATATGTGCCATATCTGCGTGTTCGTGCTTACAGAGGGTACAGCTTGTTTGCGGGTATTGTCTGGAATTTACTCTGTTCAGGTGTACTAGAATTGAAAAGGTTCTGGTTTGCAATCTTCGCCAATCTGTTTCTTGAGATCTGTCTAGCTGTTTGTGTGGTGGTAGATATTCTTCTCGTCGTCGCTTATAATGTGCCAATATGTAATGATACGTGACCAGTCTGTCTCTGTTGTCTTGTATAGCATGATCATTAATGTAATCACCTCCATTGTCCCCATCGCCTCCACCGGAGTCATCCCCCCTTATGTGGTGGGTGCAGGGGGCCGGGCCGTCGCTATTCGAGTCGTGGTGGGTAAGTTCTCGCACGGTTCGGTGGGCCTTCTCCTTGAGAAATTGAGGGATGTTTGTGTCTTCGATGTTTATTTCACCCATGTGCGCCATGATCCAGTTGAGGTATTTGGGTACAATTTTGCCGTTCTGGAAGTCTTCTGCTCTGCAGTTCAGGGTTTTGGCTGCTTCGGTGGAGACCCATCCCTTTGTGAAATTCCTAATGGCCATCTTGGAGTCACTGATTATTAATCTGTCGTGTTTTTGACCATTGACTACAGCCAGTGCAATGGCCATTTCTTCCGCTGCCTCCGACGACCTGGTCCTTACGGAGCCCGCGGTCAAGGTCTTCCCTTTTGTGTCTATGACCGCCATTGCGAAGAACGAGCCATGCACAACCCTCTTACTGATATCTTTATTTCGGGAATACCGCGAGGCGTCTACAAAAAGCACACCCTCCCACATGCCGTGGTTTTTAAGGATCATTTTCGTGCGACTTTTTTGTCTCTCAACCTTGTGTGCAGGGTGCATATTTTTTGGGATGTTTTCCGTAATTATCGTGGACCGGACGTCTGGGTGAATCTGCGCCTTCGGACCTTTCATTCCGTAGTAAATAATGGAGATCTTTTCCATGATTTGTCTACCCGCCATGGTTCAGTCAATCGTTCGGGTTGCGCAATCCTTTGTGCTTCAGCGATCTCGTCCAGCGTGTTCTGTACTCTGAGTTGTAGCAGCCTTTCGTTCTTTGTGTATTGCGGTAGACCCAGCGCAGCTCTGAACGCTTTTCTAATAAGCGCGTCCAATTTGTCTTTCTCAGCTTTGTTCCAGTGGACGAACGCCGCTACGTACGCGACATGGCTGATCGCGAAGGCCTGGGCGAGTCGTACAACGTTTCTTTCTTTAATGCCAATTCGTTTATTGGATACTCTTTGTATTAGCCTAATGGCCGCCATGACTTTTTTTTCCAAACGCGTTATAGTTTCCGCATTGGTTCCCCTGGCTTCGATCCAGAGAGCCAGGACTCTGATCTTCTGAACCAAAGGTATCGCCGTACCATTTCTAGTGGTTATTCTGATTCTTTTGTGTAATTCTGCTACGCTTCTGCAATGTATGCCTAGTCTTTTGGGGTGGTATAGTAGCAGTTCTGATTTGGCCGGTGAGCATTCCAATCTTGTGCCATCCAGATGACTCTCGACTGCATCCACCGCCTCTTGAAGTCTATTGTGCATCTCGCCTTCACTGGTATCTTGCGTAGTCCAAATCGTAATGTCGTCTGCATATATTGTGTGACTGATGCCTTCGATTCGCTCTAATTTTTCGGATAATTTCATCACGACGAGGTTAAACAGCATTGGTGACACGACGGACCCTTGCGGTGTGCCAGCGCTGCCCATGTCCACTTGGACGCTCTCCTACTCGTCCAGTCTAACCGTGGCAGTTCTTCCCGTAAGAAAATTGCAGTCGAGTCGTCATCGCATGCAGTCGAGAGTCATCCAGATGACTCTCGACTGCATCCACCGCCTCTTGAAGTCTATTCTCCATCTCGCCTTCACTGGTGTCTTGCGTAGTCCAATTCGTAATGTCGTCTGCAAAAATTGTGTGATTGATGCCTTCGATTCGCTCTAATTTTTCTGATAATCCTTTCATGACGAGGTTAAACATCAACAGTGACACGACGGACCCTTGCGGTGTGCCAGCGCTGCCCATGTCCACTTGGATGCTCTCCTCCTCGTCCAGTGTAACCGTGGCAGTTCTTCCAGTAAGGAAATTTCTGATGTACTTGTACGTGCGCTCGCCTAGGCTGAGTTGCACAATTCGTTTTAGAATGGCTGCGTGCTCGACCATGTCGAAGGCCTTCTCTAGATCTAGCCCGATTATTGCCCTCATGCCTCGTCCAATGTGGTCTATGACTTACTCTTTTAGTTGTATCATGGCATTTTGTGTGGAGAGCCCTCTTCTGCAGCCGATCATGTTGCTGCCTTATACGTTGTTAGACTCAAGGTAGTCGTTAACCCTGTTCAGGCAAGCATGCTCCATTACTTTACCGACGTAAAAGTCAGGGAGATGGGCAGCATGTTGTGGATTGCTAGGCGTTTACCCGGCTTATGAATGAGGATCACGTTGGATTTCTTTAATTCGTCGGGTATCTTCCCGTGTCTCCTGCACTCGTTTATTAAGTCTGTCAAACGGCTCGTTCTCTGGTCGTCCAGGTTCCGGAGCATCTTGTTGGACACTTTGTGGGAACCTGGAGCTGACTTGGTCTTGATAGTCTGCAGGACTGCCCTGATTTCTCGCTGTGAAAAGTCTCTGTCAAGATCTTCGTTGGGAGAGCCCGAGTATTCCTGGTGTTCGACTGCCGGGGGTCTGCCGAGATAGAGCTTGACGATTTCATCACCCATCTGATAGATGTTCCCTTTATACCTGTGTCTTAACTTGGTCATTTCCGTTTTCACCGCCGTCTTGGTGGCCGACGGGTTCAGCAGGTGCTTAAGGATTTTCCATGTCTTGCCTGTGTTTATGTTGCCGTCCATGGCATCGCACACTTCGTCCCACTCCTGATGGCATACCTGGGTACAGTGTGTTTCGTTGTGTTTGTTTAGCTCGGCGAGTTTTCTCCTTAAATTTCAATTGTGTTTTTTAGTAAGCTGCCGTTTCTCAATAGATGTTTTGGCTTTGACAAGGTATGCAAGCCTGCTGTCCATCTGCATTGGGAGGGTTCCGCCACTTTCATCTTCCTCTTCTCGTCGAGCCAAACAATCATCCCACTCCATTTTGGTTGTTACTTTTTCTACGTGTCGTAGACGTTCCCTGCTTCATTCTTCTATGTTTTCGATGGGTGCTTGTTCTTTTTTGTTTCTGCTTTTGCGGAATTTGTCCTAATCTACACGCCTGATTGTCCGTTTGCAATTCCTGGTAAGAGGATTGCCTAGGGCGATGCTGAGGATCCTGTGATCACTTTCCAGGTCTTCAAAGGTGTTTTCCCACGTGATTCGCCCGGCGTTCTTGCAGAGGGTTAGGTCCACTGTGGTGTCCCTGTGTGGACCTACACCGATTCTGGTGTGCGAGGCTGGCTCATTCAGAATGGTTAGTTCAGCCTTCTCGATGAGGTCGGCAAGGTTTTTTTCTTTCTTCGACGATTGCCCATATCCCCACTGCGTGTGTTGTGCGTTAAAATCTCCTCCAATAACAATTCGGTTGTCGCCTGCGATACTCATCGTTTCGTTAATAAGTTCTTCGAATTTATGCTTTAGGCCCTTTTTAGACGGGCTGCTGTATACGTTTAGGACAAAAGTGATGTTCTCCTTTTTGCTGCGTGGCACGACTTCTATAAGAATGTGGTTGATATCTGTGACTTGCTTCGTAATGTGTGGGATAGCAACTAGCCCCTTCTTCACTAATGTGGTCACGACTATTTCTCTCCCCCTTCCTTCTGTGCGTTGTTTGTGGGTGGCATACCCGGCAATTTTGGCGTGGTCGAATGTCTCCTGCAAAATGATCACGTCAGGTTTTTTTCTTTTTGTGGTGATTTTGATTAGTTGCGCCATGGATGCTTTTTTATTAGGAAAGCCACGGCAGTTCCACTGAAATATGACGAGTTTTCTCATTTTGATGCCCGCCATATCTAAGAAATTTTCTTCTCTAGCTCTTCGAGCCGCTTTTCGTATTTTAGTGCCAGCGCCTTACTCTCCGCCTCACTGTAGCTAAGTCGCACGACCAGCATCTCGAACATTTTCTCCATTTTGTCCGACAGCTTGTTTATCATGTCCTCGAGGACATCTGTTTTTTTCGTGCTGGATGTCGCTTTTGACCTCTTTTTCTGAGTCATTTTGCTCTTTGGTCTTCGTCTGCGGGATGTTTCGCTTGGTGCCTGGTTGCTGTGTTTCCACTGCTACCATTTCTACCTCCTCATTCTCTTTCTCCCCTGTGGTTTTGGTCGCTGGCGTGGAGAAGGCCGCCATGGTGGTCGACGGAGGCGACGTCTGTATCTGCATTTTCATGAGAATTTCATTAAGTGTTTGCTATAGTTACTCATTACTTAGAGTTTCCCCCACTTCTGCACCATCTACGTCCATTTCGGAGGTGCGTCCGATCCCTTGGCTTACAACTCGGCACCGTTGATCACCCTTCCCGAGGCCGGCGTCGGCTTTGTCGGTGTAGGCTTAGCTGGGCACACTTGTAGCTCGGGTGGTTTTTCACATCGAAAAAGCTTCAAAAAGAGTCTCTCACCTAGGTTTTTGATGTCAAAGCGTTCGGATGGATCCGCTCTAATCGGTGGTAGTCGATTTTCAGGTATTTGACTTGATAAAACCGCGAAACACATTCATAAAAGGCAGAGCCGACGTGAAGCACGTCCGCAGCGTTGCGTTGCCCGGCAGCGCCTCCCCTGTCTCGGAAGCCACCCTTTTCGCAGAAGAGTTCTGCAAGCTAGCCAAGCGGCTTACTACAGCCAACCAACAGTGCCACAAGGAGGCTGGCGACGAAGACAGTTCTCTGCAGCAACGTTAGTTCCAGAAGCACTTGTATGCCTACATGTACCGCTCTGCGCTCCTGGTTTATCTCCCAAGCTACTCTCCAACTGCAGTCCCTACCACGCGGTTGAGCGTAAGCTATGCCACCAGTAAACTGTGCCATTAAACCACTCTTCGACCGAGCCACAACTGTCGGCGTGGACGTGATATAGATCACCTAGACCACCTCCAGCAGTACTTCTACCCACTTGATCACACATACTACATTTGTTAGAATGCTTACCTGCAATATATGGCACGTACCCACTTTGATAGAATGCTTCCTTGTTTGCTCGCTTGCTTGCTTGCTTGCTAGCTTGTTCCTGTATGCTTTGACTTGTACAAACTGCTTTGACTAAACTCAAGAAACAAGATTTTTTTTATCCTTATTCACATTAACGCACAATGTTAGAAAAACGGGAGATCAAAGTTTCACGCTTTCGGCCTTGTTTGGTTTATCTCATGATGATAACGAGAAATTGGTTTGAATATAATACTGTTAGCTGGATTCAATACACTTTTGTGAATGGGCTTTATTGAAGAGGAGGATGCGTTATGGTAATGACAAAAAATGCGAGTCCTGAGTGGAAGGCGCAGCACAGTCACAGCGAAAGCTAGACGAGCGTCCTTTCAGAGCTCTTTCTAAACACTGATTAGCTAACTGCTGCAAGCACACTTGCTGCGTACCCACACACGGCACTAATAATCATAATTTCTAGGTAGTAGGCTGGCATTCGCTGTGCTATCCTTCGTCATTCTTCTGAGAAGCGTGGTGTCCGCTAAACACTTGCGAGACATTTTGTGCCAATTGTTCAAGCAGTGACTGACGACGATAAGAAGTATGCTCAAAGTGGGTATGTGCCACAGTAAATAGGCGATCAAGAACAAGCTTTTGTATTAGGTAGAAACATTGGACGACCTAGTCATTACGCTATTCGCATTGTATGGCACCTAGTTGTTCCTTTGCTGTTTTAAAACGCTTCATTACTCACCTTAACGCGATTTCTTTCCCGACATCAAGCCTGCCCAAGCACCGGCGTGGCTAAGTGGTATAATACTGGGCTGACACATTGTGGACCCGGCTTCGAGCCCCACTGTGTTTTTTGGTGTTTTTCACTTACTCAGTTTTTTTTCTTAGTTCGTGTGATAGTGAATACGAACACCAGCGGTGATGGCAGTGGTAGTGGCACCGCGCGTGACCCAAGTTGTGGTCTAATAACAGCTTTCTCTGTAAAACAGGCTACATTGTCCGATCATTGAACCATTTTCCTTTGTTACTTTCGATTATGAAGTTATTTCGGTGAAATGCACGGCCTTCGTCAGGATCCTGATGAAGGCCGTGCCATGGCCGAAACGTAGAGTAAACAATTATCAAATTTTCGTAAGTGTGCTCCTTTATCTTTATTCTTAATTATATTTGCACCGGACCCACGGAATTTCTTTTTTGAATCACATATATATATATATATATATATATATATATATATATATATATATATATATATATATATATATATATATATATATATATATATATATATATATATATATATATGAGATCTAACAAACAGTAATGCCAAGGAATGTACAGGGGAAGTTATTAGAACCTATGGAATGTAAATAAGAAGAAACAAAAGTGGATGAAAAAATAACCAGCCGTGAGCTGGTTAGCATCGAACGCGTTATTCGAAGGTCGTAGGTTCGTTTTCTTCTCATGGCTGGTTATTTTTTCATCCACTTTTATTTCTTCTTATTTACATTCCATAGGTTCTAATAACTTCCCCTGTACATTCCTTGGCATTACTGTCTGTTAGATCTCATTAATATTGTGTTAAAACACGGAAAAACGAGCCCTTTGGTATACACTTCTTTTCGTTATTATATATATATATATATATATATATATATATATATATATAATGAGATCTAACAGACAGTAATGCCAAGGAATGTACAGGGGAAGTTATTCGTAGGTCGCAGGTTCGATTCCTGCTCACGGCTGGTTATTTTTTCACCCATTTTTTTCTTCTTATTTACATTCCAATGGTTCTAATAACTTCTCCTGTACATTTCTTGGCATTACTGTCTGTTAGATCTTATTAATATTGTCACGTGCTTGTCAAAAAGAAAGACCATGGCAGTTGTGCATGTGCCATGAAGTACAAGGAAATGGATGAAAAAGAAGAACTCTCTTGCGCGTTCTGTTAAAAGAACCGACCTGCTTCTGGTGTCTCAAACCTTGCGGCAAGACCTCGATTTTAACGTCATGACACTGGTGGAGGTGCTGGGGCCTACAACCTGATGCAGGACAGTCTTGCTCGGACCCGTTCAGCTAGTCCAGAGACTCAGCCCCTCGTCACGACTCCAGTGCACCGATTCAATCGGCGCCTACTAGGCCTAAGTCCAGTGTCTACACCTGTTCCGCCTCTTTCCAGCATGTCAGCTCCTACGACATCCACGGTTATCCCGCCATCGCAGACCACTCTTCCCTCGCAGGTGACTCTTGAACATCCTCGCGTTCCTGAAGTTTTCCTTGGAGAAGAGTACGAGGATGTCGAGGACTGGCTCGAACAGCTCGCCGACCGCCTTAGAAAGGTCAAGGCACCGTGGACAGGGCCGCACGTAAGGAGTGCTGGTGGTCAGCTGATGACTCCCACGGGTAAATGCACCACTAGACTTCGCATCGGGGATTCTAGCTTCGTGACCACTTTCGTCCTGTCGCCAGACTGCTGTAAAGAGATAATTTTCGGCATGGATTTTCTTCAAGATCATGGCGCTGTTATCAACATCCCTCAACGTATGGTGACGTTTTGCGCACATCCGTATGCCGACAACAGCAGCGAAGAACCACGCGGCCGTTTGCGAATAGCCGACGATGTGACACTCCCACCGAGATTCTGCTGCCTTGTGATGGTGTCCAGTGGGTGTCTTTGCTATATAGATGTAATAGCAGATTACATAGTCGCTCTTTTGTTCAAGCAAGGTATTTTCATCGCAAGGGGCGTCCTGGCGCTTACTGGTGGACAGGCAGAAGTGCTCCTCACGAACTTCAGCAACAAGCGCCGTCAAATCCAGAAGGGTACCGGAATTGCCTACTACGACGATGTAGACCAAGCCGGAGATTGTTTTGCCTTGCTACCAGATGACGCGGCTGTCCCCGCCTCGACAACTTTGTCGGTGGACATCTGCTCTACGCTACCGCCCTCTGTTAGGAAGCGCCTGCTTGAACTTATACACCGATTCGAGGACTGCTTTTCGCGTACGTCAAAGGTCCAGCAAACAGCATTGACCAAGCACCGCATTCTTACTGAAGGGAACACGCGACCAATTCAGCAGAACCCCTACCGTGTGGCTCCGAAAGAGCGCGAGGATATTCAGAAGCAAGTACACAAGATGCTCGCGGATGACGTCAAACAACCTTTGAAAAGTCCTTGGGCGTCCCCCGTGGTTTTGGTCAAGAAAAAAGACGGCAGCTTGCGCTTCTGTATTGATTATCGCAAGTTGAACCAAGTCACAAAGAAAAACGTCTATCCACTGCCCCGCATAGACGATTCACTCGATCGGCTGCGTCATGCGCGCTATTTCTCTTCAATGGACCTCAGAAGCGGCTACTGGCAGATAGAAGTCGACGAGAGAGATCGTGAAAAAACGGCCTTCGTGACGCCCGATGGTCTATACGAATTTAAAGTGCTTCCTTTTGGGTTGTGCTCAGCGCCAGCAACTTTTCTGCGTCTAATGGACACCGTACTATCAGGACTGAAGTGGAAAACATGCTTGGTCTATCTGGACGATGTTATTGTCTTCTCAGCGTCATTCGAGGAACATCTCAGCCGTTTATTCACCGATCCCAAGCCATACGTTCGGCCGGCCTTACTTTAAAACTGGAAAAATGCCATTTTGGTTTTAACGAACTCAGCTTCCTAGGCCACGTCGTCAGTCACGAGGGTGTTCGACCTGACCTGGCCAAAATAGACGCGGTAGCGCAATTTCCAGCACCGCGCGACAAAAAGGCCGTGAGACAATTCTTAGGGTTGTGCGCCTATTACCGGCGATTTATCGAGGACTTTTCGTCTATTGCGGCGCCATTGACACGACTCACACGTGAGGACGTCCCCTTCTTTTGGGGTGAACAACAGCAAATGGCATTCAATGAACTATGACAACGCCTGCAAACACCTCCAGTTCGCGCGCACTTCGACCAGGAAGCCCCTACAGCACTTCACACTGACGCCAGCAATGTAGGTCTGGGTGCCGTTCTGGTGCAGTGGCAAGACGGCTGTGAAAGAGTACAGATTGGCAGCACAGGACTGAGTTGACTGGCAGAACATGGGAGAGTCCTTTGTCTTGCAGTGGACGTAGTCAGGCTTACGATAATATTGTTACGGTGCATCATCGACAGGAGCAAGCGTGGCACTTTGCGAAGATGAAGAAGACGCCTGTGTGTTAGGCGCTTGCGCGAGAGGCAACTCAGACATCTTGTTCGGCTGCCGATTCTCGGTGGACGCTATCCTATAAGCCTAGACCTCCCCCCGTCACATTTGGTAGAAGTGCTGTGTAACCGCCTCGCAACGAAACTTCGCAGCGGCCGTCGTTTGAAGGGTCATTCCACAACGATGACGGAAAGTACGGCGTCTGCATCTGCTCCTGGTGTTCCTGCGGCCGGAGATGATGCGGTAACTACATGTCCTTCTGCGACCACAACCTTCGTACCTGTTCGGAAAGCCGATTGGAAGAAAAATGGCCGCGAACAAAATGCTCGCGTCTTGGGCGCAGAACTCGACCGAGTCTTACGTCTCCTATATAGAAGATGTGTTATCGTTGTGTCGCAAAGCCAATGCCGAGATGCCGGAGGCTGACAAGGTTGGACATATTCTTAAGGGCATTGCGGATGACGCATTCAACCTCCTCCTTGTACAGTGGACGCAATTATAAAAGAATGTCGGCGCTTTGAGCAAGCCAAGAGCCGGCGGATTAACAGCGTGTTTACCCGCCTTCCGAATACGGCTGCAACGTCGTCTTGCGAAGACCGTGCAAGAACACAGCCGCCACCTCTAGATTCATCTGATCAGGTGACCCGAATTGTACGACGTGAACTTGAAGCCATTGCCTCTGTTCCAGCTCACACCGCTGCAGGTGACACGACCCCACTCACTGCTAACATGGTTCAAACCATCGTCCGCCAAGAACTCGCCAGCATAGGTATTCCCTCGGTGTGCGCTTTGCCCAGCCCGCAGCGAGCTCCATGGCGTCCACCCTCGTCCTAACACGAGCAGCAGTTGACGGCCCGATCTCGCGACCCTGCTGCGTGGAGAACCATCGACAACCGACCAATTTGTTTTCATTGCCACCGTATCGGTCATGTCGTCCGTTACTGCAATTACCGCTGGTCCTCGCCACCTCGGACTTCATCTCAACCTCACTACCGACAGGACAGCACCCGCTTCGCATCTGCCGCACAGCCTTTCCCACCCAACAACTACAGAAGGTTCAACAGCCGATCTCCGTCACCGTATGGTCGTCAGTCGCGTTCGCCTCCAGGACGTCGCCAGTCGTCTCGCTCACCGCAGACTCACAGGCCATCGTCCCAATTCAACCCCGCTCCTGCCTACCCGGAAAACTGAATGGTGCAGCGCCGGAGGTGATGCTGCATTTTTGACTCCCTCCACAAATCCTCTCTTGACGCTTCCAACGAGACAAAGTTTGTTAGACGTGGACGTTGACGATGTGGCTATTTCTGCCCTTATAGATACTGCAGCGCACATTTCTGTAATGAGCGCGAACCTTCGCCGATGCCTACATAAAGTACTCACGCCTGCCGCTTCCCGCACACTTCGTGTCGCTGATGGGAGGACCCGTGACGTTCAAGGGATGTGCACGGCCCATGTGTCCATTGCCGGTCATCTTACATTAGTTCAGTTTGCCGTCATTGAAACGTGTCCTCATGACCTAATACTTGGTTTGGACTTCTTGTCATATTATCCTGCGCTCATTGATTGTGCCACTGGTGCTCTTCAGCTTGAACTGCCGCAGTTTGCCGATTTTCTAGCTGACTATTTTCCCCGTTTATGCTCTCGCCACCGCGTTCGCTTGCCTCTGCAAGCTGTACATATGTCACTTTGTCATGCTCACGTCATGTGCCCGATGGTGACTACCTCGTCACTCCTATAGTCGACGTACTGATGGCCCGAGACGTCGCCCTTGCTCACACTGTGGTCGCCGTTGCTAATAATACAGTGGTTATACCACTACACAACGTGAGTCTCTTGACTCAAGTTATTCCGCAAGACAGGTCTTTGGCCACTCTATCTCCACTTGACAGCTGCAACGTTACTGGTTTGGACACCGATACTACATCCCCCTGTCTTGGCCGCAATTACATTCTACCTGCAGATGACGTTAACAAGATGATTGCTCCTGACCTCACTGCAGCGCAAGCTGCCAGCCTCCGTAGTCTGCTAACATCACATAGAGATGTTTTCGACTTTGACCACCGCCCTCTCAGCCGAACAACTGCGGTGACTCACCGGATCAACACTGGTGATGCCAGTCCTATACGGCGGCGTCCATATTGCGTATCTCATATGGAACGCCAACTAATTCAGAATGAAGGGGACAAAATAATTACTAAAGACGTAATAGAACCATCATCCAGCCCCTGGGCCTCTCCAGTCGTGCTTGTTGAGAAGAAGGATGGCAGCTGGCGCTTTTTCGTGGACTATCGCTATTTAAACAAAGTGACCCACAAAGATGTCTACCCTTTGCCTCGGATTGATGACGCCCTCGATTGCCTCCATGGTGCCCAATACTTTTCGTCTATCGACCTTCGGTCCGGCTACTGGCAAATTTCCGTCGACCCCATGGATCGCGAAAAAACCGCTTTCGTTACGCCCGATGGCCTCTACCAGTTCAAAGTCATGCCGTTTGGACTGTGTAATGCGCCGGCAACTTTCGAGCGCATGATGGACTCCCTCCTCTGAGGATATAAGAGGTCCATCTGCTTATGTTACTTGGACGATGTCATCGTCTTTTCACCTACCTTTGACAGCCATATAACACGTCTGTCAGCCGTCCTGGATGTTTTTCGAAGAGCTGCTCTCCAGCTCAATTCTGCAAAATGCCATTTCGGACGTCGCAAAATCACCCTACTCGACCACCTTGTCAGTGCCGATGGTATTCAACCAGATCCCGAAAAGGTGCGAGCAGTACACCAATTTACTGAACCACGCTCAACCAAGGACGTCCGAAGTTTTGTAGGGCTATGTTCCTATTTTCGTCGATTTGTCCGCAACTTCGCCGACATCGCTCGACCGCTTACTGATCTCTTAAAGAAGGACGTTCCCTTCGCATGGGGCATAGAGCAAGCGGACACCTTTTCGGCTCTTATCCATCTGCTGACTACGCCACCAATACTGGCCCATTTCGACCCTGCATCACCTACAGAGCTTCGGACCGATGCCAGTGGCCATGGAATTGGAGCGGTCCTTGGCCAACGACAGCACGGGAAGGACCGCGTGATTGCTTTCGCCAGTCTTCTTTCACCTGCCGAACGGAAGTTCTCCATCACTGAGCGTGAATGCCTAGCTTTAGTGCGGGCCGTGGCGAAATTCAGGCCTTACCTGTATGGCCGAACTTTTTCCGTTGTTACGGACCATCACGCTCTTTGCTGGCTGTCATCGCTAAAGGACCCATCTGGACGTCTCGGTCGCTGGGCGCTCCGTCTGCAAGAATACTCGTTCGTGGTCCACTACAAGTCGAGACGCCTGCACACAGACGCAGACTGTCACGTTATCCGGTTGAAACACCCGACTTGACAGACCTTGATTCAGACCCCTGCGTTCTCTCCATCTACGCTTTGGCTGATATCTCTACCGAACAATGACGCGACCCGTCGTTACTATCCATCATCGAGCGTCTGACCTCTGCTCCAACAGACCCTTCCGTTCGCCTGTTCAAACTGCACGATAACATTCTGTACCGTCACAGCTTCAATGCTGATGGCCCGGAATTACTACTCGTGCTTCCCCATCACCTGCGTACCAGCGTTCTCGAACAACTACATGACACACCTACAGCCGGTCACCTAGGCGTCTCTCGTACCTACGATCGTGTGCGACGTCGCTTTTTCTGGCCCAGACTGTATCGTTCTGTGGTTCGCTACGTCACTGCTTGCGACCGCTGCCAACGCCGCAAGCGCCCCTCTGTGCTACCGTCTGGCCTCCTACAGCCCATTGACATATCGACAGAACCATTCTTCCGTGTTGGCCTTGACCTGTTGGGCCCGTTTCCTACGTCCACCTCCGGAAATAAATGGGTTGCAGTCGCCACAGACTACGCCACACGCTTTGCCATTACTAAACCACTGCCGACAAGCTGTTCCACTGACGTCGCTGACTTTCTCTTGTATGAAGTCATTCTTCATCACGGCGCTCCGCGGCAACTGCTTACTGATCGAGGAAGGTGCTTTCTTTCACGTGTTGTGGATGACATTCTCCGCGCCTGCTCCACTGAGCACAAGCTTACCACCGCTTATCATCCACAGACAAATGGATTGACCGAGCGTCTGAACCGAACGCTGACGCAGATGCTGTCAATGTACGTTTCGCCACATCACCGTGACTGGGACAAAGCACTCCCCTTTGTCACGTTCGCGTACAATTCTTCACGGCACGACACAGCTAGTTATTCGCCGTTTTATTTGCTATTTGGCCGACATCCAGCATTGCCATTTGACACGCTCCTTCCTTCAGCTGCCCCCTTGTCTACTGAGTACGCCAGCGATGCCGTTTCTCGAGCCCATGCAGCCCGTCAGCTTGCCCGTGATCGGCTGCACTTGTCGCAAGCGCACCAAAAAGACCGCTATGAGAGTCGCCACCAAAGCGTGCACTTCTCGCCGGGGTCTCAGGTACTTCTCTGGACACCAAACCGCCAAGTCGGCTTATCAGAGAAGCTACTATCACACTACCATGGCCCCTACAAAGTGTTACGACAACTTAGTGACGTGAACTACGAGATCGCACCCCTAAACAATGCCTCTTCGACCCCCTCACTCCAGACAGACGTTGTACACGTTGCCAGACTCAAACCATATCGCCCTCCTCGTTCGTCGCCGCCGTACTAAGCGCCGTGACGGCGCTTCCGCCGCAGGGGAGTGATGTTACGGTGCATCATCGACAGGAGCAAGCGTGGCACTTTGCGAAGATGAAGAAGACGCCTGTGTGTTAGGCGCTTGCGCGAGAGGCAACTCAGACATCTTGTTGGGCTGCCGATTCTCGGTGGACGCTATCCTATAAGCCTAGACCTTGCCCCGTGACAATATATATATATATATATATATATATATATATATATATATATATATATATATATATATATATATATATATATATATATATATATATATAATGTGTGTGTGTGTGTGTGTGCGCGCGCGCACGCGTTTACTGTGTGCATATAGAAGGAAGGTAAATTTCTCAAAGCAAGATGCACCACTGCCTGCCTACACTTTTGACACTTGATAATAGAACTACGCCTTTAATACAAAACATCGTCATAAATTTGCTCGCTTGAAATAGCATTACGACAATAGAATACTTGGAAAGCAGCACAATTTAAGCTGCAGATACAAAGTGAGAACTGGTTAGAATGAATTTACGCAGATTAACACATGGTTACATACACAATTGGCACTTTTTAACCTGTCTGTGTGTTTTAATACGTTTAATATGTGGTAAGCCTTTCATAAGGCAATAATTATTATCTTCCACAAAACTGGAATGATAAAACAGATTCGTCACCGAATGATGTAACAACGTTACGTATACTCGGGTTTCTCTTGAAACAATCGAGCGCATTTAGGCTCATACGAGGAACACTGTGCTCTGGATATCTTAGAGACTACCGACAAACCAGCGTATGATTTATTCATGGTTTTGATACTTCTCCACTCTTTGTAGTTCACCAGTAGCCACTTATGATGTAGCGCAGCTCAAAGGGGTGATTGGCTAAGAAGCTAGGCTGATCCGTGCAAATTACGATTGACATTTGTGTGTGGGGGGAGCTCAGGGGGAGGGTCGACGGGCTTTTGAAACAGTGAATGTATCAACGCAATTTCGGCGTGCCTGCATATTCACTCGTGCGCCTTGTGACGTAGCAGGTGCTTTCGCTGATAAAGGCTCAGAAACGCATTAAACGCGCTAAAAACGAGCAATTACACGCTTTCGCAGGCTCGGGCGCGCGAGCTCTCAATGCAGACGTTCCTGAGATCTTCAGTACCATGGGACTACAGCACCGCCGCTACTGCTACCCGCCGGAGAATCAGCCGTGATGTGGCACGGCCGCCTTGTTCACTTCACTGCCCCCTTCTAATACACTGTACTTGCGCTGGCTCCCCCATTACTCTCCTCTAGAAATCTCTCCAAGTGGCGTTAACACCCCGCTGCTTGTGCGCCTCCTCTCTCTCTCTCTTCTCCTATGCCTTCCCTTTCTTACCTCGCAACAGCAACGCCAGGAGCGTCTGCTAGGGAGTGTCTCGATTAAGAAAACACACTGCTCGCGCTGCACAATCGTTGACTGGCCACCCCGTATATATAGGCACTGGATCTTTAAATTATCACGAGAACGATACCTTCAGCAGCCTTCTAAACTTTCAGCTAGGACAAATCACAACAAAATGTTTAGGCAGCCACCCAGCCACATTAATGCCCACAAGTTCGCTCTCTTTCCTCGCGCAATTTTTCATTGGAACGCATTACCTGCGGAAGTAGTGAATGCTGCCTCGACGGCTTCATTCACTCAACAGATAGAAAAGAATAGTTTCACCATATAAGTGATGTATGCTGAAAATAGTGTCATTTGAGTGCAAATCATCCGGCTACAAATGTTGAAAATATTCTTAGTTGAGCGCAGTTCTGTTGAACAGCGAGAAAATATATTTGACTTTTCTGTACTTGATAGTTATGTATTCTTTCATTTATGCCCTGTACTCCAGTGCATTACTAGTTATTGCTTGAATGTATTGTTTGTATCCCACTCCTGCATGGGCCCGGGTAGGGCCTGCAGTATCTGTAAATAAATAAAATAAAATAAAAATCTTGACTTCAAAGGTAGTGCTGGTAAAACACTTCTCTTGTGCGTTGTCGAATGATAAAAATTCACAGCATGCGTGGTTACTAAAAGCGCACTGCGGGTCTTTGTGTCCAATCGGAGTCTTCACAGCGCATTAGCAGCGATTGAAATGTTCCGGTAGGAAACACGGGTCCATGGCTGCGTAATTGGCGCCTCCCCAGGTTTCTCTCCTGCGCAACGCCGCGATGAGTGCCAGCGTCAACGTCACTGCCAGTGTAAGCGTTAGCGCCTGCTGCTTCTCATCTACACAGGGTTCCCTTAAGTATAAGATGCCGTCATTTTTTTCATGCTTGGGCAATCTTTCGACAATTCATCGTGAGGGCCGTGACAGCTGCCAGATTTGCGAGGTTCTGCATGGCAAGCGTCTGCGCTGTGCGACTCTGAGCATCGCGAGCACGCAGCAGAGTTCTTGTCCCATTTTATAATAGTTGTGGCATTGAAGCGGCTTCGGTAAAAAGGGTCACGCAGAGTGTCGACAATGGCCGACCTTGACTTGTGATGGAATGCTGCCTCCTTTAACACGACGTTTACACAGCTTGTTTCGTCAAGGTGACGGGCTTTTGGTACACCGCGTTCTTCAGACAACGGTTTTATCAGATCCGGGAAGTCACTTCGCTTATGGACATGTCGACATCATAAATGACGCCTTAGTTGAGTCGTGGCCATGAGGCGACAAACGGACATTGATGTACGTAACTGACGTTCGAAGGCTTGTAATATTATTTGATTTTGTGTTAGAAGGGCAGTTTCAGTAGGCTGACCTGTCTTAAATTCAAGTTGTATATTTGTCATTATTGTACGCCTAGTTATACACGAGGTAATACGGTCATTAGTTAACATTTCTAGTGGTTTTTAAAACATTGGTAAGGTTGGTAAAGGTCTATAGTTAGTTAAAGCGTCTCTATCTTCGCTGTAATGGATCACTATAATGTTAGCAACCTGGAGGCTTTTTTGGAAAAGTACCACAAGATACAAGAAGATTGTAGAGGTGTGTCGGGGCCGGACTGATGACTTCTATTACGTACTGTGCAGGCGCGATTTCCGAACCAGCAGCATCACAAGGTTGATAAAATCTGTCAAGTATTTCCTTAGGTGTCGTAGAAGCCAATTATGCAGAAAGACTTGTTCGTGAACTGAAAAAGCTCAAACAATTGGGATCATATAAATACTCTTCACTAAAATGGTAAAATACTCATTGAAAAGCTCCGCTCATTCTTTTTCTGATATACATTTCCATCAATCGTAATCTATCTAATAGTCTCCTTACTGCAGTCATCTCGGCCAAGAACAGTGTTCATAGGTTTCTAAACAATGTCATATTTTTCGTGACGTCAACCTTAAATAAATTTTGCAAGTATCTTCTTTTCTCCAGACGTAAAACATAGTTAACTTTATTCCTTTGAACCTTAAAATATTGTTAATAATAAACTTTTGGTGCGTATTTTCTACACACATTAATTTGTGACCCAAGGCTCTTGCGGCCGAGTGTAAGAACCTTGTACCTAAAACATTTCTCATACGCAGCTTCAAACTTTACGTGAAAGTATTCTTACGCGATTTTGTGGTCGGTAATAAGCAGTCAAGATGACCAATCAATGAGCAATGTTTTATCAAGAAAATTATTTAGGCTGTGTACATTTACGTCCCGTGCAGTCAAACATGTACAATTTGGGGTTTTCATTGATATGGTTTCTTATGAAATAGAACTATTGGCAAATTATCACTGAGGTGCACGTCTATAACACATCACGATAAATGTCTCTTTCAGTATTAATTATAGAAAAATATATATAGGTAGCTTATTCAAGTGAAATGTAAGTAGAATAATTTATTACAATTGCAAAACCATTAGGTTCAAGAGTCCTACATAATTCATTTCAGGGTGTCGTAGTCTTTTGAAAGTAAAGTTTTTATCGCCTTCCATAATAAGTTTGAAGCGCTTATCACTAACCAAGCTTAGGTAATTGTTCATGAAATAAATAAAGCCACATATGCTCGCGACTGGAGGTTTATATAAAACACAATACACATCATCAATGCATTTCACCGAAATAACTTCATAATCGAAAGTAACAAAGGAAAATGGCTCAATGATCGGGCAATGTAGCCTGTTTTACAGAGAAAGCTGTTATTAGACCACAACTTGGGTCACGCGCGGTGCCACCACCACTGCCATCACCGCTGGTGTTCGTATTCACTATCACACGAACTAAGAAAAAAAAAACTGAGTAAGTGAAAAACACCAAAAAACACAGTGGGGCTCGAAGCCGGGTCCACAATGTGCCAGCCCAGTATTATACCACTTAGCCACGCCGGTGCTTGGGCAGGCTTGATGTCGGGAAAGAAATCGCGTTAAGGTGAGTAATGAAGCGTTTTAAAACAGAAAAGGAACAAGTAGGTGCCATACAATGCGAATAGCGTAATGATTAGGTCGTCCAATGTTTCTACCTAATACAAAAGCTTGTACTTGATCGCCTATTTACTGTGGCACATACCCACTTTGAGCATACTTCTTATCGTCGTCAGTCACTGCTTGAACAATTGGCACAAAATGTCTCGCAAGTGTTTAGCGGACACCACGCTTCTCAGAAGAATGACGAAGGATAGCACAGCGAATGCCAGCCTACTACCTAGAAATTATGATTATTAGTGCCGTGTGTGGGTACGCAGCAAGTGTGCTTGCAGCAGTTAGCTAATCAGTGTTTAGGAAGAACTCTGAAAGGACGCTCGTCTAGCTTTCGCTGTGACTGTGCTGCGCCTTCCACTCAGGACTCGCATTTTTTGTCATTACCATAACGCATCCTCCTCTTCAATAAAGCCCATTCACAAAAGTGTATTGAATCCAGCTAACAGTATTATATTCAAACCAATTTCTCGTTATCATCATGAGATAAACCAAACAAGGCCGAAAGCGTGAAACTTTGATCTCCCGTTTTTCTAACATTGTGCGTTAATGTGAATAAGGATAAAAAAAAATCTTGTTTCTTGAGTACAGGCTACTGACTTTGCAAGGAGAACGATAAGCGGAGCCGACATTGTTCATAGATATGACGTCATGAAAAGAAGCCATCATATTGCGAGTCAATTTTACCTAGATCCGAAACACAAGCTGTGCGCACTACTCGGGACGATTTGCTATGCGTTGCGAAAATGTTGCCGTCTTTTGTTCACGCGAAACGCCGACTCTTTTCCTCCTTCAGTAATTTTACAATATTGGACTTATTGAGTGAGTCGAGCATTCGGATGGTACCTCTAAATGTACGCAGGCGGACCAAGAAGATCGTGCTCGATCGGCGATTTCGTGCCTTGGTCTTGTCTTCTTTTTCTTCACTTCTTCTCATGGCTTTTACCTACTGCAGGGAATTGGCCGTGTGTTAGGTGAATTTTTTTCAGTGTTTTTTCGCAATACTGTTGGTGATAATAGTTGAGCCCATCATATCAACGTCTACTTTTTTTCATTACAATTACCTCATCGAAAAAGGTAAAGCCATCCTGGCAATCTAATAGCATTCCCTCGTTTTTCCCCATTACATTCACCACCGGTTTAATGACCAATCCCCCGTAGTGGGTACGAGTCAAAGCATACAGGAAGAAGTTAGCAAGCAAGCAAGCGTGCAATCAAGGAAGCATTCTATCAAAGAGGGTACGTGCCATATATTGCAGGTGAAAAATCTAACAAATGTAGTATGTGTGATCAAGTGGGTTGAAGTACGGCTGGAGGTGGTCTACGGGATCTATATCACGTCCACGCCGACGATTGTGGCTCGGTCGCGTGAGAGGTTTAATGGCACAGTTTACTGGTGGCATAGCTTACGCTCAACCGCGTGGTAGGGACTGCATTTGGAGAGTAGCTTGGGAGATAAACCAGGAGCGCAGAGTGGTACATGTAGCCATACAAGTGCCTCTGGAACAGACGTTGCTGCAGAGGACTGTCTTCGTCGCCGGCCTCTTTGTAGCACTGTTAGTCGGCTGTAGTATGCCGCTTGGCTAGCTTGCGGCACTCTTCTGCGAAACGGGTGGCTTCCCAGACAGGGGAGACGCTGCCGGGCAACGCTACGCTGCAGACGCGCTTCACGTCGGCTCTGCCGTTTATAAATGTGTTCCGCAGTTTTATCAAGTCAAATACCTGAAAATCGACCACCACCGAATAGAGCGGATCTATCCGAACGCTTTGACGCCAAAAACATAGGTGAGAGACTCTTTTTGAAGCTTTTTCAATGTGAAAAACCACGCGAGCTACAAGTGTGTCCAGCTAAGCCTACACCGACAAGGCCGACGCCGGCCTCGGGACGGGTGATCAACGGTGCCGAGTTGTAAGCCAAGCGATCGGACGCACCTCCGAAACGGACGTAGATGATGCAGAAGTGGGGGAAACTCCAAGTAATGATACCAGAGAGGACAATGGCGATCCAACGAGACGACACGCTGACGGCGACGCGGAGGGCTGGATCAAATTCACGTATAAAAGAAAGGGCCGTGTGAGCTCTGGCGAAGAGACAGTACAGAAAGGCACCCGCTCGAGAAATTCGACGCGCAGAGGTGGGAAGAGCATCGTGAGCAAGATTTTACAAGCAAGCAAGATGCCAGGGCTACCTGCAGATGGCATCAAGATAATTGTCACACCAAGAGACGGGGTGAGCATGAGACACACGTGCAGAGCTAGCCTTAACGAAGCGATACGGCAAGAAGCAGGGGTGAGCAACGACGAAATCTTCACGATCTGCCCCAACCGTACACAAAATATTCTGGTGATCAGCACACCGGATGAGAAGACGGCGAAGAAATTTGTCAAAATCAAGGATTTAAAAATCAACGGAAGGAAGTACGAGACCAACGTGTACGTCTCGGCACCGAAACACATGGCCAAGGGGATAATCCGCAACTTTCCCCTGAAGTACACACATGATCAGCACATGCATGCCCTTGTGAACGCGAGGAACCCTTCATTGGCGTACGCCAAGAGACTGGGGAGCACGACCACCGTGATACTACTGTACGAAGACAACAGGGTCCTCAAGTGGGCTTACTTCAACAGCATCATGATGAAAGTTTCCCTCTACTGGAAGCAAATAGACTTTTGTAAAGAGTGCGGGAGGCTCGGGCACAGGCCCGATGTGTGCCCAAGACCAACAGACAAGTTTTGCCCGGCGTGTGGTGCCAAATATCCTACCAGAGACCATGAATGCACTCCCTATGCAAGCTCTGTGGAGACGCACACCCACGGCGGACCGGACTTCCAGGGTAAATTTAAGACGCCATATTTTGTAAAGCAATGGAGGTGGGCTGCGAGGAGAAACGAGGAAGAACTCCAACGGGAAGCCGACTCACCAGACCAGGACACCCGGGGAAGCAGCAACACACAACCAGCCCGTCAACCCACATCAAGGTCCAGATCCAGATTCAAGTCCAGGCTGGGAGCCTGGGGACTACGTCGTTCGGGGTCAACGTCCAGAAGCAGACACAAGGCCAGGAGCGGACGGAGATCTACCTCGAGTGGAAGGACGCCCGAAGCGACAACGAAGCAGCAAGGAGAAGAGAAGACGCCAGACAAGGTGGGCTGGTCAGACGTAGTGGCCAATCGCGATTCGGCAAGGTCCGGCAATAATGGTAACGCTAGGCATAATTACAGAGACATAGAGAAACGCGTAGAGGAATACAGAACGGAAAACAAGCTACTCAGACAGGAGCTAGAAAAAGCAAAAAAGCAAAACAGTGAATCAGCTAAAAAAATTGATGAACTACAGCCAACACCTAATGAAATACTCATGAAAATGCAGATACAGACGTCGCCTCCGTCGACCGTCATTGCGGCCTTCTCCACGCCAGCGACCAAAACGCAGGGAAAAAAGAGAATGAGGCGGTAGAAATGGTAGCAGTGGAAACACAGCAACCAGGCGCCAAGCGAAAAATCCCGCTGACGAAGACCAAAGAGCAAAATGACTCAAAAAAAGAGGTCAAGAGGCCCCGTTCTAGCACGAAAAAAAAACAGACGTCCTTGAGGACATGATAAACAAACTGTCGGACAAAATGGAGAAAATGTTCGAGATGCTGGTCGTGCGACTTAGCGACAGTGAGGCGGAGAGTAAGGCGCTGGCACTAAAATACGACAAGCGACTCGAAGAGATAGAGAAGAAAATTTCTCATCTATGGCGGGCACCAAAATGAGAAAACTCGTCATCTGGCAGTGGAACTGCCGTGGCTTCTTTAATAAAAAAGCAACCACGGCGCAACTAATCAAAATCACCACAAAAAGAAAAAAACCTGACGTGATCATTTTGCAAGAGACATTCGACCACGCCAAAATTGCCGGGTATGCCACCCACAAACAACGCACAGAAGGAAGGGGGAAAGAAATAGTCGTGACCACATTAGTGACCACATTAGGGCTAGTTGCTATCCCACACATTACGAAGCAAGTCACGGATATCAAACACATTCTTATAGAAGTCGTGCCACGAAGCAAAAAGGAGAACATCACTTTTGGCCTAAACGTATACTGCAGCCTGTCTAAAAAGGGCCTAAAGCATAAATGCGAAGAACTTATTAACGAAACGATGAGTATCGCAGGCGACAACCGACTTGTTATTGGATGAGATTTTAACGCTCGACACACGCAGTGGGGATATGGGCAATCGTCGAAGAAAGGAAAAAACCGTGCCGACCTCATCGAAAAGACTGAACTTACCATTCTGAATGAGCCAGCCTCGCACACCGGAATCGGTGTAGGTCCACACAGGGACACGACGCCGGACCTAAGCCTCTGCAAGAACGCCAGGCGAATCACGTGGGAAAACACTTTTGGAGACCTGGGAACTGATCACAGGATCCTCAGCATAGCCCTAGGCAATCCTCACACCAGGAATAGCAAACGGAAAATCAGGTGCGTAGATTGGGACAAATTCCACAAAAGCAGAAACAAGAAAGAACAGGGACCCATCGAAAACGTAGAAGAATGGAGCAGGGAACTTCTACGACACGTGGAAAAAGCCACAACCAAAATGGAGTGGTATAATTGGTGGGCTCGACGAGAAGATGAAGATGAAAGTGGCGGAACCCTCCCAATGCGGACGGACAGCAGTCTTGCGCACCTTGTCAAAGCCAAAAAATCTATTCAGAAATGGCTGCATAGGCAAAAACACAATTGAAATTTAAGGAGAAAGCTCGCCGAGCTAAACAAACACATCGAAACACACTGTACCCAGCTATGCTATCAGGAATGGGACGAAGTGTGCGATGCCATGGACGGCGACATAAACACAGGCAAGACATGGAAAATCCTCAAGCACCTGCTGGACCCGTCGACCACCAAAACGGCGGTGAAAGCGGAAATGACCAAGTAATGACACAGGTATCAAGGGAACATCCATCAGATGGGTGATGAAATCGTCAAGCTCTATCTTGGTAGACCCCCGGCAGTCGAACACCAGTAATACTCGGGTTCTCCCAATGATTTCTTGACAGAAACTTTTCACAGCAAGAAATCAGGACAGTCCTGCAGACTATCAAAACCAAGTCAGCTCCAGGTCTCAACAAAGTGTCCAACAAGATGCTCCGGAACCTGGACGACCAGGGAACGAGCCATTTGACAGACTTCATCAACGAGTGCTGGAGAAACGGGAAGATACCCGACGAATGGAAGAAATCCGACGTGATCCTCATTCCTAAGCCGGGTAAACCCCTAGAAATCCAGAACATGTGGCCCATCTCCCTGACTTCTTGCATCGGTAAAGTAATGCAGCATGCTTGCCTGAACAGGATTAACGGCTACCTTGAGCGTAACAACGTATACCGCAGCAACATGATCGGCTTCAGAAGAGGGCTCTCCACACAAGATGCCATGATACAACTAAAGGAGCAAGTCATAGACCCCATTAGACGAGGCATGAAGCAATAATCAGGCTAGATCTAAGGAAGGCCTTCGACATGGTCGAGCGCGCAGCCATTCTAAATTGAATTGCGCAACTCGGCCTAGGCGAGCGCACGTACAAGTACATGAGAAATTTTCTTACGGGAAGAACTGCCACGGTTAGACTGGACGAGGATGAGAGCATCCAAGTGGACATGGGTAGCGCTGGCACACCGCAAGGGTCTGTCGTGTCACCGATGCAGTTTGACCTCGTCATGATGGGATTATCAGAAAAATTAGAGCGAATCGAAGGCATGAATCGCACAATTTATGCAGACGACATGACGATTCAGACTACGCAAGACACCAGTGAAGGCGAGATGAAGAATATACTTCAAGAGGCGGTTGGTGCAGTCGAGAGTCATCTGGATGACTCTCGACTGCATGCGATGACGACTCGACTGCAATTTTCTTACGGGAAGAACTGCCACGGTTAGACTGGACGAGTAGAAAAGCATCTAAGTGGACATGGGCAGCACTGGCACACCGCAAGGGTCCGTCGTGTCACCGATGCTGTTTAACGTCGTCATGATGGAATTATCAGAAAAATTAGAGCGAATCGAAGGCATCAATCACACAATTTATGCAGACAACATTACGATTTGGACTACGCAAGACACCAGTGAAGGCGATATGGAGAATAGACTTCAAGAGGCGGTGGATGCAGTCTGGAGTCATCTGGATGGCACCGGATTGGAATGCTCACCGGCCAAATCAGAACTGCTACTATACCACCCCAAAAGACTAGGCATACATTGCAGAAACGTAGCAGAATCACACAAAAAAATCAGGATAACCACTAGAAATGGCACGGCGATACCTTTGGTTCAGAAGATCAGAGTCCTCGGTCTCTGGATCGAAGCCAGGGGAACCAATGGAGAAACTATAACACGTCTGGAAAAGAAAGTCATGGCGGCCATTAGGCTAATACAAAGAGTATCCAATAAACGAAGGGGCATTAAAGAAAGAAACGTTGTACGACTCGTCCAAGCCTTCGCGATCAGCCATGTCGCGTGCGTATCGGCGTTCGTCCACTGAAACAAAGCCAAGAAAGACAAAGTCGACGCGCTGATTAGAAAAGCGTTCAGAGCTGCGCTGGGTCTACCGCAATACACAAAGAACGAAAGGCTGCTACAACTCAGAGTACAGAACACGCTGGATGAGATCGCTGAAGCACAAAGGATTGCGCATCCCGAACGATTGTCTGAACCATGGTGGGTAGAGAAATCATGGAAAAAATCTCCATTATTTACCGCGGAATGAAAGGTCCCAAGGCGCAGATTCACCCGGATGTCTGGTCCACGATAATTACGGAAAACATGCCAAAAAATATGCACCCTGCACACAACGTTGAGAGACGAAAAAGTCGCACGAAAATGATCCTTAAAAACCACGGCATGCGGGAGGGTGTGCTTTTTGTAGAAGCCGCCCGGTATTCTCGAAATAAAGATATCAGTAATAGGGTTGTGCATGGCTCGTTCTTCGCAACGGCGGTCATAGACACAAAAGGGAATACCTTGACCACGGGCTCCGTAAGGACCAGATCGTCGGAGGCAGCGGAATAAATGGCCATATCACTGGCTGTAGTCAATGGTCGAAAACACGACAGATTAATAATCAGTGACTCCAAGATGGCCATTTGGAATTTCACGAAGGGATGGGTCTCCACCGAAGCAGCCAAAATCCTGAACCGCAGAGCAGAAGCCTTACGGAACGGCAAAACTGTACCCAAATACCTCAAGTGGTTCCCGGCGCACATGGGTGAATTAAACATCGAAGACCCGACTACCCTCAAACCCTCAACGAGAAGGCCCACCGAACCGTGCCAGAACTAACCCACCACGACTCGAATAGCGACGGCCCGGCCCCCCGCACCCACCACAGAAGGGGGGACGACTCCGGCGGATGCGACGGGGACAATGGAGGTGATGACAATAATGATCATGCTATACAAGACGACAAAGACAGACAGGTCACGTATCATGACATATTGGCACATTATAAGCAACAACAAGAAGAATATCTGCCACCACACAAACAGCTAGACAGATCTCAAGAAACAGATTGGCGAAGATTGCAAACCAGAACCTTTTCACATCTAGTACACCTGAACAGAGTAAATTCCAGACAATACCCGCAAACAAGCTGCACCCTCTGTAAGCACGAACACGCAGATATGGCACATATTCTATGGCAATTTACACAGGTCACAGTAATATACCGAGAGGACAACATAAAACCGGACCTTCTCGAGGAGCGTTGGCTAAGTGCGCTGTTCTAGCTCAGATCTGCACGACCAACAGTGGGCAATCCAGCGGGCCCGGACAGCGGTGGAAAGGCTACGCCTCACCGCATAAAACATCGGGGTGGCCTGAGCCCGGGCCGGTAACCCTGCAGGGTTTCCTTTTTTAAAAAAAAGTTTTCCCATCCATCCATCCGAGACAGGCGTGCACTCATAGGGATCTGGCGCGTATGGCAGCAATGTGTCGATAGTGTGCGATGGTTGGTGACCATGCTAAAAAAATGGGGGAAAGCCGATAGCGCAATGGGTAGCGGTGTTTACGCGCACGTCATAAATAGAAGAACGAGGTCCAACTTTGATCAGAAGAGACCTGCGTCGTGAGCATGTCCCCTAGAGTACGATTGAGGCGCTCAGTCAAACCGTTTGTGTAAGTGTGGTAGGCTGTAATCATCCGGTGCACAATATGGCTCTCTTGAAGAAGTGCTTGAATTTCGTCGGAGAGGAAAACACGCCGTCAACAAACATACCGTCCCTGAGGAGTTCGCGAGGAGGGCCATGAGGAAACATAAAACGATTCGGGATCGAATATGCGACGTCTTGTGCTGTCGCTCAGAGAAGAGCAGCAGTTTCAGCGTGTTGTATAAGATGATCCACAGCCACAATAGCCCCATCGATTGCCAGCCGTTGTCATTGGCAGCGGTCCGTAGAGGTCAATTTCACAATTTCAACGCTGTAAAAAGGGCAGTCTGGGCATGGAAGTGGCTGCAATGAACCTGCTGCCGGTTGTTGCGGGTTTTTCTGCCGCTGACACTCGTGGCAGCCGCAAATGCACTGGCGGACGAAGGTGAACATTTTACGCCAGCAATACCTTTTTCGTAGGCGCTCCTAGGTCTTGGAAACACCGGTGTGAGCACATTGCGGGTCGGAATGGAACGACGCGCAGAAAACTGCGCTCTACAATTGTAGAGTACAGCGTTCGGGGAATGACTAGTAGCCACTTTCTACCATCTGCTAAGCAGTGGCGCCAGTACAGAAGGCCCTCAACGAATCCCTAATTTCCCGCATATCGCGTCTAGCTCCGATCCGCGCAACTTTTTCGAGCCCTGTCTGCTACTCTTTTGCTGGCGAGTTTCTCGAAAAAAATGTTGGTGCTCTCTTGTCTTACGCAGTGCCTCCAGGGTCAGATCCACCGATCTTCTCTCGCAGAACATCAAATAAACGTTTATTGTCTATTGCTACACAGAAGGCTATCGTCTTTCGACGATATTATCACTGAAACACAATGATGTGCGGTCAATTTTTATTCAAGCGAGCAAAACCTCGCTTTTTATATGTATACACATTTTATGAAAGATACTCAGACACAGCACCCGTTCGCTTGGCTGCCTGTTTTTCATGTGACCTCGTCTTCCTCTGCTCTCCAGTCTATAGCATATACAGCGTGCGTGCGCGCGCCAGCGGTGCTGTCATCTTTACACTCGGCCATGACTGCGACGTAGCATGACGAGCTGCTACAATGCGTTTGCTGCGCGGTTCTGGATGTACCTGGGTGGTCGTTGTTTTTCACACCCCGATGGGTCTTTCAGAAGTGTCGGAGACTCAGGCGACCGAGATTGACTGCCTCACTGTGGTCGCAGCTCTCGGTCATGCTGTTATTGAGGTATCAGTCAGAAGTATCTCTGGAGTTCGAGCCTGGCTAAATCGCAGAGGCCGGCCTCAGCCACGCCGTACCTGGGTGTGCGAAATAGCCACAACTGTGCCAGGAGGTCGAGACTGGCAGCATCACAGTGGTCGGTCTTGGTTTTCGGAGACGTCACGAGAACACCCACACACTCTAAGAACTAAGAGAGTCTGGGCCCCATCTTCGAGAGAGTATTTTTGTCCCATATTTCACTCTCTTTTTCAGTGTAAATCACTTTTTTTGGGGCAGAGTGTAGTTATTCCCCAAATTGGTCAATGTACACAACCCCAACGAGTAGCATATAGTTGCCCGAAACAGAGTAGCATTAACTCACCGAAGCGAGTATAGTGTTACACATAACAAAAAAATTAACAGAACTCGCGTAGAATTGGGCTTTCTAATTGTTTTTCACAACATTCCTCGCTCGCAGACCACGATGGCGGCCAGATACAAGCACTATGACAAAAAAATAGAGTTGAATAAAATAAGGATTGTTGAATGAGACTCGAACCCACAACGTCTAGTCGCACACCACATTGCGAGGCCTATAATTTAACGCTACACAACGCTAGAATTGTTTTCCTTTATTGCAATTTCAACACATTTTATACATAACACATATGCCACTCATCACCCACCATCGTGCGTAAGGCCGGCCGTATTTACTTATGCACTTTTAACACTTTCAAGGTGTCTAGTATACTAAGTATTTCACCACTTGCCCCTCACTGTGCGAGCACTTTCTTTAGCCTCATTACTTGTTTAATAATACGGGCGTAACCAATCGTGCTTGGGCTGCAGGTGGCTATAAGGCGTTCATTTCTCCATGTCAAAAGTAATCATCGTGATCTGTCTGCATTTTTTTTCTTCAGAAGTGCACATATGAGTGCCCATGTGCGTGTGACTACCAAACGCACTGTAGTTCATGTGTATGTTTTTCGCTTCGCGAGATCAGAACATCCACCCGACACGGTTTGCAGTAAAGAAAGAATAGCGTAACCAATTACACGAACGGCATTCGCCCTGACTCGCTCGGTGGTTAGTCTCTTCTGTGTAGGCAACGTCGCACTTGTGAATTGCACGCTCAAAAGTTTCGTTTTCGTCACCTATACTTGGATATATTTTCGGTCATTCTCGTTCGCGTTATCTGACTGCAGCGGTAATATTTCACTGTGGCTTGTGGAAATTGAGGCTGGCCCACTGCCTTTGCGCGGGCTTTGCCGCCTTTTCTGCCGTTCTCATGTCCCGACATGCCTCCCCTTCTTTGCTATCTGCCGCGCTGGGAGAGAGGAGTGACGTTTAACACCCTCACCCATTAGCGGATGTTGACTGTGGCGCCGCGCGCGGAGTCTCCCGAGAGGTTTTCGCGCGCTGCGTCGGGTGCGGGCAGACAGATACTTTCCGGGACTGCAGACGGTGAGCCACGCAATCTTTTCTGTCCGTCGACCCCCCCTCCCCCCCCCCCGTCGCTCAGGGGCTCGCTGGACTTCGCTGACGCCGCCCGAGGCGAACGCTCACCTTTTGTTGCCCCACTGCGTACGCATGGCTGAAGGGTGGTACGGTGTCCTAGTGCGTGGCCTAGCTACGCCGACCCTTCTTCCTCCGAAGCCAACGCGAGCGCCTTTGCCCTCGCTTGAGCAACCGCGCCTTGGTCCCGGTGTCTCCGTGGATCACCTTTACCGCGGAGGCATGCTCGTGGCACCCTGTGTAGTACTTTTATGCCCTTGGCGTGGATAAGCCTATTTGCTTTCCTGCCGCGCCTTTGCAACGGGCTGTACTGCGTTTGGTGTTGCCACAATAAAGTGTTGCTACTTTGAGCAGTATGGTGTTCTCGCCACGGCGACGGTTATTGCGTGTCCTGCGTCTTGCTAAGACCAGACCCACGCTGGTGGCTGTACTCTTCCGGGATACGTGTACACCACAGGCTGTACCGTACATTAGGCTTATAGCAGCATCCTCTGTGAGCGACGTTGAAGAAACACGTTTGTAAAAAAAGAGAGCGATAACCATTTGAAATAGTTTTGACGGTGTACCAATACAAAGAGGTTATACTCGCTCATTTAACTACACAAAAAGGCAGCTGAAATGCCGATAATAAGTTTCAAGAGCCTTTCAGTGCGCTGAAATTCACTGGGAGGAGCTGTAAACGCCGTTTCTTTTGTTGCTCATCTCCAACGCCACAGAAAACAGATTCAGTACTTTCAACTGCATATATATGCGGTTATAAAGTAGAGGCAATGGCTCGCAGTGTGCCGGTGCATCGATATATAGACCAGGATAAAAAAATGTGTTTCACTCATTATGACGAAAGTGTAGTGCAACAAAACACAAGGACAACAAAGAAAATACCGTAAGTGCTTACTAACAACTGAAAACTTTATTGCTTAAACTGAAAGGGGCCCTGCAACAATTTTCAAGCGTGGTCAGAAAATGCTGCCGATTGGTAGTACAGGCTCCCGAAAACACGCGAGCCAAATAATAAAGTGCAGCACGCTGTCTGGAATTCGCAGTAAATTATCAAAGTCAGCTAAAATTGCTTTGTTTTCTCTCGAATAATGACGAAAGATGTTCAAAAATCGCGCGTAGAAGGCTATCGAACACCCATTGACTGATTCGAACATGATGCGCTCAATCGTTACCGGGATCGTCGTGGGAGGCCGTGACTTGTCCACGTGCGTGCGCGCGATCACACCGAAAGAGCCGCGTATTCGATGAAACAAGAAAGTAAGAAAAGTGGTCACGAGGCACGCGCAACTTTATTTTATTTTTTGCCACTGCCATTCCCCTCTGCTTAGCCTACAGTGCTTTCTCTGGGACGAGACAAGAGAGACACACGATTGCAGCGTGCGACAAATCTTTGTAACTCTACTCGTACTAGACGAATTCTTAAAATTTTTGTGGTGCCGAGTTCGTGAGGCAATAAGCTCTCTTTGGAAATCCATTTCGTGATTACTTAAAAAAGTCTTTCAGAGCCCCATCAAAATATATAGCGCCTAAAATTGACGCTCAAACCAATTTAGTGCATGTGCACCATGCACGAGGCAAAAGGCAAGAAAACAAAACAAGAACACACCTCTTGCAGCCCCCCTTCCTCTCCCAAGGAGCGTCAAGCTCAAGCGTTTTTGAGCGTCAGGTGTAGATGTCGAATATTTTCGGTTCAAGCAATAAAGCTTTCAGTTGTGATTAAGCGCTTCGTGTGTTCTCTTTCTTGTCTTCGTCTTTTTTTTTCTGTGCTACATTTAGGCCATAATGAACCAGCACCAACTCACTCGCCTCTCTGTATTGTTTTACTCTCTCTGTCTGAAGAGTATATGTGTTGTCTTCTGGGTTTCGGTTTCGGATTGACATGTGAGGATGCCAGGGGGCACCGCTCTGGCATCTAGGATTTCAAGGCGACTGTAAAATAACGAGAGTATGTGTTAGGTAACCGTGGAGTGCGGTTGTTGTGCTTTCTTTCGGCGCTTCGCGCCAACCCGTGTGTTCGGGCTGGTCGGTGTCCCCGCCGGCCGCGTACGTCTCCGTCGGCCGTCTTCTTCTTCTTCTGCTTCGTCGGGACCAGCAGCCCCCAATACAGCAATGGCGACGAGGACCTGTAAGAACCCATTTCGTTTTCCGTGTTCGTCTCTTTCGTGCTTCTAACGGACCTACTCTGATAACCCTAGACGCTCTTTGTTCCCAGAAAGGTGGCTCCTGCGTGCTGCGTCGCTTCATTCCTTCTTCATTAATCTTCGCCGCCTCTGTCGTCTTCTTCAAACAGTGAACTGGCGTCATCTTCTTCTCGACTGCACCTCTCTATTCTTCTTACTTGAAATGGCGTCTCCTATTCCACCTCCCCTATTTCTTCATTCGCCCGGAGACCCGCCACTTCCGTGGGCGGACTGGAAATTGGTGTTTCAGGCCTACGCAGACGCGGTCGGGGAGTACGCCAGCAAGCCCAAAGTCGCAAGGCCCTGCTGCTCAACGCGTTGGGCCCTGCCGGGTTAAAGCTCTTCTATACTTTGGAAGCCACCAACGCGTCCCCGACGCCAGTGTCGGGCGATGCGTTCAAGATAGCTGTTGCTCTTTTCGATGAGCATTTTAAAGATGTTTCGTGTGATTATCTCGCACGCGTGAAATTCCAAGAAAGGCGACAATTGCCTGGTGAGCCAGTCGCCGAGTTCATTACTTCTCTTCGAACGCTCGCCACGTCGTGCGGCTTCGGCGCGCTCGAGGACGGTATGATCCGCCATCAGCTTTTCACCGGGGTATTCTCGCAAAACGTCCGCTGCCACATGCTTCAAAAGGGCTCCTCGATTTCATTATCCGAAGCCCTCTCGATAGCGCGAGAGGACGAGCTTATTCGCTCCCAGTTGGAGCAATTCGCTCCGCATTCAGTGCAGCAACTTTCTGCTGCAGGGGGCCAAGGCGGCGGCTCTTCGTTTCACGGGACGCGTCAACATGGCGGCCCTTCATCTTCGTCTCGGCGCGGCAGCCAACATGGCGGCCCCTCTGCGTCACGGGGGCTAGGAAGCCGACATTATGGCGACCCCATTCCGCCAAATTATGGTTTTCAGGAAGAGCACCGAGCTCCTAATTCGCGTTCGCAATTTTCTTCTACAAGCGCAACCACGCATTGCTTTCGTTGTGGATCGGCTCGCCATTTAGCCAATTTTGCGCAGTGTCCCGCGAGAAACCGCACTTGTCTTGCGTGCGGAAAAATCGGACATTTTCAGTCCGTATGCTATTCCCGTCAAGCAAATCTTTCGGAACCAGTTTCTTCGTCCGCTCCTTCGAGCACTGCACAAACCAATACGGTCACTGTTTTAAATGTGGATGGCCTCCACACTACGTCCGAGCCCAGCATCGTAGTTTCAGTGGGCCTTGTGCCCTTGTCATTTCTCGTGGACGCTGGTGCCTCAGTCTCTTTAATCAGTGACGCTGACTTTCACAGTCATTTTTCCAACATTCGGGTTTTGCCTTCACACGTCGTTCTACAAACATATTCCAAGGAAACGATTGATAATTTAGGTCAATTTACAGCTCAGGTCTCCTATTGCAGTCGCACTGCTTCCATTACTTTTTATATAACAGCCAATGGCAGCTGACTTTTGGGACGTGATGCCATTAGGGCTTTGTCCATCAACATCATCGGTGCGTCTATGACGTGTGCTCGAGTTGACGTCCAAGATGATCTTCCGGCCAACGCGCCTTCTGAATTCCACCACCTGTTCACCCGTGAACTGGTTTGTGTGCGTGGTTTTGTGCATAAAGCGATGCGTCGACCAGGTGTGTGCCCTGTGCGTGCCAAGCTGCGCCGCATTCCTTTTCTTCTCCGTGAGCAAGTCTCAGCGGAACTGTCTCGCCTTCAAGCCAGCGGAATCATCGAGCCTGTCTCAGCTTCCGACTGGCTTTCTCCACTGGTCGTCATCAAGAAAAAAGATGGATCACTTCGACTATGCGTCGACTTACGAGAATCGAACAAGGCGATTGTCGTAGACGGGTTTCCACTTCCTCACAATGAAGAACTGCTTCATCAGCTCTCCGGAGCGGTATGTTTCTCCAAACTGGACCTCGCGTCCGCTTATCACCAAGTTGAACTTTCTGAGTGCAGTAGAGACTTAACCACATTTGTATCGCACGAAGGCTTGTTTCGGTTTCGCCGCATGTGTTTCGGGTTTGCATCTGCCCCTGCAGTGTTTCGGAAAATGATGTCAATTATTCTTAAGGGTTGTAATGGCGCCCTTTGTTACTTGGATGATACTTTGGTGTTGGGACGTACTCGCGAAGAGCACGATGCTAACTTGCATACTGTTCTCAACCGCATCAGTGAATGTGGTATGAAACTTAATAACAAGTGCATTTTTCCTGTGAATGAGTTACAATTTCTAGGACATAATGTCAGTTTCCGCGGCTTGACACCTGTTGAATCTAAAGTTCAGGCCATCGTCAACGCCCCACGGCCTACTGATGTTAAAACGTTGCAATCTTTTTTAGGTCTTGTTGGTTATTATGCCAAGTTTGTTCCTCACTATGCTGATGTTGTTAACCACTGCGTACTCTACTTCGTCAAGCACAGCCTTTTAACTGGTCAGCTGAAGCTGAGCAGAGCTTCATTCAAGTTAAGTCAATACTGGCCTCAAAGCCAGCTGTTAGTATTTTCAATGAGAAGCTTCCCATTGTCATCACGACAGATGCGTCCGATGTTGGACAGGGAGCTGTGTTTCAACAACTCAGAGATGATCAGCTGATTACTATAGCTTTTGCATCTCGTACATTGACCCCTGCTGAACGCAGATATTCAGTAGGAGAGCGTGAAGCTCTCTCTTGTCTTTTTGCCTGTGAGAAATGGCATGTTTACTTGTGGGGCCGGCACTGCACATTACGTACAGATCACCAAGCACTAGCCGCTCTTTTTTCTGCAGGATCCGAAGGCCGCCGCCCCATTCGCATTTCCAGTTGGTGTGCCAAACTCATGTATTATAATTTCAGTGTTCAATACTGTAAGGGTTCTAATAACGTGGTTGCTGATGCACTGTCGCACCTTCCTCTTCAGATACCGGTTACTGAAGAGCGGGATGAGGAAGTTGTTTGATTGGTTACTTCCTGCATTACTAAAGCTGAGCTTCAGGCAGCTACAGCTGCAGATTCCACTTTGTCTCAAGTTCTCAAATATTTACGTGAAGGATGGCCTTCCAAAGGTGCTCTTGCTTCTGAATTCTTGCCTTACTTCGCAGTCCGACAGGAACTGTCTTGTGTCGAGGACTTGCTTTTCCGCGATGAACGCGTGATTCCCCCTGCTTCTTTCCGTAACAAGCTAATACAGCTTGGCCATGAGACCCATCCAGGCATTGTCCGCACCAAACAGAATCTCTGAGACAGGTACTGGTGGCCAGCCTTAGACAAGCAGGTCGAGCATGCAGTTTACAACTGCCATATATGTCAGGCAGCTGACAAGTCTGCCAAACCTGCATTTTCTTCGTTGCACCCAGTCCAGTGGCCTGATCGGCCTTGGCAGAAACTCGGCATTGACATCATCGGTCCTTTGCATAATGTTCCGCAAAAAGCCCGGTTCATTGTTTCTCTCATTGACTACCATTCCAAATGGCCAGAAATTTGTTTCACACATATGGTTACTTCTGAGGTCATCATTGAATTTCTGTCTTCAATCTTCAGCCGGGAAAGGTTTCCTGATGCCATAGTTACGGACAATGGTCCACAGCTTCAGTCCCAACAATTCGAGGCTTTTCTTTCACAACGAGGAATTCAGCACTTGAGGTCATCAGTTTTCTATCCCCAATCAAATGGCCAAATCGAGTGTTTTAATAGCGTTCTGAAGGAACATATCCAGATCGCTCAATTAGAGCACCGTCCCCTCAAGCAAGTCTTAACTGAATGTTTAGCTTCGTACAGGTTCACACCACAAGGCACCACTGGAGTGTCTCCTGCTCAACTTCTCCACGGTAGGCAACCGCGAGTTGCTCTCGACATAGTCTCTTTGCCTCGTAACATAACAGTGTCTTCTCCTGATCAAATCCGCACCAGGATTTTTTCTCATCAACAAGCAATGAAAAGGTATGTCGACACCCGTCGAGGTGCAAAGCAATCCAAAGTTCGCACTGGCGATCTAGTCAAGGTTCGTGTGCCAGGCAAGCGCCCCAAGTATCGGGGTCCTTACAAAGTCATGGGCCAGGTTAGGCCCACTTTTTTTCGCTTAAGTGATGGTAACATCTGGAATGCTTCGCGCCTTGTTATTTTTCATACGAATTCGCCTTCAACACCTAGAAGTCTTCCTCATCACGTTCCATCCACGCCTTTCAACTACGCATCAGACTGTTACATGTGGCCTCCATGTACAGGCATTTCTTCTTCAAGGGGGGAGGAGTTACCAGTCGGTGTCGCTGGTTCAAGTACACCAAGTCATACGGTTCACTTCGAACCTTAAAATACGGCTGAGACCGTTGAACCGGACTCCAGTCCGCGAAATTCTTCCGAAGCTCATGCTGCGAGCTCTGATGACACCGCAAATTTTAACGCTCGTTCAGAGCCTTCACAATCTTCCACTGATCTTGATGTGTCACATCAGAGCAGAAGTGACCAAGGTGCAGAGACACCTGATTCTACACCCAAAAGGGCCCGCCCTAAGCGGAAGCGGCAGAAGCCCCGTCGGTTCGAAGACTATGTGATGTATAACTCTTGTTCCGAACAGTTGTGTACATTTTTTTTGTTTGTCAGTGCATTTCTGGGACTCGTAGTGTGTGAGTTCGGTGTGCCGTGCTCCAAATTTTTGTGTTCTAACGTACATACCCTGTATATACTTTTGTATCGAGCATGTATAAGTATAAACAGTGTATAGGTGAACTTTTTTCGAGGAGGGGATGGTTGTTGTGTTCTGGGTTTCGGTTTCGGATTGACATGTGAGGATTCCAGGGGGCGCCGCTCTGGCATCTAGGATTTCGAGGCGACTGTAAAATAAAGAGAGTGTGTGTTAGGTAACCGTGGAGTGCGGTTGTTGTGCTTTCTTTCGGCGCTTCGCGCCAACCCGCGTGTTCGGGCTGGTCGGTGTCCCCGCCGGCCGCGTACGTCTCCGTCGGCCGTCTTCTTCTTCTTCTGCTTCGTCGGGACCAGCCAGCCCCAACACAGCAATATGGGCATTCCACACTCTCAACAGAGACAGAGGATAAATCAGTTTCACTGTCTCTTTTCATGCAGAGTGAAGGTGCGTTTCACTCTATCCCAGACATTGCGAGAGTAGAACAACACTCCGAAGAGAAAATCAGCTTTTTTACTCTTGCGATACCCTCCGCAGATTTTAAAGTACAGTTGCGTCTGGCGGACAGCTTGGACTGTGTCACGAAGAAACCAGCAGATGCCTAATACCTGCAAAATATCGGCGGAACAGTATTCGATGCATGGGGCTTCATGAGTGGTGTAGTTCCTCGGCGCTTTTGCTCGCTCACGTCCACGCGCGATGAGATTCGTGAGTGGGGACTGTCTCGGCCTGTGAGATAGTTTTGCTCGCACAATGTCTCTGCAAACGACTGGCCATGTCTCGGCCGATAACTGCCGTGAAGTCTCCGACAAGGAAGTCCAGGTTCCGACGTGCAATCTGGCATGAGAACCACAAAACCCACCTTGCAGCCTGCTTTTGTGTCTCCTGCGAGGCGTTCTGCTGTTATATTGTTAGGAGCATTGCAAGGCACAGGTGCAGAGTCGGAATGCTTCCCTACGGATACACCGGCAGATTGGCACTCTTCTCGAGGCCCTCATTTAATTGTGGTCACTGGCTGGATGACGATGAGTCTGGAAGCTGAAGTGGTGAATTGCTGCTTTAGGCTGCAGCCGCGAAGTGGAACTTCTCCTGAGTGCTATCCTCGATGGCAGTCAAATTGTACTGAGTGGTAGCAGAGAAGAGGGAAAGAGTCCGGACGAAAGCAGCAATCAGCTTGAAGCTCCATCCTGCCCAGGATTGCAGCCGCACGCCTTCGTTACCTATGCTACGCCGCGGCGGGATTTTGAAGGCGTTCTATGGCTACGCAGCACTTCTGCTATTCTATAAATGCCTTGCGAGCTTCGAGAGCACTAACGGTAGCCACCCAATCGTCGGCGTCGTGCTTGAAGTCGCGAAATGGCGGTAGTTCGCAGGCAGCCAGCGATGGTGATACAGCCGCTGAAACTATGGAGCATGTCGACGCCACGCAGCCCACTGGCTCCGAGATCTCCGTGAGAAAACACCGGACTGTACGAGGGTGCTCAAGTGAACTGGCCTCAAAGTAGTGTGAAGCGGCTACACCCAACATGGTATCAATGGCACACAATTTGGGCACAATCACAGGTAAGAGCGCCAAACTCGGCGTTTTCAAGGCGCTCATCGTGACGTGGAATCGCGCGATCGTACGGGAAATCTCGGCGGCGCTTTCTAATGATCTACACGCAGAACACTGAAAGGGCACGTACAAGGTAGGCAGTACGAAGTAGCCACTCTGCTCTCTGCGGCAGGATTCTCAGATTCAGCGTGAAATGTGCCCCTCGGCAGCTTAGGTGCCGGCGAAGTCCTGAATGATAGGCTGCCACCACGGGAAGGTTGAATGGCGTTCCTGGGCAACAGAAGGCCGTGCGCTGCCGTGGCTACGCCACGATGTGCCTGCCCTTTGGCGAGTGAGCAGGCCTGAACGCCGCCCTTCAGTGATGGCACAGATGAGTTTAACAGTAGGGGGTACACAAGCTGCAACATTGTGGGCGTTTGTTTTACGCCAACTCCACAGCACCGAATGCCCTCGAGGACTCACTCATGTTTCGCTGGTCATAGGGCCGTTCCACATGCTTCCCGCACAGCCGCAACGCACATGCCGGAACCCCTACTGCACGCAAACGGGGGACAAATAAGCCAATTGGCGACGCTGCGGAGGGTGAAAGAACGTTGCCAAATGGCTTATTTGTTCCCCACTTGCGTGTGGTAGGGGTCCCGGCACGTGTGTTGCGGCTGTGCGGGAAGCACGGGGAACGGCCCGTAGGCTAAGCCGTTGTAATTAAGGAGACTGGGTCAACACAGTACAGCACTCGTTCACTAGTGATTATGGCACAACCTACCACGGGGGATCGGCCACGAGGCGTGCGGCAGTAGAGATTGTTAGACAAAATAAAAAAATAATAAAAAGAAGAAAGGGAAAGAACAAAAAGAGGGCTAAAATATTCGAAAAAGGTAACTTAAACAAAAAAATATTTGTGATCACTTTGGTATCTCTTAATGCAATGCTACCTAAAGTTTTATATAAACTCATTATAATGTAGTTAAGGTAAATGCATAAATGAAACATAATGATTCAGACGTACTGCTAGTATTAGCATGGCACTCTCCTTGATTCTTTTAAAGAATTATACATAGCATCGTAAATGACCCTGTTGCAGAGCCCTTGTGCCAACATCACCATAGAAAGCAATGCCAATGTAGAAAGCTTAAGGCCCCTTTTTTGAAAACTTGGTCTCAGACATCTTTGCTTTAGATTCTAATATCTTGCACACTTCATAAAGAAGTGCTCGATTGTTTCTGCTTCAATACAAAAGAGACATTGGGTGGAAGAAATGAATCCAGGCCTGTGTAAGTAAAAATTCATTAACGGTAGCCTGCATCGCAACTTTGTTAACGTAACTTCCAATTGTCTTGTGAGGCTTCCACAGATACTTAAGCGGCTGGAAACTTGTTTCGTGCTGCACAGAAGATTTTGTATGTCCCTCGTGCAGAAAAAGCTTTCTGAATCATGCGAACGTGTTATTGCGGGATGGTTTTAGAATGTTTAGGACAGGTCCTTCAACAGATGCTGCCGCTAGGGTGTCCGCCGCTTCATTTCGTTCTAATCAAGTGTGGCCCGGTACCGAAACCATCACCGACGTTCCGCCCTTATTTGGAATATGCGAATGAAGATCTGCGAAGCAGCTCGACGAGTGCGATGCTCCTATAGAGCAGCGCACACGGACAAGGAGTCAGTGAGCACCACTGCTGAAGAAATGTGTTCTGGGAGTTCGCACTATTCAAAAATAATTGCCATTATTTCTGCCTGCAATATTGGTGTGAAATCAGGCAAGGGAAGAGAAAAGGCCCAAATAACATCTGTTGAATAAATTTCCACTTCCGGTCTTCATGTCAGCTGCAGAAGCATCTGTGCCTACTACTGAATTTATTTGCAAGCTCTTGAGGTGGTCTTACAACAAGCCTTCTAAATATCTGGTGGGTAATAGTTTATCGCTTTTTTAAACATATATCTATTACCCCTGCGGGAGTAAGTACTTTGGAGTAAGTTATATCACGTTGTAATGGTGCGAACAGCTTCTCCGCGAAAATTGTTTGAGGTCTATGCAGCCTAGACGACTCACATTGAAAAAAATGTGCACGGCTCATTTAGCAAAACACATTGCAAGCGCCTGCATTGGGTAGGCATATATGTCTAGATACGTGTCCACTGTTAAGATTCTGAACCTAGTTTGGAGAGAACGCAGGTATTCTTCGTGATAATGTATATTGTTGGCTACAAAGTTTGTAAGGCCGAGACGTAAACGTGGCGCCTCACGTTCTAAAGTTAAAAGCGGGCGTAATATATATTAGCGGCTGCCTGAGTAAACAATGTTCACCCAAACTCATGTATTGCATGTACGTCTTCCCAAATTATTGGGCAGACGTACATGCAATAGATCATTAACAATGTTTTTCTATGCATTCCAAACCGACTGCTGCTGATTCGCCCTAATGATTCAACTGCACGTGAACATGTATCTGCGTTTTACTCATTGTGAGGCTCCAAATAAGCTCAGCTGTGTACCTTATGCCTAGTTATTTCAATGAATCTACCTGAGGAATATAGGCCTGTCCATAGTTATTGAATTCCACACGTAAAAAGTGAGCGGGTAAGCAAGACGGGCAATTTTGTTAACATTCAGAGACAAATTCAGCCTATTAAGCCACTCAATGTCATTCAATGTATAACAAGTATGCCTGTACAATGTTGTACAGCGAATGTATATCGCTGGAAGAAGCAAAAAATGCAATGTCTCCTACGTACACGTACACTTGCAAATCGTTATGCAGAGGAATTGAGCTTAGTAATATATTAAATAAAATGGGCAAGGGAACTTACCTTTGAGGAACTCGCCTTGTTTGTTCGTATGTTTTAAAAGATGAGTCATTCTGCGAGCAGTAAAATGTTCGTCCGCTTGAAAAATTTTGTATATGCACAATTATATACTCGGGAACCTTGGTGCTTCGCAGTCAACTAATCAATATAGTGTGTTCTACGCTGTCATTTGCTTTAGCAATATCAAAGGTCACTAAAGCGGCGTATTGGTATTTATGAAGAGCAAGTTTACTTCTACTTTCTACAGCAGTTTTGTTATGTCAGCTCCTATAGCGCGCTTCCGCGCTTTAGCAGCGTTGCGATCGTTACAACATACGTATACATAAGTCAAGAGGACAGCAACGGCGATGACAAAAATCCACCTATAAATCCCATATTTCAAAAACTTCAGCGTAAAAGGTACACAGTGGACGATTATATACGGGTATATACCCGTGACGTCAGTTAACAGCCAAAGCACAAATGTTGAAAAAACTAAACTAAAAACTGAGAAGCTCTGCAGGAACAACACGCATGGGTGGATTTAAGTGAAGAGATCATTTTTTTTAGTGCGATAGATGGCTCGCTGACGTAGCTGCCACTTGCTATCGTCGCCGGCTCAATGATTAGCCTAGTGCTATTATCTGGGTGAGTTGCCAACAGTGTTTATTCGTCAAATAACCTGCTTTCGTGTCCATATTGTTGCCATACGAATAAAATGACGCGGGCGACGACTGCTGTACAAACATTTTTCGTACCTTCAGGCCTCCGTCTTACCAAGAAATTCTGGCATGTTTCATTTCTTTTGTGCAGCACTACTATTACGACTTCGACATGTTGCAGTCCTTCGACAGCTCCATTTTGAAGGATCCCGTGATATCCATTGACACCAAAGGAAAAGTACCCCGAAAAGCAAAAGGTAAGTCACCGAAGTATGAAGTACGACACTTTCATCCCACACCGCACACATGCTACAAATTGTCATAATTGTACGATGGCATTACAGGTATTTCAAATGTGAACGTCTACAAGTTATTTGTAGACAGTACGTTTCGTAAAAAAAAAAACAGCAGTTGCAAGATATCGCTATAGGTAAGGAGCTTTTATGGTGTCAATGAATATGCTAAAAACCGAAAAATTTATTCCCTTTAGCCCCTGAACTGCATTTTTTATATTCCGGTCAAAAAGTGTCTCTTTTTTACTTATTTGAATTCTGATTGTACTAAAAAGTGACTAGTTGATGTTGTAACTATTTATCCCGATTTCGTCAAATTAAAAGAATAAAGTTTATTTCTCAATGATACACAGAATTCCAGCTACTTGCTGCTAATAAAGTTAATAACCTTACAAAAAAATGGTTACAAACACCACATCTTTTTCACATGCGTAGGCTAAACACCCTGGGGGTATTTCACCCGTGAAGCTTCTGGGTCGTGTGGAAAATTTCAAAACGCGGAATAACGCAAGGCGGCTTCCTTGTGGCGGGCACCCGCAATGTTCGCGTCCGAGCTGTCTTCATCATCTTCGGAGGAGCTACTCTTTCACTGCCATTGCTGTCTTCACTTCCGGACACAAGATACGCTGTACTCAAATCATCATCACTCGAAAAATATGACAAAAACGAATAGCGGCATTTTCGCCATTTTCTATTCAATATAATGAATGCGTTATGCGATCTGAACGAGTAACACAATTCTTGCACTCCTTTTATTTTACCTGGGGGGTCTTTTTCTTATTTTTTTCTGGAGGCGCGTGGTATCAATCTCAAATATGAAAAAGGTCACACTGAATTAAGTCATCCATTCTTGGCCGATCCCTGTGAGTGGGTACGAACAATAGCTGTTGTTCATCATCATCATTATCATCATTGTCGTCGTCATCATCATCGTCGTCGTTGTCATCATCATCATCGTGTTCATGGGCCAACTATGAATGGGCCACCGCCACCGCACGCCACCTTTGCATACAAAAACCGTGCTCTTGCCTGAATCCTCGAGCGAATGGTACCATCTTGTTAATTACACGCAACACACAAGTATGGACCATCTCCCCGTAGGGAACCATAAGGGGATACAAAGCAGCAGCGGTGCGCGCGTCGTTGTCCCGACTGAAACAGACGTTGACGCGGGTGCTGGAAGAACGGTTTAAAAGTGAAACTCTGTGTAACCTTTACTCGAGTAAACTTTTTTTAAACGCAAAGACACGGGAGTCAGGTTGGGTTTTGCGTATATTTCATGACAGATAAACGAGCTGAAAGAGTGTTTCCACTCAATGTGCACTCGAACGTCGAGAGCGTTGGAGAGGGTGAAGGGAGTGAGATGACACGGGGCGAGCGACGACAGGCTAGGAAGAAAGTGACGTCAACGCGCATGCACTGTGAGAGAAAGCGTCACCTACTTGGCACCGCCCCAACAGCTGCGGCCAGGGGGCGTGGTGCGGACAGTGGGGCAGCTTTACACAGGCTTGTCAAAGAGCTGATTCGCATCAAAAACTGCCATAAATACACACTTAATTCTCCACCTAAACCCTAGAAATGAGTACCTATTCCGCTAGGATGAGTTCTACTCGTTTAAAACACTTTGATGACAGTGCGAGCAGGACGAGCCTTGCTCGTCTAAAGCAGTTAAGGGGTTACCTAACACTATGGATAGCATAGACGAACGTGGACGCGTTGACAGGATATTTTTGTTCGTTTTAACAACAATATTTGTCCTTATTCTTTCCATACGGAAGGGGCAAGTGACCAGAGACCAAAAGCTACGAAACTATAGCTTGATTGCGCCTGACGCGCATCAGAAAATACCTTCATGCGACATACATGGCACAGAAAACGAAAACGCAGAAAACGAGCGAAATCAAAAGCACTGCACATACAGGTGTGAAGGTACATAAAATAAGCAATAAATAAAAAAATAAAACGGTACAAGCTGCAACAAAAAATGAAGTTGACAAAAAAAACAACCAACCTGTACACTGCATTTAAACATTTTTTATGTTTTTTAGATGTTAGGGACAATAATAATGAGACCTAACAGACAATCATTCCGATTTAAGTATTGGGGGTGTTATTGAATGTGGTTGTAATGGAAACGCGAGGAAAGAAAAGTGGACGAAAAGATAAGTTGCTGTGGGAAGGGACCGCACCGGCGACCTTAAAGATAACGCGTCCGATGCCCCACCAACTGGCTACCTCGGCGGCTATCCCTCCGTCCACTTTATGGAATATGTATGTGCATTAAACGTGGGAGCATCAGTCAACGTCAGTCAACGTTAGGCTGAATATGCGACTATCGTTTCCTTCATGCTTGTTTAAAATCGTTTGCAGGAAAAATTTGAGGGCTTATTTTCGTAGTGGGACTTCGTACGAGGTAGAGTCCTTATCAGCATTTCTAGTGAAAACGGTTTTGTCTTTTAAGTTAAACGTAACTAAAAATATCAAAAACTCATTACCACAGGTGGTGAAAACCTCAACACAATAGCCTATTTAGAAAAGTAGAGATACACGCATAATATAATTAAAGAAGAACATTCTGGTGTGATTGACAACTAGTAGCGGTCATATGCTTCGAATGCAAGTAGTCTGTTAATGTTAGTTCTTGATGTCGTGCCTCAACCCAAATGACTAATTTATGTGCGATTGAAAAACAGTATGATAGATTGTTAGCTTAAAGCGGGCAGGAAAATTGAAACCACATATGGAACGGAAGCCGACCGCTTGACGCCAATTCTTTTAAATATGAGCTAAGTGATTTGCTTTGCGATAAGCATTGGTTGCTAGTCCAGCGCCATGTTTTTGTTTCCCCCTTGATCGTACCCTCCTTCGCGCTGTTTTATGCTGGCGTCATACGGGCATTTTAAATCGTGATCAGCATCTATCCGGATTAACCACGATCCAGATTAGGTGCTGCTACACGGCCACTTTTAATCGCGATCAGGCCCGATCGGCATCAAAACTATTGCAATCCGCACATTGCGATCTGGCCAAGAGATGGCGATTTCACTGTCGTCTGCACCCCTGACCAAGCTTGTTGAAAGCAAAACAAACAAGAAAATCAAGCATAGTTCTATAAAAACAGATTTATCTACATATTTATTTTAAAAGAAGTTTTAAACTGTTTCAATTGAAGAAATCTCTTTAATATTGCGTATTTTAATATTCGTACTGACCGCATGTAGTTATGGGAGAAGCAGACGATAAGCAGACAAGTTCAACTCTCGCACCGTCAGAGCAGTTGAACCACCTCGAAGCACATCGATTATTAGTGTCCCCAGCTTTTCGACTACGTCACAGTGTACGCGCACTTCGTAATCGAATGAAGACATGTTTACAGTAATTTACCGCTGGCAGGAGCAACTGAGAGGCTTCAGGCACCAGAAGTGAAACTCCGGCGAGATTGCCGTTTCGCAGCGAATTGACACCTATGAGCCGGTGCCATCAGAAATGAAAGTGCAGATTGAGATTCTCGCACAGCAATACAGGTAGGTGCAGCGAAAACTCTAGCGAATGACGTATTTAATAAAGTATGTTTGTAGTGGCACGCATAGTTTTTGACGTTCGAGTGGTTCTTGCACGAATAACATATTGCTGATAAATGGCTCTATTGAAATATTATATATTCTCTTCACTACAATACGCTCAGTTTTGCAATGACATGTTTTACGGCATGCAAGTGCCACCTGGTGCATTTCATCTTACCGAAGCTCGAAGCGTATTAGCTTGGGCCATGTAACAGTGGCAAGTTCATCGCGATCAAGAAAACCGAACCGGATTACCCTGATCGCCAATAAAAGAACCCGTGTGACACCTGTGCTACTCTTCAGCAATGTGATTTTACCAGCTTACTGACGAATGGAACAACATAGCGAGTGACCTAAAAGAATCTGCTGTGTCTACTTGATTTTTACAAAGCACTAGACAGTTTGTAGGGGCAACTACTATATTTTGTGCCAGAAAGAGACAGGTCATCTAGGGTTTATGAGCAGTCCATTCGGTCTTGGCCACTCCTTCAGGGCTTTAAAAGGACAATAAAGAGCAAAACAATTTTTTATGCAGTAGTAACGAACAATTGCACAATCCCGAAAACACCACACTTACTGCGGCACGACGCTTCGTAAGCGAGAATACGGGCGATAGGAAAACGCGGGTGGAGGCACCATTCCCGCACCAAGCACCGTGACGTAGTAAATTTTGAAGGCGTCTACTGGGTCCTGCAAAGCTTTCACTTCATAAAAATGAAGTGCTTTGTCATATGTGAGTGCCATAGACCTAACACACGAAGTTTCGGAAGATTTCACCGTTCCAATGTTGTGAGCATGCGAAAATGCGTTTTGTTATTTGTTACGTCACGCACGGAGATTTTGGCGGGAAATTTAAAAATGAACTTGGACCTTGACTTTTCTCAACAAACAATGAACTTATGTCACTGAAACTGGTCGCATTTAATTTATCAGGGTGAAGATTATCAATCCAAATTAAGTAATTGCTTCATTTTAGTGTCCCTTGAAGAACAACATTTTCTCTTGTCGGGGGCGTGGCCGCTAAGAATACTGCTTGTATCGTCGGCATAAAGAATGAACTGTGGGTCGCTAGACGTGTTGATTATATTGAAAAATGCAGGAGGGCTCAACCAGGCAAGGCTAGCAGAACCGTTTATTTTGTGGTATCTCGCTCGACGTGAAACACCAACGAGAAAGAAGAATAAAGATTATGATAGTTATGTACAAGTGAAAGTGATGAAGTGCGATAAATGTGCTTACAGTAATATTGTTGTAAGCATTAAAAATAAAAGGAACGTAGAGGCGGCTACCTTCGAAGCACCGCATTTGATTGACGTATTTGAGCACCGATTCGGTGGACTGCACCACGTCGGAGATGGAGACCGTGATCAAGGCGTGGTTGCCAGGGTCTTGCGACGGACGATTCGGAGAAGCGTCGTTGTATGTACGCCGAGCGTCATACGCAGCGTCGTCGTTGTATGTACGCCGACTGTCGTACATAGCGTAATCCGGCTGAGGAGGAAATGTTGAGCGCCGCGATAGCAGCAAACTCTGTAGACGTGCCCTGCTTCGCCACAATGATAGCACACCGGTTAACGGTCAGCGGTGCGCCACAAATCGGTTTTCCGGCGCTGGTAGTTCAGTGGGGGTTCTCTGTTGAACCACGGTGCGCTGTTCGGGGGTCGACCGTATGGAATTCTTCGGGTTGGTGAGACCAGTGCGTTTGGCGGTGATAGGATCGACTGCGTATGAAGGGTAGGTGGTAGACGAGTCGCTGGATCCGTCGTCGTCAGAGGAGTGATGACGGGACATCGGACTGTATCAGCATAAGTAAGGTGCCGTTGCACGTCGCCATAGCCCGGTGACAAAGAGCTTGACCCACCTCTTCTCGGACAGCATCAGCAACAAACGACAACGCCGGCTGTTCTAGTGGTGGAATTAAACCGAGCTGACGAAGCTCCTCTCGAAGAATCTCTTGGATCACATCACGTAGAGGCTTGTCGTTTCCGCACTCTGTAAAAAAATTACTAGGTCGGAGTAAAACGCTTGTCCTCTAGGATCCACCCTATTCGGAGGAATTTTCGCTCCGGCAAGCAGGAGGAATTGCGACCCGGAGTACCTTTAACATATATTTTACTCCAACCAACTGGAGCAACTGTGTAACGCCGCCGGAGTATACTTTTTTACTGGCATTTCCCACCGGCTAGCCGCAGTGATTACGTGACACCTCCGGAGCGGTTTTTGCGGGTTTTTCACTCCGGCTATCCGGAGCTTTTGTGTGGTACCTCCGGAGTATTTCACAAACGTACCTACTTTATCCCGACAAGAATTTCATAGAGGTGGATCAGTATTTTTTAGTGTTTGCTCCGCTGTTTATTTATTGTATGCTGATCTTTTTGGTTAGATGAAAAAAGTGTCAATTCTTATGCATGCACTGTAGAGTTACTGTTTGTTTTCCACAGACCTCTAGCAGATGAAATAAAAAAAACTTAAGTTCCTATTCTTTGATTTATTCAAAATAAGCTGCCATTTCTGGTTGATTACGTGGCATTTTGAAAAAGAAGACAAGAATAAAACAAACATGCAAAGAGCCAACAAAAATTTAACACAAATATGACAGATCACATAAAGTCAACAGGACTCAAGTTTGAAGCGCGGCGCTTCAACATGAAGCCCAAAATGCTGCAAAACAGTGCTCGACTGCCACTTCTAACAGCCACTTCTAATGATGTATACTTTCCCAACCTATTCAATAAAGTTGCGAGGAGAGCGTCACCATGTTTGTTAAAAGCAATGTTATCCAGCGTTTCAAGCTGAATTACTTTTCGGCAACCTACCGCGTACCGCATAACATGAAAAATATTCAAATTTTGCTTCTTCTACACACATTGAGCATATAAAATCTATGAACGTATATTGTCAGGTGTCCAAAAAGCTTGTTGTAAAGCTTTCTGGCTGAGAAAACGCGAAGGTGCTTAATCAACTTCAGAAAAAATCGAAATACGTTAGTTTAAGACATCTTCATAAATAAAACTACTTTGTGACGCATTCAGCACTATATAATTTAGCTAAATGCATTGTAGATTTTTCTTTCAGCCTCAAACCAAGCTATTCCTGGAAAAAAAAAGTCTGGTGCTCAACACGCACAAGAAAATTCAATTGGCTTTTAAACTAGATAGCAACAACGTACTCTACTAAATACGCGATATGTGATCACTGCGTTAGATTAAAGAACACTGATTATATAAGTGGGTTTATTGACTAAAACCAACTGCCTGGTTGCAGGGGCGTCAGTCACTGTGACGGACTCACTTCTTCGTCGTCTTCTAGCTGCTCCGACTAAATACTGTCTCTCTCCCTCTTCCCCACTACATTTGCCCCGGTGGTGAAGAGGAGCTATCCTGGCAACTCACGGCGAAGCAAGCACAAGGGGATCATAGTAAGGTCTTAATCGGCTGATGTGGACTGTCTCATGACCACGGCATCGGCAGGTGTCACTGGTTCGACGACGTACTTCACCGGTGACGTGCATTGAACGATGCGGTACGGATCATTGTACTTGGGTGCAAACTTTCGGCAGAGGCCGGGAGACTCGAATGGAACTGAAAGCCATGCAAATGAGCCGACGGGGAAGCTGTGAGCAGGCTTGTCTTGGTCAAGCCGTTTTTTTTTTTTTGAGACCTTGGGCGACGTATGTAAAGGAACATGCTGATTGGCGGCACTCTTCGGCACACTGAACAAGTTCGGAGGCTGGTCCGTATTCTGGAACATCTGGGCAGTGAGTAAGTATTGTGTGAAGCGTAGAAGAGGGCTCGCATCCGTACAGAAAAAAAAAGGTGAAAACCCAGTAGCTGCTTGCGTGGCCATATTATACGCATATGTCACGAAAGAGAGCAACAAGTCCCAATTAGAATGGTCGGAGGATATGTGCATAGAGAGCATATCACCGAGCGTGCGGTCAAAGCGCTCCGTCAAACCGTTTGTCTGGGGGTGATAGTTCGTAGTGGTGCGATGAATAATACTGCATTCACTGAGAAGCTCCTGGACAACTTGCGATTGAAACGCGCGCCCACAGTCGCTAAGCAGCTCACGTGGCGCGCTTTGACGAAGGACAAAGCTATGCAAGATTAACAAGGCGACATCACGAGCAGCAGTGGCTGGCAAAGTGGCGGTTTCAGCGTAACGGGTTAGATGGTCAACGGCCACAATACTTCAGCGATTTTTAGCAAGAATACAAGGTAGTGGCCCGTAGAGGTCGATGCGGATTCTATCAAACGGCCGAGCTGGACCCGGCAATGGTTGTAATGCGCCAGAGGCATGGCAAGTTGTTTTTTGCCACTGACACTCAGTGCAGGAACGTATGTACTTGCGAACGTATGAGTACATTCCACGCCAGAAAAATCGCTGGCGAAGCCATTCGTATGCTTTCAATACGCCAGCGTGGGCGTTTTGAGGCTCTGCGTGGAAGTACAGGCGGGTGCGATATGAAGGTAATCGCGCGAGGGTCGACAAAGAGCGAGAACAGCGCCATGGCCCAGAATTCTTTTTTTCAGGAGAGGGAAGCAGTAGGCAAGCTTCCCTCACTCTTTTTGCTGTTCCTGAAGCTGCGGTCACTCCCGTCCGAAGAAGGTGTTTTTTATTTCTTTTTTTTCTTTACTGGCTTCCGATAATAGAAGAGGATGGTATTGCATGCAACACATTCTTTGCTATTATCAGTAATCGGACGGCATGAAGGCTGCATCTAGCGTGTCCATTACGTCACTGCTGCCGTGGCAAACACGGCCCGTGATGACTACATAAGGTGCGGGCTCTCTTCAGTTTTAATTTTGCTTTTTGTTTTGCAGAGTCAAGTATTTGCCAAGAAAATAGAAGGATTGTTTGAAACATGATTTATTTTTGATTCACGGTCGTCGAGAAGTTCGAGGGACTCAGAGCATCGCAATTTTCGAACGAGAGAGCATGACTTATATCATCGTAACAAAGGAACATCTGAAAATGAGATGTTTTTGCAGACACTACAGAAATTAATATCCAATATCCTTCATTGGAGACGGAAAAACTGAGGAGTCTCTCTAAACTTCCTGTTACAATACATTTAGTGCTTACAACTTAATCAATACTTTGATACGCCGCCCGAGCTCTCCTTCACGTTTGAAGTTTGATATTTTGTTTGAAGTTTATTCATCATCATAGTTTTAAACATACATCACTTCTCCAGTGGTTGAATGGAAAGGGGTGGTGAAAAGGCAACTGAATGCCTGACAATGCACCGATCCCCGCCCAGACCACAATAATGCACAACACTCAGCATGTGTGTCTAGAGCATAAATACATAGATTCAATACAGTGAAATATACAAAGTGTAGACGTAGAGCGTGGAAAAGATAAGAAATAATTACACATCTATAAATGCACTCTTTACACATAAAAGCCCTTTAAAATCCTATAAAAACAAAAACGTAGTTGTGAACAGTTGTGAGGAAGTGAAAAATTGACAGTGCGTTTCAGCAAAGCTACACGAGTTGCACTTCATTAACACACAAAAAAGACATATCACGTTTGAAGCATGAGTAGATAAGCGTGTATCTTCTTTTTGAAAATTGCTGGGGATTGACTTTCATTCACTATGGTGGTGGCCATGGTATTTGAGTTTAAAAACGAAGGAATAAGGTGCGCTAGCTTTTGTCTACCGTAGTTGGTCCGAGTCCTCTCACTGTTATAGGTGGTTCTTCTAAAGTTATACATTGGTAGTTTCCGGGAGTAAGCATCATGAAATTTAACTGCGTTTGATTTGATTTGATCGTAAATGACTGTCGCTAGCTTTTTATGAAAGATATTTTCAAATGTTAGGATTCCATGCTTAAGGAAAAGAGGAGCAGAAGGCGTTCGACGCGGAACATTCTCGATTATACGTAGCATTCTTTTTTGCAGTCGGTGAATCCCAATTTTATTTGTTTTTGTTGTCGAGCCCCAGATTAACAGGCAGTATTGTATGCGGGAATAAGCTAAAGCGTAGTAAAGTTGCTTTGTCACCCAAAGGGGTAGAAAGCACCTAATTTTTCCAATCACACCAATGGACCGTGATACCTGGTTACGTAGTTTATCTATGTGACTAGACCAGTTCAACGTTTCGTGAAAAATGACGCCTAGGAACTTTTGAGTCTGAACTCGCTCAATCGAAACTCCTCTGAATGACAGCTGCGTATTACGGAGAATGGAATGGTTTCGAGGGTGAAAAATAATGTACTTTGTTTTCTTGATATTTAGTTCTAACTGATTTATTTTCAACCATAGAGACAAATTGTTAAGCCAAAGGTTAGCTTGTTTTTCTATACTAGAGATATCCTGACCGGAAAAAAATACATTAGTGTCGTCTGCGTATAATATAATATCTGCTGTTAGAGGTACGTTTACGATATAGTTTATATATAATAGAAATAGAAGTGGCCCAAGTATGGAGCCCTGTGGGACGCCATAATTTATCTTGCCCATTTCAGACTTTGAGTGTTTTATATCAGTATATTGGAACCGGTTACTAAGGTAACTTCTTATTAAATTAAGAGACGAGCCCCTTATTCCGTATTCGGTAATCTTTTGTAGAAGAATTTCGTGCTTAATAGAATCAAACGCTTTCTTAAAGTCAAGAAATATTCCGATTGTGAGGCGTTTTTGTTCAAAATTATCGATTATTTTATCTTTAATAGATAGCAGGGCTTTTTCAGTAAACTTATTCTTCTGAAATCCATACTGATGTTCTGTAATTACTTTTCTTGAGCTACAGAAATTTGCAAATCGTACATATATCACACGTTCTATGATTTTGGAAAATATGGGCAAAACAGAAATGGGCCTGTAATTACCCATGTCATTTTCATCACCACCTTTGTGGATAACAGACACTTTAGCTACTTTTAGTTTGTCAGGGAACGTTCCAGTGTTCAAGATAAGATTGCAGATATGGGAAAAAGGTGCGCTAATATTCTCTGAAACTGCTTTCAAGGGTTCAGCCTTTAAACCGTCAAAGCCAGCAGCAGAATTGTTGTTTAAATTCTTTATCAGCACGGCTACTTCCTATTCATCTGTGGGAGTTAGGAAAATGGATTCCGGGATGCATGCTGTAATATACGATTTATAAGGCTGGACGGCACCAACGTCGTTTAGCCTTTTCGGGATAGAAGCAAACAAAGATGTCACCCAAATCAGGGTCTTGTCTGAGAGCATTCCACTCCATCTCAACATGTTTGCACAAAGTGTCTGCGTCATTGTTTGTCAAATTGGCGCGAGCCAATCGTGCCTTCATTAGTCCCCAAACATTCTCGATTATATTGAGATTGGGGCTTTTAGGAGGCCAGCAGAGCTGTGCAATGCCAGAAGCATTTAAGTTTCCTTGCACTGTGGATGCATTGTGAACAGGGCAGCCATCGTGTTGGAAATAAAAGCATCCGTCAGGAAATGGTCCATTGATGGCGAAAGGTAGGAGAACATCGTCGATGATCTCATTGTAGACTTCAGCCGTAAGTCTTCCGGGGATGCCGAAGAGTGGACCCAGACCGGCATATGTAATTGCGCCCCAGACGTTGTCCGATACACGCCCGCTTGCACCGACACTGCGAATGTTTTCATGCTCGTACCAGCAATAAAAGCGATAAATCCGTTTTCTACGCACAACATTCATAGCGTGGTAACTATGTAAAAACCGTTTCGTCGAGCCACAAAAATGGCATAGTGGGTTAGAGAAAAACGTGAGTTACTGACTAGTCGAAATGGGGAAGTGGGCCGAACATGAAATGAGAGAGAAGGATAATCAATTGTAATTAATGTTAGCAAAGTGAATTGCAAGAAAAGGCAAGCACAGCTCGGCACGGCAGAAAATCAGCTCTAGTTAATTACGGGACCATGGCCAGCAACAGGACCGGGTTGTCTAGAGTAGTATGCGAGAGACCTTTGCTGCAGTTAGGTTAGTCAGGGTGATGCTGCTGCGGATTATGATGATTATGAGTACGGTCCTAAACCTAAGAGTGGTGCCGAACCGCTGTCTGTGTGAAATGATACACAAGCAATATAAACCTCACCGGCTACCACGGACTCTCCAAACACGAAGTCGCTGGTTCCAGCAAGAGGTGAACGTCGATTCATCACTGAAGATGACCTGCTGCCAGTCTTCAGCCCTCCAATGTTCGTGCTCACGCACGAAGTCCAAACGTTTCCTTCTATGTTCACTGGTCAAAAGCGGCTTTCTAGCCACCACGTGGCTTTTCAGACCAGTAGCAGGAAGTCTTCTTCAGATAGCCGAAAGACTGAGGGAAAGGCTAAGCTCTTCTTTAATTTTCTTTGTTGTCGGGAAAGGGTCTTTGACCATGGCAGCTATTATCAAGGCATCTTCCTCTTCAGTTGTTTTTCGAGGCCTCCTTTGGTGTGGTGCATCTTCCAAGCGGTTTTCTGGGTAAAATGCTAGAAGAATGCGGTTGATTGTCTTCTGTGGCTGGTTCACCTTACGGGAAAACTCTCGCTGAGACATAAACCTTCCCAGAAATAATTTCACGGCGTTCCTCTAATGTAAGCCGTCGAGGCATTTTCTTGCGACATGTGGTCTGGGGTTACATCCAGCATTGCAGCATTGATACCCCTGTGCAAAAACGTTTGTCACAATTCTATTGGCTGGTGAAGTCAGTATTACGATGCGATGCCTATATTTTGCGTGACATAGCACGTCACTGAAATGAAGGTTGACAAGAGCTTTCCCACCAACGTTGTTGTCGTGCGGAAAGATAACAGCCTACCAAGTTACGCTTGATCTCAACGAATTGAACAATTAGAATAGAGAGAAGGGGGGGGGGGGACGAGTTCGTCGACGGGGTGATTGTCGTAGCATAGAACAGCCAACTAGGAAGAAAAGAAAGCGAAATCTTGATTTTTATTCTTCCTAAACGTTTCGCTAGGGCGTCTGGTTGCTTGGCCGGTAGATGCTCGCGTGATAACCTTCAAATTGCACCCGACTGTACGCGCACATGATGGAGCGCAAATGGCGAGGTATAACAAGAAGCAATTTCCTACCATCCGGCTGATAGTTACGACGGTACAACATGGCATTCCGTATCGCATAATGGGGAACTTGTCGACGTAGTGCTCGAGGTAGACGCTGGCGTGGTGTCACTGAAGACGAGGAGAGAACGCCGATGAGCAAGGCCATCCAAGGTTCCTTGCGCTGTTCCAAATGCATGTCAGCAGTATCGATGCTGTCGATGGTAGCTTCGACAAAGGGAACAGGTGCAACGGCTGAAGGAAGGGGCAAATGAAAAAAAGCGTCTGCGTTGGTATGCTTGCGGCCTGAGCGGTAAATGACGTGATTATTAAATTCCCGTAAACGTAGCCCCCAACGTCCAAGCCGGCTCGAAGGATTCTTCAATGAAGCGAGTCGACAGAGTGAATAATGGTCGGTAACGACATCAAATAGGCATTCGTATAAGTAAGGACGAAATTTTTGTAAAGCCGAAACAATGGCCAAACATTCCTTTTTAGAAAACAAGTATTTGTACTATGCCTTGGTGAGGGCGCGACCGGCATACGCAACTACATACTTCGAAAAGCCAGGCTTGCGTTGAGCAATGACAGCGCCAATTTCTATGCGACTGGCATCCGTGTACATCGTCGGTTGGAGCAGTAGGGTCGAAGTGGGTTAAAATAGATGGTGAAGTAGGGAGATCGCGTAATGTTGTGAAAGCATCATCGCATGCTGGCGACCAATCAGAGAGGTGTCCATTGCCAGTGATCAGCTGTGTCAGTGGTACGATTATTGAAGCAAAGTTATTCACAAAGTGGCGAAAGTATGAGCACAGTCCGAGGAAGCTGTGAATCGCTTTCTTGGTCGTAGGCTTCGGGAACTCAACGACAGCACGAAGCTTCTCTGGGTCTAAGAGGACATGTTTTGAGACAACAGGGCCGAGTATTGTGAGCTTCTGAGCTCCCAAGTGGCACTTCTTGATGTTTAGTTAAAGGCCTGCGCTCGTGAGGCAGCTCAATACTTCGCTTAGATGATGGAGGTGGCTGCAAAAATTAGGGGAGAAAATGACATCATCCAAGTAACATAGACATGTCTTCCATTTTATCCCACGCAAGATGCTATCCTTCATCCTTTAGAATGTTGCTGGCGCATTACATAGGCCGAAAATGTCAAAACTGTCATGGCCCTCACGAAGCATCGTCGACAGATTGCCCAAGCATGAAAAAGGAAATGCAAGTGTTGAGGCAAATGGTCCATGACGGCTAAACTCACAAGGAGGCTGCTGCCAAAGTACAACGCCGGCGTTCTCGTCGCCGGAGGCCCCTGAGGAGGCCTAGTGCCAAAGCAAGGACTGAACCTCGCCAAATGATCGCCGGCATACCACCTCAAGCGTTCAGACACGCCGACGACAAATCATCCAAGCAAGACGAGAGCATCACCGGCTCGCCTGAAGCATGGCCAGTGATGTCAACGATAGACTCGCCGTTTGAGCCACTGCATTGCTCGTCTAAAATCACTTCGGGACGAGAATGCGGTGATAGTCGCGATAAGGAAATCGTAGCCATGGTAAAGGCCCTCATGAATACCATTCGTATGCTCCTCACTAGTATTGACAGTCTGGCTGCTAAGAGTGCGCTTCAATTAGTGGATGTGCTGAAGCCGGTGCTACCAAGTCTGGAAAGGCACCATGGCTCCTCCTCTGCAAGCTTTTCGTAAAGAAGTCAAAGGAGCTTCCATTTTTCAGTGGAATGCCTGAGGCCTCAAGCCCCGTATTTCTGATATCTGATTATTTGTGTTTAAAAACCAGTTTTCAATTATTGTTATCTGTTAGCCACGGCTACACAATGCAATACGACTATCTAGGTACGAAGCCTTAAAATCCGCTACCTGCAACGAACAGAGTAAGTCATTTTATATATCAGATGCGACCTTACCTATTTCGAACACTGTGAAGCACCTCACAATGACAACCAGTATGTCTGATTGACAGTAAAACGTAGAGACCTCAATTTCACGCTAGTAGACACTTATATGTCACCTTCAAACCGTTTTGAACCTGAAAGACTACGTGCACTGTTAACAACCACAACTGGACCATGGATCATCACTGGAGATTTCAACGCTCACCACCCACTATGGGGAAGTCAAAAGATACACCTTCGTGGGAGGCAAGTATTCTCCTTTGCTCTGGAGCAGCAGCTGCTTTGTGTAAACGACGGAAGCCCAACGTTTCTACGGGGAACGACATACAGCAGCTGCCTTGACTTGACATTTGTGTCACGAAGCCTAAAAAGAAAGCTGAAGCGGTTCGCAGACTATGAAACACTCATGAAAGCCAACACATACCAACCTATTTAAAGATCAAGGGCCTGGATAAATTGCAAAATTGCGACACTTCGACTCACATCGACTGGACAAAGTCCAGGTCACTGACGAAAGAGAGGTGTCAAGAAAATGAAGCGCCTCCTCTTGACACCATCGAGGATATGATTAGAGGTGCTGCTCAAGAAGCGACTTATCATATTGAACATGCTTCAAAATATTGTCAACATGAAGTGGAATCGGAACGGCTCAGAGCGATCCGTCGTCGTCCAGAACGAAGATATAGGCGCACTAAGTCCATTCACGACTTGAGGAAGGCAAGCGCCGCCGCAGTGGTCTAGTGGCTAAAGTACTCGGCTGCTGACCCTCAGGTCGCGGGATCGAATCGCGGCTGCAGCGGCTACATTTCTGATGGAGGCGGAAATGTTGTAGGCCCGTGTGCTCATATTTGGGTGCACGTTAAAGACACCCAGGTGGTCAAAATTTCCGGAGCGCTCCACTACGGCGTTTCTCATAATCATATGGTGGCTTTGGGACGTTAAACCCCACAAATTAATCAAATCATCTAGTAGTCATAGCCACACCTCCACCACCACGTGATGCGCGATCACGCCTCTAAATATCTTATATCTGGTAGAAATCATGACGTCATTTCTAACACCGTCATGCACCTAAGTTTCACTTATTATTGTCAAGTGGGGACTGTACTACAAAACCAGTGTTTCATTTTTATCTATTTTATTTACTACACTTATGGCATTCAAAGAAAGAATGCGCATCTCGGGCACTGATGTTTCCTTCAGCTATGTACTGATGTTTCCTTTAGTATCCTTGCAGACACAGCGTGTACTATTCGCATCGTCCCACACATATGTTACCGGCTGTCAATGCGTTGTATTTCCTGTAATAATGGCGCGTTTTCCCGACTTTCTTTTAAATCTGAACTCTTCGGAAATTGCTTTCACCTTCTCGGGGTTTCAGAAGAATAAGCACGTAACTTTGAATTTTCCAAAATTACGAAACACTGCCTGCTTTTCAAAGTAACCTTGAAAATAAATTGGAATTGGACGGTTGCTTAAAATCCTGACAAGGTGATGTAATCTGGCCACATTGACTGATTCATGTGTGGGGTTTAATGTCCCAAAACCACCATGTTGTCACGGAGTCATGACGTGGTTGGAGGCAGGAGACAGAAGTCAGATCAAACTGTTTATTTGGGCGAACCTGTGCCCCCTAAACGGAAAGTCGGGTTACGGTTGCGCAAATGCGCTGATAGCGGCGCATGCAGCGTCGGCCGTCAATCAACTGACAAGCTGCGAAGCGCATCGGCATTTATACACTTACCGTCGAATGTTCTAGCGTTATCGCTAACGGTGACGAAGGTTCCAGAATAATCTGTACAGTTCGCGGAGTGGGCGTGATCTTATCGAAATAATCTACTACAGTCCTGAAGCTTCCCGAAAAACTGCAGGCGCGGTTTGCGCTGAGAATTCGTAGTGTATTAGGTGATAACAAAACTTTAGAAAAAGAAAGAACATGGCATTGCTCCTCTATGAAAAAGGCACCGTCCCGATGCTTTAACGGAAGATGAAGGTACAACAATAATCCAAGAATGTACAAGGAATGAATTATTGTACAGCAATAATACAAAAAACACTGTTTCCGTTCGCTAACGCACATGGAACGGCTTGAGGCGCGCGACATGAACGACTTCAGGTCACGATCGCCGTCATTGAGAGTTCATGATGCCGTCGGGGACAACCTCGTAATCGAGTGGGCTGAGACGTTGAACCACCCTGTACGGTCCGAAGTACCGTGGCAGAAGCTTTTCACTGAGTCCACGTCAGCATATCGGCGTCCACATCCAAACACGTTCACCGGGCTGGTATTCCACGAAGCGTCGTCGAAGATTGTAACGGCGGCTGTGGGTCGTCTGTTGGTTCTTAATACGGAGAGGTGCGAGTTGTCAGGCTTCTTCGGCGCGCTGAAGGTACTCACTCACATTGATGTTTTCTTCGTCGGGGACGTTGGGTAACATGACATCGAGCGTCGTTGCCCCGCACCTTCCGTTGACCAAGTTATATAGAAATATCTGCGTCATCTCCTACACCGCCGTGTTGAATGCGAAGGTCTCGTTCGGAAGAATGGCGTCCCACGTCTTAAGTTCGACATCGACGTACATTACCAGCATGTCGGCGATCGTCTTGTTTAGCCGCTCGGTGAGGCCATTGGTCTGTGGGTGGTACGCTGTCGTCCGACGGTGGTTTGTATGGCTGTATGCCAAGATCACTTGGGTTAGGTCACCAGTAAATGCCGTTCCTCTGTCGGTGATAAGGACCTCCGGGGCGCCATGAGGTAGGACGATATTTTCGACGAAGAACTTAGCTATTTCGGATGCACTGCCTTTGGGTAGGGCTTTTGTCTCAGCGTAGCGGGTGAGGTAGTCGGTAGCTACCACGATTCACTTGTTTCCAAAATCCGACGTCAGAAAGGGCCCCAGTAGGTCCATACCAATCTGCTAAAATAGTCGGCAAGGTGGTTAAATGGGTTGCAGAAGTCCCGCTGGCCTTGTCGGCGGTGTCTTGCGTCGCTGATAGTCCCGACATGTCCCCACATAACGAGTGACGCCGGCGCTAAGACGTGGCCAGTAGTACCTTTCGTGTATCCTCGCGAGCGTGCATGAAACACCGAGGTGTCCTGCCGTCGGATCGTCGAGCAGGGCCTGCAGGAGTTCTGGTCGCAGAGCTGAAGGCACCACAAGGAGTTATTTGGCTTGAAGCGGTGAGAAGTTTTGCTTTTGGAGAGAACCGTTTCGCAGGAAGAACGATGCAAGTGCATGCTTGAATACCTTCGGAACTTCAACGTTCCTGCCTTCGAGGTATTCTATTAGAGCCTTAAGTTCCGGGTCGGCCAGCTGTCATTCAGCGAAGTCGTTGGCAGTTGTCGTTCCCAAGGATTAGTCGTCATCCAGGTCGTCGGGCGGTGTTTGGTTGACAGGCACACGAGAGAGACAGTCGGCGTCGGTGTGTTTCTTGCTGGACTTGTAAACGACGATAATGTCATAATCTTGTAGTCTCAGGCTCCATCGTGCGAGACGACCTGAAGGGTCCTTCAAGGTGGCTAGCCAACACATGGCATGGTGGTCACTCACAACTTTGAAGGGCCTGCCGTAGAGGTAGGGGTGAAATTTCAACGCAGCTCAGATGATGGTGAGGCACTCTTTTTCTGTTGTGGAATAATTGGCTTCTGATTTCGTCTAGCGGTGAAAGTGCGACGGGGTGACATTTTGTCATGAACGGGGAGGAGCGTTGTGGCGAACTGCAGTGGCGTAGCTGATAGCTTCCGGCTCGGGCAGTGGTGCTTGGGGATTTAGAAGCGATTGCCGTACCTCTTCTCGCACTATGTTGGCGATCGAATCCACTTGAGGCTGCACCGAAGTCAACAGCTTGCGCAGCTATTCCCGCACGATCGCTCGGATTGTTTCACGCAGGTTTTCGGAGTCAATGGCTTGAGCAGCAGCGCAGTCGGCAGTCAGGCGACGATTATACTGCCTGGTGCGCATGTCCAGGGTCTTTTTGATAGTGGTCACCTTCGATACGAATTCTTGGACGGTGTTCGGCAGATTTCTTATCGGTCCCACGAAGAGCTGCTGTTTGACCCCTTGCATGATGAAACGAACTTTCTTCTTCTAAGGCATATCCGGGTCAGCGTGACGGAATAGGAGGGTCATTTTTTCTGTGAAAATGGTGACATTTTCATTTGGTAGCTGAACCCGAGTCTTCAGTAAAGCAGCGGCCCTCTCGTTACGAGCGACGCTCGCGAACGTTTGCAGGAATGTGCCGCAGAAGACATCAAACGTGTGAAGCGCAGACTCCCGATTTTTGAACCAGGTCCTTGCGGTGTCTTCCAGGTACAAGTACACACGAAGGAGCTTTTCTTCAGGGTCCCAGTGGTTGAGGGCGGCCACGCGGTTGTATGTCTCTAGCCAGGTGTCCGGGTCTTCGAACGATGACCCATGGAAAGTTGGTGGTTCCCTGGGTTGATGCATGACGATCGCGGGCTGGGACGCTGCGGTTGTCATTGTCACCGCAGTAGAGGTCATGGCCTTGGTCTTCCATGCCTTGTAGAGCAGAGCCCCGTGCTCCGGTAGTAGACATTGCTGCCTGCGGCTTGTTCGCAGCTCCTGGTTGGTGTCGGTGTCTTCTCCGCGACGTGTACTGGGTTTACGGCTTGACAGGGGCGTCCGGTACATGAACCAAGCAGCTCCTCCACCAGATGTCACGGCGTTGTGACGTGGTTGAAGGCAGGAGACTGAATGGTCAGATCAAACTGTTTATTTGGGCGAACCTGTGCCCGCTAAACGGAAAGTCGGGTTACGTAGCACACTTTCGCTGATAGCGGCGCATGCAGCGTCGGCCATCGGTCAACTGACCGATGGCCGACGCTACATGCCGAAACGCGTCGGCATTTATACACTTGCCATTGAATGTTCTTGGGTTATCGCTAGTGGAGACGTAGGTTCCAGAATAATCTGTGAGGTTGAGGGAGTGGGCGTGATTTTATCAGAATTATCTACTACAGTCCTGAAGTTTCTCAAAAAACTGCTGGCGTAGTTTGCACTGTGAATTGTGTAGTGTGTTGGAGCGATAACGAAACTTGAGAAAAGGAACATGGGAATATGATTATGAAATACGCTGTAGTGGAGGCCTCGGGAAATTTCGACTACCTGGGGTTCTTTAACGTGCACACAAATCTGAGCACACGGGCCTACAGGATTTTCGCCTCCATCAAAAATGCAGTTGCCGCCGCCGGGATTCAATCCCACGACCTGCGCGTCAGAAGCCCAGTACCTTAGCCACCAGACCACCGCGACAGTGCTATTCTGGTCAAAAAGGAGCATTTCACTATAAAGGTTTCTTTGGAGGCATCATTTAAGACTTTACGCCGGAGATTGGTCTCTGTTTCAATCACGTTTTTTTTAATGCCGAAAACGACAATATTGTGGGCATTTAAAGCGCGCTTCTTCATCACTTGTAAAAAACCATTATCACCTAGTGTCCTTCATCTTCGTCATTAGTGGATAAAGCTCTTGAGTCGGTTCTGCGCCTTGGAGGTGACTGTTTTTGGCCACGTCTTCCAGGCCTGATAAAGGCATGTAAAGGATTTCGTCGCAAGTGGTAGAGGTTGCTCCTCTGTTCCCCGTACCCACTCGACCGCTTTACCTCCTGGAGCTTCGCTCAGGTCGCCGTTTGGGCTACGTGTCCACCAGCATAACGCAGAATGAAGCCTCGGGCGTTTCTCCCTTTACCCCTCCGGCTACTACAGCCGCAGCTACTCACTCTTGGATCGTCAGTGGACCCCTTGTGAGCCCCCTCTATTTGCTGGACAACGAAATGAGGACATGGATAACTGGCTACACCAATTTGACATAGTGAGTGCAGCTAACCGTTGGGACAATCGGCACCAGCTCCGCCACGTCTCCTTCCTTCTTAGTGGCGTGGCGAAGACTTGGTTTTTTAACCATCACATCGATTTTCCCAACTGGAACGTCTTCAAAAACATCTGTGACAAGTCTTCGCTGCTCCGGCAGTTCAAGCGAGTCTGGCGAAGAGAACACTTGATGGTCGCAAACAACAACTAGGCGAGTCGTATACCTCGTATATTGAGGATTTTCTCTCTCTCTGTCGACGCGTCGACGCCTCCATGGCCAAGACAAAGTGCGCCATCTGCTCAAAGTCATTAGACCTGTTGCCTTCAATGCTTTGGTCGTAAAAGACCCAAGTACCGTTGCTGACATTGTGGCTATGTACCAGCGCCAGGACGAGCTCTAATCCACATGGCTGCAGCTGGACAACTCTCTTGCTGCCATTCCTGACAATCCTACTGCTGACCTTTCGTTACGAGCCATGATCCGCACCATTATACGAGAGGAACTGCAGTCGCTCAGTTTTCCAGCGCGTCAGTTTCCTCTTGACACCCCCAGTACAACTTTACGGGCCGTAGCCAAGGAGGAGTTGGCGGCTATGATTGGCAATGCGTACACAGACCCTCACGTCGCTAAAGCCCCTCTGACTTAAGCGCAAGTCGCCGCAGTTAATACAGCCTTCGTTCCACTGATGCCGCCGATGACGACGCCAGCCCATCTGGCGTGCCTGGCGCCCAGCACGCAAAACCAGCCTTACTACGCACGCCCGGCGCCAGCACACCTGGCTTCCATAATCCCCAACCCAAACACCCAACCTTGCTATCAATCATGGCGCCCGAGGAGACCTACATGCAACTATTGCGAATATCGTGGACGCATCGCACGTGTATACCGCAAGCGTCAGCGAGACGAGCGTCGTGGGTTTGACACTTACGAACAGGATGACTATGCCACGGCTAGCACTTTCTAGCACCGTCCTTACGCTCCAGTTCATGGTCGCTCTTCCTCGCCATCAGTAACTCCTGAAATGGCTCCTCGCTACCGTGGTGCCAGGCATCACTCGCCGTCCCCTATCCGTCGCTTTACGTCGCCACTTTAACCAGCTTCTCAGTTCGCCGACCGTTGCCTGGAAAACTAAATTACGCAGCTTCTGGGGGGAAAGCTGCATTTAGCGAAGCAGAAAAATTCCTCCAGAACATCCTCATAATATGATATCTGTTTCGGTGGAAGGCATAGAAGTGGGAGCATTAATAGACACTGGTGCTAGTTTCTCAGTAATTTACAGATATTCGTGTGCGCATCTCTGCAAACTTACTACGCCCTACGATGGACCTACGTTGCTCGCTGCTCAAAGGGACGCCATTCGACCTTCTGTCATGTGCACTTTACTTGTCTACATTGATGGACTTCTCCATTATGTGCGGTTTGCAGTGCTTAGTTCGTGTAATCAACAGCTGATATTAGGATGAGACTTTCTTTCAACGGCGTCCGCGTCCATCTGCTGCCGGCAACGCGTCCCACAGATGAACGATACAGCCTATTCGCTTCACCCAGATGACACACCACTTTGTTTTTATGCTGCAGAAGACACTGAGCTACCTCCGGACAGTCAGCAAATTGTTACACTTGTGTCTGATGTCATTGACTACGGCGATGTGCTCGCACAATCCTCTGTATGCTACTTGTGTTACCAGAGGAATAACCTTAGCATCAGATTGATTGATTTATTTGTGGGGTTTAATGTCCCAAAACCACCCTATGACTATGAGAGACGCCGTAGTGCAGGGCTCCGGAAATTTCGACCACCTGGGGTTCTTTACCATGCAACAAAATCTGAGTACACGGGCCTACAACAATGTCGCCTCCACCGGAAATGCAGTCGCCACAGCCGGGATTTGAACCCGCGACCTATAGGTCAGCCGTCGAGTACCTTAGCCAATAGACCATCGTGGCGGGGAAGCCTTCGCATCGGGTCTGATACGTTTCGACGATGACTTCGCATTCGTTTGCGCAACAAACCCGACGCCCGAAGAAATTCTGGTTCCGAATGGCCTAACGTTGGCTTGTGTCGCTACACCGGAGCCATTCTCTGTAGTAACTTTTCAAGACGCTTCTCCTAAAGATCCCCCTGTTGCACGTTCCCCATCCACCTTCACCATCGAAACTACCATCAGCTCTGACTTGACCCCTTCGCAGACCCAACAACTGTTTGCCTGGCTGACTAAGCACGAAGCTTTGTTTGACGTCCATTCACCCGTATTGGGACAGACGTGCGTCACCACGCATCGCATCGAGACTGATACGTCAATTGTTCGTCGTCGACCATATCGCGTATCAGTAGCTGAGCGGAAGGTTATTCAAGAAAACGTCGATGACATGTTGAGACGAAACATAATACACCCCTCTGCTAGCCCTTGGCCATCACCTATCGTCTTAGTTCGAAAAAAAAGGGACGCTTCTGTGCGTTTCTGCGTAAATTACCGGGCGCTAAACAAGATCATGCACAAGGATGTATACCCTATGCAACGTATGGATGAGGCCTTGGATTCACTGCATGGCGCTCAATACTTCTTAAGTCTCGATCTACGTTTGGGATACTGGCCGATACTGATGCATGAGGATGAGAAAGAAAAGACGGCATTTTCGACACCAGACTGACTTCACGAGTTCAATGTAATGGCCTTCGGCCTCCGCTACGCACCCGCAACATTCGAACGTCTGATTGACACAATTTTTCATGGCGTGAAGTGGAAAACTTGCCTGTGCTATTTGGACGACATCATTGTTTTCTCGTCAACCTTCTCCCAACACTTACATCGTCTAGAAGGAGTTCTCATGTGCCTTGATACGGCTGGCCTTCAGCTGAACACGAAAAAGTTCCGTTTTTCTAGTAAGAAAATGATTAAGGCCTTAGACCATATCGTGAGTAAAGATGGCATTTGTCCTGATCCCGATAAAATATCGGCCGTTCTTCATGTTCATCGTCCTGAAAGGACCAAGGACTCTCTCAGTTTTCTTGGCCTGGCTTCATGCTTCCGCCGATTTATACGAGACTTTACCTCAATAGCGGCACCTTTGCAAAAGTTACTCGGTTCCGGTGTTCGGTTTGAGTGGTCTCCTGTCTGCGAATCAGTGTTTAGCCATCTGAAAGACACCCTCACATGTGAACCAGTACTTCGCCATTTCGATGAAACAGCATTCACGCTCCTACATACTGGCGCTAGCGGTCATGAAATCGGACGCATTTTCTCCAACAATGAGAAAATACACTCTGGTAAGTGTAAAGAATCCAATTATCTCATTTATTTCTCACTTCCAGTTTGTGGTGTTCACAGCCGACCATAGTTAACCTCTTCACAGACAGGCAAGAAATAAGGTCTGTTATGCTGTCACTTTTAGACTTGTTGAAGCTGAGCCGATAGGTGAATGCATCTTCCATGAAGGCATGCTAGATATGCGAATATAGTGTGGTTTCCTTCAACAAATACTGACATAGCTTTGCTCAAGAGCGTGCAGCGCAAGGCGGTAAGATTTATCTTCAACCGCTATAGGCGAACGGATTCACCTTCCGAGCTTCTGCTCCACGCAGATCTACCTACGCTCTCGATAGAGCAAAAATACATCGGTTGAAGTTCTTTTACCAATTGTTGAACGGCCACAATGAAACTAATGCCTCCGCCTTCGCTACTATAAAAGCAAAAGAGAAGGTGCGCCAAAAACACGACCTGATCTTCGAAGAATATTTGTGTTGCAACAATACCTCCAGGTTTTCATTTTTCCCTCGCGTAATAAAAGAATGGAATGCGCTTGATTCAGCTACTGTAGCACAGCCAACACTTCGAAAATTTTTAGAAAGAGTTAGAAATCTCACATCGGTGCCCCCAAGTTCTACGTGCTAATTTAATTGCATACGGGTGAAAGCATCCACAATCTAACAATTTATTTTATTTTCTTTATCGTTTGGTTGTAGGCAATGTATTGCTATTTCTGTATGATGTATGCACTAGTTATTACCATGATCGCGACGCTTGCACGTCATGATGTCATTACTCTTGTGTTCGTTTCTTGTGTACTCTTCTTGTATTGCCACTGCATTGCCTTGCTTGTAAAAAGTTTGTATCTTTTCCACTCTTGTAATAACCCTCAAGGAGGGTTGACAGTATTTTGTAAATAAATAATTAAAAAATAAAAATGATTCTGCCAGAAGCAAGCTGGAATTCTCAGAGTGAAGCAACAACCTGCTATATTAATTGCATTTCGCCTTTTTCACAATCTTGCGGGCCACATAGCTACTGACGTAATAATTAAGTGATCCGGGAGTCACTTTTGCGTCCAATGAGATCCTTGTTCAGAAAGGGCTTCACAAGCAACAATCATTTCATGAACCTACTTGAGGCGCCCCACATTTATCAGCTAATCAAGCTTATTCTGCAATTTTATTGAATTATTGTGGATGCTTGGACATGGAACGCTGCTGAGAACTCCAAAAGGTATGTTTCCACTTGGGGGTGACTGTGCTAATTTGTAAAAACTGAGGCAATTCACAGAGATCAAAAATTGTGTCGGCAAAGGGTGATCATTCGAGCCAGACATTTGCTTCAGGATTCCGAAAAGATTTTAAATGCGTCTTGGCAGAGGCGAGACGTCATCGAGTGTTTATAGCCCAAGGTTTTGGTGGCATAGTGCCTGGTGGAAAGGGTGCTGGTTAGAGAGACGCGGAGTCATTCGGCAGTTGATTCACTCAGGAACCCGCCCTCCTTTTTCCCCAGTTGCTAAGAACCCGTTGATAACATGCTTGTAGCTACGGACGATGAATCTTTCGTCGAAATGAGCTTCGCACACAAAGCAGTTATTTTCCAGTGGTATGTCAGCATGAGGAATCGCATGCTTCCAGGCCTTGCACCGTTCATCGTCGGCAGGAGCAGAGAAGACAGACGCTTTCTTCCCTTGTTTGCGGGCCAAAACATGTCCCGCATTGCATCCAGGTGCAAAGCAGTTTGTTTGATGTTTAGCCATCACTGTGGCATGGTCATATCGGCACGTATTGATCCAGAACAAGTTGAAATAGGCAAAGCCCACACGTTGGGACTAGCGAGCACACGAGCAAGCTACTAAAAGTGCCGCGCTAGTGGCTGGCGAGTGCTCTCGACCGATCACGGTGGCGATTTGCGCGCCGCTCCGTGACGAACGGAAGTACCAGCACGCCTCCTTTCAAAGCGCGGCCGGGACGATGCTGACACCTCTCCTTCTAGCCACCATAGTGAGGCGAGGGCGCGAGCGAGTGGGTTTTGATAAGATGGCGATAACACGGTGATGGTTTCAATAATAGCGAAAGTTTGGCTACTTGGTGGTTCATGCTTGGAATGTGAAAACAGCACAAAAATATAGACAAAGGCAGAGGAAGAGATGACATCATGCTGAACTCTCAACTAATGATTTCAATAAGCTAAGAGGTTTTGACTTGATTGATATGTGAAGTTTAACGTCCCAAAACCACCATATGATTATGAGAGACGCCGTAGTGGAGGGCTCCGGAAATTTCCGACCACCTGGGGTTATTTAACGTGCACCCAAATCTGAGCACACGGGCCTACATTTCCGCCTCCATCGGAAATGCAGCCGCCACAGCCGGAATTCGAACCCGCGACCTGCGGGTCAGCAGCCGAGTACCACTAGACCACTGCGGCAAGGCTAAGAGGTTGCGACTGTCAACTTGAAGTGTCTCCGCGACGCCTTCAGCACAGACAGCAGCAAGGCAACTAATACGACGTGGATCGTCGTATTAGTTGCCTTGCTTCAGCTGGCGAGCCACCCGTGCGCATCCGTCTGTGCAGAGGTGGACGTGGAGGCACTTCACGTCAGATGGGCTGGCCAAACTGGCGCCTTTTCCGCACGTAAATGTGCGCGTGGCTGCCATGTCATACGGAACCCCGTCGTTGAACGAAACATGCTTTATGTTTGATGTGCTGGCGTCTAATTCAGACGTGACCGTCTGGGCATAGAGAAATAAAAAAAAAGGTTAAGAGTGGACACTCCCGTCGACCCCAGCAGCCCAATCAACCCTAGCACTCCTGGTGGTTGGTGAGAGCAAGTGGCGTGCGCTTCCTGTTTTGGTTTCACTGGCGCAAATTTTGAATTACTTTGCGTATTGGTCGTGGCGTAATTTTTATTTCAATTAAGTTATAATAAAAAGAGATGCAGGTAATGATATTTCACTACGGTTTTATTCATCGCCCTTGTGTTTTTCTTTTGGAACAAGTGATCAATGTATATATCAGTCAAAGAGACAGAGTATCCGCAATGTTTTATTCAAAGACAAGGTAGAGTCTGAGAATATAAAAAGCACAATATGACAAAGGTAGACAACAAATGCATCTTGCCTTACAAATAAATTGTAACAAATATTGTAACAAATACAGAGAGAACACAGACAACGCTCACATCGCTAGAGTTGGCAGAAGCCGAGAAGCTGGTGAAGTATGACACACCGGGCCAGTGGGTAAGTAAGGATCTATGGCAAAAACACGGCGCACAATGCTGATGAAGAAGAAAGAAGTGACATATACACAGCAATGAAGTCACGAATCACGCCTGGGGTTAACCGAAATAATGCATAGAAAAAAAGAGCGCACAGAAGCCACACGACACAATATAGCAGAAAGGCAAAGGTGCAGTGTGCTGGCTGTGCTTAACAACAGCTAGCCCAAAATAAAAAAAAGCAGACTTGATGCCTGCTTGTCCTCAGAAAGGTAGGGCTTTGCAGCTTGCTCACTACGTGAAAGACAAACTTTTTGCTACAACACTGGCAGGTCTTGTGGCTCTTCTTATGCGTCGCCTTCATCAAAAACTTAAGATCCCAAGTGACTTGCGTCGGGGTGGTGTTGTGACGCTTGCGAGCTAAAATAGATTGCAGTCATTACTTATCCAGAATTGTGGACCTTAATTGGTGCTACGAGAGCGGTATTACAGGGCTAATAAATAGCAGAAGGAAACAATTTTGGCTCATTATTTTCCACAAAGACTCTACATCGTACGTTATCACTCACAAGCTATATAAAAATAAAATGGCAAAATGGCAGCGTCCGCAGCCCCATCAAACGCTACAAGTTTGGGTATCTTTTGAAAATTTTGATGGGCGAGATGAGGAGGTTGATGAGAAGCTAAAATACGAAAAGCGTGATAACGTGAACCGTGCCCACTTCATACTGTGTTCGTTACCCGCTCTAAAACATTTCAACATGCGGTTTTGTTATCGATATATTACTTGAGCTGGAGAGATAAAGCATACACAGTGACCAAGCGACCCACAGTAAAGTGTACAGTTCTCCCGCATTTGCTACAAAAATACAGACAGGATACCCAAAATTCTTCTTAAGGCTATGCAAATCACTTCGAGCGAATACACAGTGTCCCTACTCCTCATAGCGGGCAACCAAAACAATGTATGCAACGAAGGAGTGGTTAGTCCAGTTAAACTGAATATAAGCATATAAGACCATAATGAAGTCTGCTGTAACGAAGTAATAACATAACAAAGCTATTGCAGGATTCGGCTCAACTCGAATACTTTAATGTAAACCCGCCGCTAATTGCTAACCTTTGAACTTGTCAAGCTGTATGCCTGAGATTGAAGACTTGAACCGAACCCTATCTAAGTTTCGGTTCACAAAACGCACATGCTAACATAAAAAAATCTGGCAAAACATTTTCAGAAACTTCGGGCGACACCCAGCAGAGCAGAAATGAAAATCGCCAACACTTGACAGATGGTGATACAAAATATCGCACACTTTCAGGTGATGTGCAGTGACCTCAATCATGGCAAGAAAGTGAGATTCAAGTTGTACGTATGCAAAAGCTGCTTCTGATGGCACAGTGAGATTCCCAAAAAGTTTGCTGGGGACGTGGTATGCTTTGAGCATTGTGAAATACTGGTGGGTACTCTTAAGCGTCTCACTGTTGTCTTTCAGTAACTGTGGGCAACTGCAACCGTCACATGCATTCTGAAGGAAGTGTTTGATGAGAAAACCAGCTACATAATATGCAGCGGAGTCATCGATAATATGGAAGTGAATGTTGGTCGCAAGTTCAGAGAGATCGTCTAGAGCGGGAAAGTCGTCAGGCTGTGGCTGTGCACAATCCTCATTGTCCACAAGAGACGCACTGGTGAGGGAGAATGGCGAGAGCTGCTCCTGGAGGAGGTCACATTCATCATCCTCGACATTTCCGTATTCTGACAGCATGAAGAGTTTTCTTATGCAGATGTGCTTCAGGCCACAAATAAATTGTGCTACATTGGGGTTGGTGTTGCAACCCTGTTTTTGCCTAATGTGGCCAAATATGTTCTCCGGAGGATCCTGTTGAAGCCTGCGTGTTAACAGGTATTGAAAATTGTAATTTTTGGAGGGGTCGTCCCATAGTTGACAAGCAGCCTGAATTGTAATTTGCCAACCTACGATGGTTTGTGGTTGACGTCTGCCAGCAAACTGCCATGATGCAATACAGGGAAGCTGGCCTCGGAGGAAGTCAATCAGCTCTGAATCATTTTTCATGATTGCATGCCGCAGCTTTTGCGAAGTTCTTTTTTTACTCGAGCTGTTCAAGGCATCAAAAACCCTGTCCATACGATCACAAAATTGAACTGTAGTGATGGCCGAGGCAGGCAGCACCTTCGCATACACCATTGCCGTGATAGCAATCGAAACTGATGCACTGAGGACCTGAGTTGCTCTGCTGACCTTCATATTAGAAAAAGGTTTCTGATGAACGTGCCGTTCAGTCAACTTTGGAGCCAATCGCAACCGCAACTCATGTGAGGACTGGTAAAGGCTTACAATGTGCGACCAGTTAACGATGTCATCCCCAATGTATAACTTGTGTGCTTGGACATTATTGCGCGTTGTCTGAAATAAATGTGGAACATCAAAAATGTAATACACCCGCTCACCATTAACTTCAAAAAAAAGCTTTGCTACAGTCACTCTTAGTTGGTTAGCGAGACTTACATTTGAACTGCCCTGGTCACAAATGACTGCTTTCACTGCAATATTAATGCTCCTAAGCTCCAAAATGAGTGACATCAGCAAGTTATGCATAACAGATGATGGTGTTGATGTGTGCCTTATAGTAAAAGCAACCGGTTGAACCCACTTTCTCGAAACACCAACAAGAAGAAAAACCAGTGCTCGATCAGCAATGGTTGAAGTGCAATGAGTGCCATCATCTGTAAAACCCTGGACAACGTCTCTTGCAGCATCATAGTACAAATTCTTTTTGAGTGCTATTTCATCGAAAACTAAAGCGCACACTCGGTCCCGTTCATTCCAAGCTTGAGTATTTGTTGCAATGGAAGAAAGGATTCCTGGAATTATGCCTGGAGTCATCTTTACATTAGCTAGCCACCTCCTTAATGAACGCCGGGAGGGCAAAGAAAAATATGGAGCCAGAAATCGGTATGCTCGCGGACCTCCGAAGTTCAAGTGATGAGCGAATTTCTTGAACCACACGGAAAACCGCTTGCCCTTGCATTTGGGCCTCAAGCGAACATGTGCAGAAAGAAGTTTAAAAACCTCCTCGGTGACGTGCGGTCGGATAACTCCAAGGGCCTTTGAAGTCGATGATGGTGCTTGGTGAGGCTGTCTCCGCAGTCTTTTAATAGTTTTCCGCTGTGCTGCTACTTTGGCTTGCAGATGTTTAATGGTTTGCTTGTACTTCATTGATGGAGATATTGTCACTGGCACACAGGAATGCACTGCAATAAACAAAAAAATGAATGCAAAAGCGAAGAACAACTAATCCCATACGAGCACTTTCCTCGCTCTTTCAGACCCAAGGTGCACAACTTTCTGTGGTGCACAGTTTTCGATTCCACTACCTAAAAACAAACCATTCACAATGTTAGCAATGCACAAAAAAAAATGAAAATCACTGAGAGCCCACCCTTACATTTTGTAAGTGCACACGTAGTGTCCTTTTGAGGATAGTTTCTTCAGAATGTCCTAAACATAGAATAGCACATTAAAAACAGCTGCAATAAAAGCATAGTCACCATTTCTTCTAGGGCACTTAGGCGTGGAGCTGTTGGCGGAGACGTCTTCTGGAGGGTCTTGTGAAGCTTGTTCAGTGCCTCGGACAGTGCTGTCAGAACAATCGTGCGAGCGGCCTGCGGAAGTCTCTATATCAATCCACTCTGGTGTTGAAGTGAACATACAACTTACCGGTCACACAAGTTCCTTTTGTGACAGCTGAACGACTGGTTAAGGTTTTCTCCGGCAAGACGAAGTCAGCAGAAATTTTTTCACCAGCTACAAGGGAGCTGCCACCTACAGAGGTTTGGTCAACAGTCAATTTGGGTAAAAAAAAGAAATCGCGACACTGAACGCACCCTGCTCATCGGGGCACCTCAATGTGTGGGAGCCGCTTTTTGAAGCCTCTACCACAGGTCCTGAAGAAATGAAATTACGACAATGTGTCAGTAAGAGGCTTAAAATAACACAAACTGAAGCTCATCCACACCTTGCAGTGCAGCTTCTGCAGTCATGTCATGGTCACTATTTGAAGCGACGCTCAAAGAACCTGCATATGTGTGCAGTTGGTACAAGTTACAAAGCTTGTAGCATGGGGAAACTTAAACAGCTCTTTCAAATGCATAAATTGGTCGAACGTGAAAGAAAAGAGAAGGCACGAACTAGGAAAGAAGTAATTTGTAATTTTTTAAATTATCAACAGTGCCAGCTTTCACTGATGAAAGGTATACGTACATGTGCACTCAGGCTTGAAGATAACGTGAAATAGCCCTTTAAAGCCTTTCAAAACAAGTTGCGCGGGTCAAGAGCATCAAAAAACGACAGAAATGTAAAGCTGCTGTTAGGAAGGTAATAGCCCACAATTCACAAAATTTAAGACTTTCTAAGTGTTACTTCTATAGTGAGGTTTCTCCATCGGCTACAAAGATCTTCGCGGTTAACTGTTGCCACTGATTCAATACAAGTGGCTGCTATTGCACATAATTGAGTTTCAGTCAATCACTTACATGGTGCAGCTGGTTGCACACTGGGAACAGCCATTCTTGTAGGCCTTGTGTTCCCAGGGTCCATGAAACTTTGAGCAGTAAAATGGTCGCTACAAACCCTGTACGTTGCATACAATAGGCTGGACGGCTTACTCAGGAGATCATCGCGTCCAGCATACTGCATCCATGCTTTCAATGCTTTCATCCTGCATTGGCAATGAACTATCAGCTGAAAGGGGAAGTGCTTGAATAGTGATTTTTTATTGTTACCCTCACTGAGCAAGTACGAACAGTAAGCCTAAAGACATGCAAACCATACAAAAGCTTTAACATACCTGCCGTCCCATGGTATGCGGAAGAAACTCGTCCCAGGCTTCTTGTGGGTTCTGCCATTGTTGAAGCACCACGATACACAGCAGTAGCTGCTGTAGCTTGGACCACCGGACGGCATGGCATCAGCCCGGTCTGAAAATGTTAGTAAATGGATGCTTCGCTGTCAAATTGCGAAAAAGATATGTTCACGTGATAAGTGTACAAGCAAACCCCTTTGAATGATTAGCTAATCGATGCACAATACAAAACCAGTGATACATCTCTGACCCATAAAACTCTGACTTACAAAGATAGACGTCAAGGCCACATACAAAGATCTTCAGAAGTTTCCAGGCTGCTATCCCTTGTAATGCAATGGTATCGCGGCCTTGGAACTTTAGAACACCTTCGTGCGTACGCAGTATCAGCAGTACATTGGGAAGAAAAATCGTAGTTGAAATTTGTGCGGTAAAATTATATTTGAAACGTCAAAAAAATTTGTGGGCAGCTTGCACTAGTGGCACAAGGCTAGTGAAGAAACGAAGATGATGGCCACTTGGCTAGTCCAGATTTTCCTCCGGCACACCAAGAAGTATTCGTGTTCCAAGCTTTCGAAAAACGCGTCGTGAAGCATGCGAGGCCCAGCGAACGCTTCTCAATATTTTGCACTGAGTCACCGAGCCTATGACCTAGCTGCCCAGCTATGCTCAGCGCATAGACGCTCGCGTCCGTGGCAGACGCAGCATGCGTCGCCTCGGCTTGACGCCGTGCCGCCTTTGCTATACTGCATACGTTGCACAATGTTTCCGTCTAGCCGCCGCATAGAGCCACAAACTTTCTTTTTAGCAAACCTCCCCGTCCTTACAAGCTTCAGAAAAAGGTTACAACTGCGTGAATGAGACGCCACGTAAAAAACAAACTAGCACACACGAAGCGCAACGTGTGTGTGTGCATCTTTCTATGTTTGTTGCATGGTGTCTTATTCGCGCAGGTGTAACCGTTTTCTGAAAAAATGACCCAACAAGCCCAACAACATGTCATTCAACAAGCTTTGCTTGAAAACGTGCCTCACCTGTTATCTCACGCACGAAAACGCCGACGCAGCCGACGTTGACGAAAGCGACGAAAGCTTCCCGCTGTCAGTCGTGCATGGGCTTGTCGCTGGGTGGATGGTGTTTATGACAGTACGGCTGAAGAAAAATAATCACGTAAGGTGTGTTGAATAAATTGTTTTTATGTATAAAGAACATACCAGATTTGGGCGTATAATTATTATTTTGTAAAAACAATTCTGTTGCATTGATTATAACTGTTTTTTTTTTGCGCTTGCGTCCTTTGACGTTTGGTGAGAGCACTAGTTCGTTACATAGTCGTGACGCACTTCTTGAGGCCAGGTTTCGCAGAATGTCCTCTTTTGTATTTTTCTTTCTCTATGGTCTGGGCGTCTGCCATGACAGTCGGGATCGAGTTTCTGCAAGAGCAGTTGGAACTGATATGGTGTGTGACAGAAGCGCCATGCAAGTGACCGAACGTTAGGTGGAAATTTCTAACTTTAATCCCTACATTAGCACCGACCACGCTAGAAGTGGCGCGTATGATGTAGTAGTTGATTGAATAAACAAAAACAGTCACTCTTCTGCAACTCTTGCGGGTAGCACAGTTCAGCTTACATAAAGAGGGAAAAGAGGAAGCATAAAAGCAGAAGGGAAAGGTAGAGAAAGAGTGTGGCGGCAGATTCTGGGTGCTTCCATACGATAGAACAGCCAAGAACACTCCGCGCATTCCACCGTGGGCTCGTGCATGCGTCAGCTGCACGTCACCTACAGGCGTGCACGTCACCTACAGAGGGGAAGCAATAGCACGCGAGCAATCCTCACTTCGGCGCTAGCGTCCTTCTCGCACTCTTTCTTTTCCTTTTTTTTCGTGCGATGCGGGGCCAGCAATTCTAAATACGCCAGCCGGGCACTGAAAAATAGAGGAGGCACTGGCCCGGTTTTAGGGTGGTGACATTTTGAACAGTGCAGCTCCTAGTAGCCGCTGGATTTGGCAGGCGACCCAGTTGCTATCCATAGTCACCGCTGAATTTGGCAGGCCGCCATGTTCATTCTCAGTTGCGGATCGACGTCCGGGGTATGCCCGTAAAAACTATGGTTATAATGCAGAGCTAGGACACAGAACTCTCCAAATATTGAGGGCTGATTCGGGCAATTTCAACATCGGGAGTGCAATGCCTTCACGGCTGTTTCACAGCATATTTCTCGTATATACGTGTGTTATTCACATGACGAGGTCGTGTTTAACTGCAAGCTTCTCGCCTTCGCTTTTATAGTCGTATTGTCCAACGTGTTAATTATCGTAGCATTCACTATGCCCCGCCGCGGTGGTCTAGTGGCTAAGGTACTCGGCTGCTGACCCGCAGGTCGTGGGTTCGATTCCCGGCTGCGGCGGCTGCATTTCCGATGGAGGCAGAAACGTTGTAGGCCCGTGTACTCAGATTTGGGTGCACGTTAAAGAACCCCAGGTGGTCAAAATTTCCGGAGCCCTCCACTACGGTGTCTCTCATAATCAAATGGTGGTTTTGGGACGTTAAACCCCACAAATCAATCAAATCGTAGCATTCACGTGCATGCGAATAAAATACATGTTGTCGCAGAACCTCTCAGATCTTCTGAGAAGTGGGGCTATTTTACACGGTCGTCTTGTGGAATGTTTCTCTTGCATGAAGATTACGGCGCCAAACGTTTTGTGTGAGAGTTTCTCCATGAAAATCATAGTTTTTGCTCTACACAATGCTACTTTACAGATAACTTCAGTATTTTACTGTTTCCTTAAACAAAATGTTGTTCTCACCTGCGCGGGTCATTTTCGTGAGTGCCCGCCAGTGGTCGAATATGCCAGGGCTGTACACAACCTTAATTACTATAATTTATTTTGATCACAGTATGTGAACGAATACATGGCAGCTCTGAAATAGCATATTCACAATCAACGCATTCATTTGTGATGCTTTCTTTTTTTCAAAGAAAAAGCTCGCAAGAATCATGGCGTATGCACAGCGCTGTGGAACTGCAGAAGCTTTAAGCTTAAAAAAGAAACCGACATAGTCAGAGCAATACAAGCGCAATCTAGTTCGCTGCTTGCTAGCGAGTACATCAAGGTATTCAATATTCTCTTATGGTTCAATAAACTGCAATTTCGCAAAATGTATTACAGATGGATTAATCAATCAACCTTTTTGTTTTGAAAATCGCTTTGCTACGCTATCAGAAATACCTTTATTCTTATGTATTACTAACAAGCCCCTTTAGCTACCTTCGTGTCAATGTAGAAGTATTTCAAAAATGACAAGCTAAAATTGAAAAAGAAGAATGAATACACACTTGTACAAATGTGACCTCCTAATAAATGTTTAATTTGTTCTCATCACATGACTGAGAAGCTCTTCAAGGAAAGCAAGTTGCATAACATGATGGTGGTTTGTATACAACAACAACAACAACAACAACAACAACAACAACAACAACAACAACAACAAGAAACTTAAGGATCCCAAAGCTTCGCCTTTAGGAGTTGAACACGATAGTGACATCCTGTTCGTAGGGTCTACTTCAAATACTTAGTGCATGAAACCCGTTCTAATTTGGTATGCATCCACTACGTCGTCTTAAAGGAATAGGCGTAGTAGCATGTGTGCCTTTTGTGGGTACCAGCTTTCAACCAAGGAGCCATTATGATAATCACATATTCTGATGGCAGTGAACACTTGATCACCCATTATTATTGCAATATTTCATGTTGCATTGTGAGGCATATATACAAGACGGGTGTGTTTGTGAAGCATTAACGCTACTTTCACAGTATTTCTAAGTACAGGAAGTTCTTTTCGCTGTTTTCACAAGCAGAGGCGTGTCCATCGTGTCTTCGTGGTGTTCGGTGGGCCCCAAGATGGGAACGATGAACGAGGCTCACAAGAGCTTTACCTGGATATGTAGTGGGCACAGACCACATGAATGGCGCTGTCCATGGATTTCTCAAGGAGGTAATCTTAAGTGTCTGCTTTTTGTCTGTCAGATTTTCCAATGAGTACTTATTTTCAGAGTCACGCAAAAAGCTGTACAGAGATGTTTGTGATACAATTTAACCCGCTCCCATTTATAGGGCCATATACAGTGGAGGTCAAGGTCAGGACGTGCTAAAAAGGGTTAAAATAATGCAAGTGGCTCCAGTCACAAAGGCCTTCTTTTTTTTAGGCTTCACACCGGCACTATGCACGTCAAAGTATTTTTAGAAGAGCGGAGTATCTTTCTACCTGGGGGGTCGGACTGTTTCATTTGTAAGAAGCCAGAAACTATTGATTATGTGTTTTTTTTTGCATTGCTGGGAGGGGGTGTATTTTTGGGATGTATTGCGGAGGACAATCAAAAAGTAGTTTACACTGGACCCTGAAGGTATCATATCTCTGCCAATTGAAAATGAGGATGGTTTGACATTTGACTTAATAATGTTAACAGGCCTCCACTGTTTATGCCGGGCCCGTATGGCAGGATTTCTCTGTGAATCATATGCACGACCCGCAAGAATGTACTCTCGAGAGTGCATGACGAAATTCTTGGAACTTACGAAAACACAGGAGTCTGTTCCTGAGTGGTTGTGGAGAGTGGAGCCCCTGACAGCTCTCAAGAAATTTTAAAGTCAGTGTCTATTAGGTAGGACTGCCACCACGCGTTTTCGTGACCTTTACGGCAATTTTCATGTACATAGTGTATGGAAACAGGCAATGCAGTCAAACATGGATGTAACAAAATCGATAAAATCCCAGAAAAATTCGTTATAAAGAGGATTTTGTTATATACAGGTTCGGTAGGAAAAATTCTGAAAATAAACGTGCAAATGAAACAAAAAGGGGACTGAAGGCAGAGCTAACCCACAACACCTACTTTACTGTAAAAAGAAAAACTGCGTTATTATTATCATAGCAATAATATGGACAGTCTCAACGGGTTTTTGCCGTTCCCGCCATGTTCCATAACAGGTCCAGATTGATAACATGCCCCCGCGCATAGTAACTTTCACGAGCGGGTAAAAGCGCAAGAGCGCTCGCAGAGAACAAATGAGTCGGCCCATCCCTATCACCTGGAAAGTGCATAAGATAACATCCACCGTGCGTTAAAACAGCCGTCGAATATTTAAAGTAAACCACCCGTCTTGAACAAACGTGAAACAACGCGGAAAGAGGGGGGGGGGGGGGGGGATCGCTCCAGCAGCAATAATGAACTTGTATTTTAAGGGTGGTCGCGATCACTGGTGCGCTTGCTACCTCGGTGAGTATCAGTGCGGTTTCTACGCGAAGGAATGGTGTGAAGAAAAAAAGCACTTCACCCTGGAGCTGTCGTATTTGCTCACACCAGCATTTTGTAGGAGTTCCGCTATATCAGATGCGAAAGAGTTGGCTGGCAGCCTTACTTCTTATAAGATTATAATTTCTTTTTTTGCTATCGCGTTCATTGCATTGCATTCAACGCGTTGTCGTGTTACCAGATCTAATCGACTAATAGCGAAAGCTACCAGCCTGCGAACTCGCGGCGAAAGACAGAAGCGCGTGACGAGTCGACTTCTGAAGATCCATCGTCACCGTGGTCTCGGCAAGTCTCCATCAGCGCCTAAAGTGGCAACCCTTCAGTGGTAACGACACGGGTTTCCGAAATTAAATAATGTCACAGTTTCGCCGCAAGGGCGAAGCAATGACAACTTGTAATGTAACGCTGAGAACGGCAAGCAGATCGAAGCATGCAGCGCGCCGCTCAAGCACAAATGACGTGCGAAAACAACATACACAGGACAAGAGCGAACAACGTTTACCGCTCGACACTTAAAGCGCTGTTTAAACAAAAACAAAAACGACGCACGAAACGTAATGATGGGTACAGATATAAGTGCGAACTAACAAATACGCCAGTTGTTACTTCGCTGTGTTTGAAAAGCGCACTCTTTTTGCAAACAGCACCTGTCTATCGAGCAAAGTGAGATTTCAGCGCCACGCAACTAAACGCAATCGTTCCGGCCAAGGTCGAAGGCGCGCGATTCTCACCGCCGAAAGAAAAGCCCAGCGTACACGCATCAACCCCCCCCCCCCCCCCTTCGCTGGGCAAAATACGCGTGAGTGATAACTTGTAGAGACTGGATTAGAGGCAAATGCCTATTTTGTTCCTTGCGTTTCTATCGTGCCATTTAAATATATGAGCATGAATTAGAGGTTAAGAAGTGATTTTATGGTGTTTTGATAGTGCCTATAAATGCCTGTTTTGGGTGTTCGTGCGTAAATGCCAATAAGTGCCTATAAATTTCTATTTTCCAAATTAGCGCCTATATGAGTGCTATTCAAGGCCAAATTTTGTTTTCGAGCGTGGTGTGAAACTGTTATTCAGGTAAAAAAGGCAACATTAATATTTCCAAACACTATAAGTTTTAACGAAGACAAAACTGACATGCAGCGAGCGATTGGTGGAGGAGCATGAGGAGTGCAGTGCTAAGTGGAAGCACGTCTCAGCGTCTGCAGGGGAAGGAGGAGAAAGGATTAAGGGTGGGGAAGAAAATAGAAGTGACGTCTATAGCCGAGGATGTGGCGGCCGCCTTCTACAGACAGCTATCCAGAGCCCTGAAGGAACTGAAGAACCGCCCTGAAAACCTGGGTGTGGTGGTAGGAAAGGAAGAGCAGGTTTTTCTCGGCAGCTGCGGTTAGCTGGAGAACGAATGAAAAATCAGGAAGGGTCACTCATGGAATGCTCTTGTTCATTCAATGGTGGCGAAGGTCGCCAAATTGTTATACTTTATACAGCGTAGCCTGATACAGGTGTCGGCATGTTTACAATCAACGGTGTATTTAGCATACATTCACCTTATGCTTGAACACGCTTGTTCCGTACCAGATCCCTTGTCATATGTCTTTAAGTGACAATCATGAAAAAATACAGAATAGAGCTTCAAGGTTTGTCCTAAGCCATTACTCAAAAATGACCGCTGTAACAATACAAAAAATGAACTAGGATGGGAATTACTATCATCGTGTCGAAATAAACTGTGGTTAAAATTCCTATGTCAAGCATTTCATGGTAAAACTCCCATTTGTAAATGAATGTATCTAAACAGTCCTCTTCGCGCAATGAATAATTAAAATCTTGGAATGTCGCATCAGATATAAATTTCTATTCATTTTTTGTTAGTTTCATGACAGAATGAAATGGCTTATAAAAATAACAAAGTGTGTTGTGTCAACGAAGGCGTGTTTTCTTTCATATTGTAACCCATCTGCTGCAGCGCCTTCGGGTGATGCAGCAGATGTGATGTGCATCCGGCTTTTGTTTTGTTTGTAATTTACTTTTTAAGCATTTCTCTCTAGGTGACATAATAAGTTGTGGTTAGACATTAGAAGTTCTTGCGTGCCCAATGAAAAGCGTTCTACCACGGTGATTTTTTGAATTGATTCTGTTCGAGCCACCAAAGCATGATGCGGAAAAGCAAGCTTGAATCTCTTGCTTCTCGTTCCATGTAGCCATCACGAGCCTCATTCCTTCCATATTCTCTTCCGTATCGGGGCTGGAGAATCACATGACGCATACGCACCAAGAACAACATGCGTAAGCAAGGTCACGCGCGCATGGTGTACCAGAGCCTACTTAATTGTGCATGTACGCCATCGATGTTGTGTCGTCTCGGCGTTCTCTGTTGTGTATCACTAGTTTCGGTGGGATGGATAAGTCAGTGCGTGTACTTTAGGAGAGGTTGGCAAAGATCATGTATTGCGACTGCGATACAACACGTCACTCCGCTGAAGCTGCGTTCAGAGACGACGCACCAAACACGAGATAAACATTGTCAGGGTTGGCGAAGGCACGATGCAGGAACGAGAAGACGAACGCAAGCTCATTGGGATAGTAGTAGTAGTAGTAGTAGTAGTAGTAGTAGTAGTAGTAGTAGTAGTAGTAGTAGTAGTAGTAGTAGTAGTAGTGTATAGTAGTAGTAGCAGAGGTAGTATGTGTAATTCTACGTAAAAAAACCACTGACTGCCGCGGCCACAGTCAAACCCGCGGCATTCGGGTCAGCAGTGGAGCACCCTCTAGCGACTTGTCCACCGAGGTGGACTCTAAACAAGGGCCGATTAGTCAATAGCACCTCGAAGCTATTCAAAATAAAAATAATAACAAGCTGAGATTATGTTTGCATGTTTTATTATTTATCTCAGCTTCCATTTATTACACTGATTTTGAAAGTACGGTGTTAAGACATAGAGAAAAGAATGACGTGGAGACTAAGAGCGCTGTCTTTCTTTTCCCCTTGTCTTCGCACTTCCCTTTCAAAATGATATGAAACAGCTAGCCCAAACCAAAGTACTCCTCATTCATGCTACACAACAGAACACACAAATTACATATGCTAGGTAGTGTAATGTCACGTGAAACGCTCTTAATGAAGTACCCTTTAGGTTGCAGGATATAATGAGGAGGTGGGACATTTTTCATACGTTTTTCTAGATATAGCTAGCATTTACCGAAGTTCTGATAAAGAGCGTACGGTATGCGACGTCAGCCCACCAATGCCAACGTAAAGGAGTGACGTAAAAACAAAACCATTCCTTGCTATACGTCACTTCCTAGATCTTGGGGTGCACAGCCGCGAGAAGGGCAAGTGGCATTCATTAGAAATCGAGCGTTTTTCATGAGATATGTTTTTGCAAATCTTAACAGGAATGATCCGGAATGCCCAGTGCACCGTTGTGCTTGTCGATTCAAAATGCTTAAACCCAGTGAGGGGCTTTTTAAAGTGTTCACTGATAGGGTAGAAATTGTTCCTACGTGATTTGACCTAGCATCCCTCTCGTCTTGGTTATCAATGGTCCGGTTATTTGTTCCTGCGCTGCCCTTCCCAGCCACAACGAAAGAAAAGAGACCCAGGAGAGTGTAATTGAATGGTGGAAACTTGACCCACAATGCTAGGCAATAAAACGAAAGACCACATACTGTGAATCACGCGAGAAACGCTTGTCAATGTTCAGTCGTTAGTACCTTTCTTTTATCTTAAACAGTACCATTTTTCCTTTTTGATTCTTGCCGTAGATACAAGTCACCGTCGTTTTTTTTGGACTATTTAATTTTTTGTTGAAATTTATCGTGCTTATAATTATGATTTTGAGGGCCTAAAACGGTGTTTTACCTGCCTGTCTTTGGTGCCTAAAACAAACATTTTCAGTGCCTAAAAGGCCGAGCTCTAGTGATAAGCGCGCGCCGGCGCATCGTGACAAGCTGGCCGCCGAGCACGGGTGGGTTTTTTTTTTTTATTGCGATCAAAATTATATGGACACTGTCGGCTGGATTTTGCCGCCGGCGTCGGCGTCATGTACCGTATATGTATACGTATCTATATATGTAAAAACGCAAGAAAGAAAAAAATCCAGAAAAAACACTCCGGCGCACGAAATCGAACGTGAGACCTCTGCGTCGTGAGAGGGAGAAGCTAACCACTGAGCCACCTCGGATATTTTTTTTTCTTTATTGTCTTGCATATCAAGACTGTTCACATTTTACACATTTACATATTGGTCAAAATACAACTGCGTCACAAAATACACCCACAGAATTCATTAAGGTACCGTCAGCTCTTAGCTGACTATTGATCAATACTTGGGCATTCGTAACAATTGCTCAATGTTCAGTCTGGCACATCCTCTTGGCCCTTCAGCACTTCAAGATGGCACACAGATTCTCAAAAATATTGGCGCGCAGATAGCACTTTTATATCCGCATTTTCAAAGGCACATCGTGTTTTGCAAATACTGTGCAGGCCCAGAAGCCTGATGAGATCATAAGGTATACGCCTGCCTCGCTTTTAATCGAAAGAAAACGGATGCCGTGTGGACTTAACGGTAAATCTTTTTTCAAGGTTCTTTGCAATATGTCCCAGAAAAAGACCCCGCTCCAGCAATCTATAAACACGTGTTCAATTGTTTCCGATTTACTACACAAGTGGCAATGTGTGCTCCATGGCCCGAATATTCCCCCATCCTGCAACCACATTTTAACTGGTAAGGTACCAGTATGTAATTTAAAGAAAAACGTTTTGACCGCTGGCGCTACAAGAATTCTTTTAGCACGTTTCAGAACATCCTGTCCTGAGCCTGTACAATATAGCTGACGGTATACAATGGTGCAAGCAGTAAAACATCGACAAGGTCTGTATACATTTTTTTTTACGTGATACTTCAGCCAGATACTCAAACGAAAATCTCAGTGACAAAAAGTGCAAAGACGAAACAACTTCCTTTAAATACCCTTGTATTTGTCCTTGCACATTTGATGACGATACGAGAAATCCCGGCAGCACTCTAGACAACCTTAGTTGTATAACACTTCTCAAAAAAAGGGTCATCTACATCACACAGAGAAGATTTGTGTGATGTAGATGACCCTTTTGGATGAGAAAACGATTGACAAGTTGTTGTGTGTACAAATGAACTAATCCGAACCAGCCATCTCAAACTTTTCTAAAGAGGTTTGTGTGGCTTGATCTTTCCCAGACAGAGTTCCAAATGAAAATTGCAAATACTCTGTGTATTTTCTGTACACTTATACTACTGCAGTGCAAAACCTGCATTACGTACCACAGCTTGCTCACCAGAAACAAGTTGCACGTTGTGGCTTGTGCGAATATCGAAATACCCCAAACTTTCCATTTTCCTACATCATTGCGCAATGCCTGTGTTTCTTTTTGCCAATACGGTTCACTGTCATGATAGAACTCCAGCGGCACTCCTAAATACTTCGCTGGTGTTTCCCGCCATTTCATGTTTAGGAATATTCTTGGCGTGCCGTCCCATCCCCGATGCCAGAATCCAAGGCACTTATCCCAGTTCACGGCACTACCATTCACCTGGCAAAAGTTTTTTCACGGCGTTTACAGCATGCATTTAAAGCCGCTTATTGCAGTGTTATTATTTACACTTAAACAGAAAGGTTCAATAAAAATAGCAAAAAGCATGGGCGATAGTGGGCACCCCTGTCACACTGACCGCATGCAACACAGGTATACGCTCTCCCGCAGTTTTATTTATTACCAATATCATCGAGCATCCTGTGTAAGCCGTCGCTAATCAAACTCCCTACGTTAATGTGTTCAAGTAATGAAAGTTGCATGTAACAGAGGTGTACCCCAAGGTAGTATATTGGGGCCGTTACATTTTATCACTTATGTCAACGACATTATAAACATAAATCACACAATCAAATATGTCATATATGCGGATGACACTTCCTTGTTTTTCTCAGGGGTGGATGTAAATGACCTAATTTCAGCAGCAAACACGACACTAGATGACTTGTATGCATGGGCGACAGCTAACTCCCTACAAATCAACTGTTCAAAAACCAAAGCCGTCCTATTACGTTCAAAAGGAACAACGTATGAAGCTACTTCAAAACTACACCTGCACGATTCTGTGATTGATTTTTCTTCGACCGCTAAAGCATTAGGAATTGTTTTTCATGAGCATATGTTATGAGATTCACAAACCGAAATGGTAAGAAACAAGTTAAGTAGGGTACTAGGCATGCTTAGGAGATGTCAGTAATTTTTAGCGACTACTCAGATGCTAATGATATACAACACGCTTTTTTCTTCCCAGTTACGCTTCGGTCTTTTGGTGTGGGGTACTGGCACCTTGCACTCTAAGCAGAAATTACTCACACTACAAAAAAAAATGCATTACGTTCCATTGCAAATGCCGAATATAATGCACATACCTTGTCTTTATTCAACAATTTCAGCGACGTAAGATTTGACAACAGGTATGAATATTGTTTACTAGTGCCTTTAAAAACTGAAATTAACAAAGAAAGTAACAATCTTATCTCCATAGCATGCTTAGAGTGCAGCACCTTGTCTCGACCTACTAGAGTGATTATTGGAAGGTTCTTCGATGCCGAACAAACTATGATCTACAAATGCTGAAACATTCAATCCCCCCCCCCCATACTAAATAAATTCAATTTTTCATTGGAGCAATTGCGCTTTCTTTTGCGACAGGATGTGTCAAATATTTTTTTACCTTCATAACGCAAGAGAGATTTAGGCAGTTCCAAAGATTTGTTTTTTATGTTCTGCTTATTTCTATTTTTTCGTATTTCCTCAAACAGTGGGACCCTATCAACATTTCTTAAAATTTTATGTATGCAATATTTCTTATTGGTGCCACTTTAAACTATGTATTTGTGTCCGTTTATTTGTTTCGAGGACTTTATGAATGTTGTCACTTTTTCTGCCTTGTATTTATGGGATGTGGGGCTGGTCAAGCTGTGTTTTTTATTGCAGCTTTTTTACCGCATTCCACACCACACATTATATGGTGTAACACTGTGGCGAAAAAAAAATAAACTTCAAAGGAGCAAGTCGTGTGGCACGCGATCAAATGCCTTTTCTAGGTCAATTTGAAGCATGGCAACATTGAGATGCATAGCGTCACAACTTTCTAGAATTGATCGTGCTGTTTATGTTGGTCATTATTTTTTCCCTTTATGCCAGAAGTTTGGTGGGACCCATCCAGTTTTGTCATAACAGTCTGGAGTCTTCTGGCTAATTTTTCATCAATATGTTATGGTCAACATTAGTTAGCCTAATTGGTATATATGCAGTAACACTTTTTAACTTCGTGGGATCTTCTGTTTTAGGTAGTAAGACCGTGTGGGTTGGCAAGAACGATGGTGGAAGTTGTTTACATTTAAAAGCCTCATTAAATACATCTTTTGAAATAGATGAAATTACATGTTTGAATTTCTTGTACACTGCAGCAATCAGGTCAACAGGTCCTGGAGACTTACCATTATTTAACTTATCAATTACTTTTTCAACTTTTCGCTCTGTTATAGGCAATTCTAAAATTTCCTTCCTTTCGTCATGAAGTCTTGGCATTAATGAAATGAAATCACTATTAAAACGATCTGCGTGTACACTGATAGGTGTGAATAACTCTTTGTATATTTGAAAGACGCACCAGTTATTGCTTCTTTCGTATGGTACCTTGTTCTTTTATATTCCATTTTTCTTATTTCACTTTTACAGGCATGTCTCTTCTCAGCTCCAAAAGCTCGTTTCGTTGGCATTTCTCCTGCTACCAAGTTTTTTTCTCGAGCTCAAATAAATGCTCCGCGATAACGTTCTTGGTCTATCAACTCTAGCTTCTGTTTAGCTCTGTTTATTTCCTCTGAAAATGTACCGGCCTGAGTACACTCTTCCGCTACTAACTGTTGCAAGTTTTCACGCAAGCACACTTCAATTTCTTTTTCAGCATGTCTCAAGATACTGGCTCTCAAGTGCTTTCAGTTTAGTAATATAGTCTGTTTAAATAGTTCCCACTTATGTGCCCAAAATTCAAGTGTTCTGTTTGCTAAGTTTTCTATGCCTTCTAGAAAAATGCGATTAAACTCTTCATTCTTTAATAGCGTTACATTAAATTTCCAGAGGTCCCAAGAGAAATGTCTGTTATTCCTTTTATGTTTACCGACTGAGAATGAAACCAAACAATGATAAACGCAACAGGTGTAACTCTATAATCGTGGCACGAAGGGATAGTTTCAGAAGACACGTATACTCTGTCAAGTCTAGCGTGGCTTGAACGCTGAAAGTGGGTAAAGGTAAACCCAAGTCCGCTTCAAAGCCATTCACCCACGTCCTCTAGCTGAGCCTTCGCCACCATATCGATTAGAACGGCAGTGCTTGAATCTCTATATGGCTTGAAACTTGATTTATCTATACTCGAACAAACGCAGTTGAAATCCCCGGCCAAAATTAGTTTACGTTCATATTTCAAATACACATCAAGTTTTTCAAAAAACTCCTTTCGATCTTGAATCACAGTGGGTGCGTACACACAGATCATTCACCATTTTTCTCTTAGTAAGGATAAATCACATATAATAAAACGAACCACCTCGCAGGTGGTTACGGACTCCACTTTCGCATTAATGCTCTGCCGAATTAACAAGAGACACCCTGCAGACGTACCCACCGCGTGACAAACGCACACATCAAAGTCTCGTGAAAGGCTGCACCATTCACTCAGTGTGCTCTGCACTCTCTACTTTAGTTTCCTGTACAGCGACGATGGCTAGATCTTGTTCTATAATCAGTTGGTAAAGCTGGTTTTGCCGCCGCTTGGCAGAAAGCCCACGTACATTTAGTCGCCAATATAATCGTCGCTATCGTGATGAAAAAAAGCCGAGTGAACGACGCTTGTCTTACCAACACCTAACCCACTGTCCGGCCGGCGCACAAGGCGTCGTCCCATCGCCACCGCGTGAAAGCAGGCGGCCAGCATCCCGAGACTTTTTGTAACCAGCCACACGCCAATGCCCTTGATTTTCCTAGGTCGGACGCTGCTGGGACGCTGCGTCTCCCTCATTCAGGCGTCGCTTTACTGGCGTAGTTTCGACTGTACCTATGTCCAAAATAGCGTCGGGGCCCAAGACTGGTTCAGGCTTGCGTTGGGTTTCCATCCGAGTCGAACGCCGTTGCGGTGGAGTGCTCATAACCGTATTTTCATCTGTGTCTTCCTTAGGTGTGTCCATCTCTCTATCGTCCACCCGCCCATGCCCGAAAGCGCGACAACCAGCGCACCTGGTCACCCTGCAGTCGCGACGAATGTGACCAGTGTTCCGGCAACGCAGGCACAGCGGCGCTTTTCCTGGCACGACCACCAGTGCCGTGCCACTCCCGAGACGCATCTGGTGGGGTATGCGATACATAGTAACGCCTTCCTTTAGTAATAGCCGAACGAATCTTGTGGTTGACTCGACTCCTTCTAAGTCTTCGTCTCTCCACTTGTCGCTGATGACTTCTCTAACTTCACCGTACTCCCGAAAAGCACGCCGTACAGTCTCTGCGTTGACGTCAAAGGCTACCCAATGTAACTAGAGACGAACCTCTTGCCTCTCTGGGTCGACGACGATGCAGCGCCAGTCTTTCACGGAAAGTAGGCCAGCGTCCAGAAGTGTCTTCTTGGCCTCATCTGTCTTCATGTTAAGAAGCCAGACGTGTGACATCTTATACGCTCCTATGTCGCTCACCTCATGAATGAAGCCTGTTTCCTTGAGCGGCTTTCGTAAGTCATTAATCCCGTACGGACGCGCTGCGATGTCACAGTGCACAATCAACGCGCGTCTGAGTCCTTCTCCTGAGGGCAGTGGTGGCAGAATTAGACGGTAGTCTTCGGGAAGTGATGTACACGAGAAACCACGGCCAGCGGCGGCCACTTTCACAGCTCTTGACGAGCCTGCCATCCTGCGTCCGCACGCATCGGTGACCAGAAGCAGAATGAGCCGCCCCGGATAACGTTGTCAATCATTCAAACGGCAGGCTATTTACATCTGCCACTTACCGCTGCTGTGTTTTTGGCATTACCAGAAAGATGACGCAATGAGCGCACGTCGCCACATCACGCAGCGGTGCCCGCTCTAATCTCCTACGCGTAGTTTGCCCGGCTTTGAGAAGGAGAGCGACGCTCCTCTCACGCCCTAATCTCGCGGTGACGAGGAGGGGGCGATCGTACGCCTTGGCTGGCCTCGGGCTTTACGTAGAACGATTCTGCTGTGCTTACCGGGCACGCATAGGTCACTGCAATTATTACAGTCTCCGTTCGCGAAAAGCGCGTGCTTTTCAGACCCAGTGAAGTAACAAATGAAACGCTTATTTGCGTGCATCCGTACCTGTGAGTACGTTTCGTGCGTAATTTGTGCGTGAGAAACGTGGGGCATGTTTCGATCTGCTTTCCATTTTGCGCGTGACCTTTCATATTGTTTCTATTGCGTCATTGGTTCGCCTTTGCGGCAAAGCTGTGACTTTATTTAGTTTTCATATATATAGATACTTATACATATACAATGAATGACGGCTACGGCGCCGGTGAAAAACCAGAAACCGAGCTTGTCCGTATATTGCTATATCGCAATAAAAAAAAGCAAAGCTGAACGTCGTCGAGGGGGGGGGGGGGGGCACACCATGCGCGTGCAGTGAAACTATACACGCGCGCACGGCGTCGAAAATGAAGAGCGAACAACATGGGCACAGACACGGATACCGCGGAAAACTATTCGCTTAATTTTACTATTTTTTGTTTTGGTTTAAAGCGGGGAGGAGGGAGGCATACCCAGGCGTACGTGCACCCGCGGCCATGAGAGTGGCGGGTGGTGGCAACGCCGGTTCGTGGTGTGCAGGCCCACCTACCCGCATCGCGCTCACTAGCGCGCAATAGCGAGCGCTCGCTCTCGCCTGGTGCGCCGTGCGTGCCGTTTCTCAGCGGCGGGGCAGTCGCGGAAGATGCATGCTTGTACCTAAGTGACAAAATGAGGAGCGAAGTCCCTCGATTGTCCGTGGGAAAAATTCGTTATATCAAGGTTGTCTCGTGCTGTTACTTTCTTACATAGAGGTCGCAAATACATATGCTTCTATGGAGCAACTGCGGGGAATAGAAAAACTTCGTTATTTATAAGAATTAGTTATACGGAGGTTCGTTATAAGCAAGTTGACTGTAAAGCAAAAAAAGTGGCTGTGTGGTAAAACATCCGATTGCCATGCAAACAACCCGGGTTGGATCCCCACTTGGATCCCAGCAACCCTGGCTTGTTCCCTACTCTGTTCCAGGGTTTCTTTTATCATTTATTTTATTTGCATCATTCTCTATTTTTCATTTAGGCATAAGATGATGACTTTTCGCTTACAACCAACGACGCCGACACTGACACCGGAATTTCTGCGAAACGAGCTCTTTAACGCTATCGCGTTAAAGCACATCCGCGCTATTTTTCATTATGAATACCTTACAATCAGCATCTGTCTTAGTGAAGTCAACAGGTTCAGCACTAACACTGTCTGCGTTAGTTTAATGCTACCCTAGCTCTTATCTCCGTAATTAGAAAAAAAAACTGATAGTCAGGCATAAGAGACACAAGCTGCGTTAGTGGTTACGGCACTTTACTTTGAACCCAGAAAGCACGGTATCGAATCCTAGCCAAATTTTGATGGAGGCAAAATGTTACAAGGCTTGTGTACTTATAATTAGGTGACAATAAAGAACTCCAAGGCGGTCAAAATTTTCAGAGCCCTCCACTGTGGCTGCCTCTCTTTTCCACTTTTTCTTTCTCTTTTCCTCTACTCAAGGTAAGGTGAGTCCATGTTACAGTCCCACACGCGAAAGTCCACATTCATGTTCACTCACGCCTGCCCCCCTCCCCCATTCTCCCTAACGCACTCCAGCATCTTTTTTTTTTGATGCCGTGTAAACGTAATCTGATTCATTTTTGTACCTTCTCATTCATTTTTGTATTTCTTTCTTTCATTTTTCCTGGAAATTTTTACAGCAACTGCATTTTATTTTTCTCTCTTTTAGGCCATGTAGATTGTATTATGCCTTGTCTACATGAAATCTGTGTCTTTTTGTTTTATGTATCATTTTTTTGCTTTTTGTACGATTGTTATATTTGTTGTTTTTAAATTCGGTTTCCAGTTGTTTTTGTGTTTTGGTTAATCTTTCTTTAAAACTTAGTGTTTCCAATACGCTTTTCTTTGCTCGCCACTTGCCTTCCTTGTATTCAATCAATACGATATCGCTAGGAGGTCCCCCTGACAGTGTTTACCTCGGGACCTCCTTCTGTAATACTTATTAGCCATGTCACTTGTATTCTCGTGATTTTACAATAAATTTCAAACCTCGAACGTAATTGATGCGTGGCAGCTTCCAGTATGTCAAACTGTACAATTGACGTACAAATCACGTCCCTGTGTAACAGTGCTAAGGCAGCATTGCAAAACAGAGATGAGCATTATGCTTGCATGTTACGACGGCTTCACCATCCACTGGTCTTGCCTGATTTGTGCCAGCCAACATTTCTTTCGCGTTGGACTCAACAGGAAGCAAAACATTCCCACTCCGTTTCGACTGTTGTTCGAACATTGTGGAGTGCAACAGACTGCCATGTTTTGTTCGTTATGAGGAGCCGGTTTTTCAGTACTAGCGAACGTTGACCCAAGCCACAAAAATTGTATAATTCAAGGCGTAAAGTTTCACTCATAGAAATGCAAAGGTAGAACACGTGTAACCACTGTTTCAATTGTCGTCTCAGTGCTCCATAACTGAACGGGGTCTGCGTGGAGACAAACTGCAACCACCTGAATACTGACGGCACTCACGTTGATTATGTTGGGCCGGATTAGTTGAGAATCAAAATAGCGACAGAAGAAGTTGGCAACAACAGTGACCGCCAAAACTTGCGGGCGTCGGCATGTACCCTATCAAAGGCTGACACTGTCCTAAACAGGCGGTAGGCGTGTGTGTATGAAAGCTCTAAGGGCTGAATGGATGGATGGATTCATATGGCTGTACCCTTTAGATCAGGTGGCGGCTAACGCCACCTAGCCGTAATACTTAGTGAACCATCAACTAGATTTATGTTTTTTTCTTTAAATAGTATAGTTGAGGACTGGTACTTTGCAGTGAAGGATTTAATTTTTACTCTTGCCTTGATTGTAGCCACCAATCAAATAAACTCCTACTAATTTCTACCCGCTTAAAGTATATTGGGGCCTCGCTGTCCCTAAACCCCAGTGCTTTGAAAAACTCTGCGCCATTATCCTGAACTATAGGCTGAAGCATTTTACAGAACATTATAAGGTGTTCGGCAGTTTCCTCCTCTTCTCGACACGCACTGCATACTGTGTCTACCCCTTTGTATTTGGCCCGATAAGTCTTGATTCGCAATACTCTCGTCCTGGCATAAAACAGCAGACAACTACCCCGAGTATTATCACATATCCTTTCCTTGGAAATTTCCGGCTTAAAGGTTCGATAGATCTCTAGTGCGGACTTTTTAATCATGCCTATTCTCCACATGTCGGTCTCCGTTTCCTTTAACTTCTTCTTAACCGATAGTTATTTTTGGTTTGGCCCCCTGCTCTTTTCTAAGTAGTTACTCGTCGATTTTCTGGTTGGCTTCCTCCATTTTGTATTGACATTCCTCATATACAAGCAGCTGAAAATCTTCCTAGCCCAACGCTTCTCCCCCATTTCTCTCAATCGCTTCTCAAATTTTATCTTGCTGCTAGCTTCCCTGCCCTCAAATGATGTCCATCCCATATTCCTTGTACTCCCTGATTTTGTGTATTCCCGTGAGCTCCTAAAGCAAGCCTACCTATTCCACGTTGCTTACCTTATCTTGCTTGAAGCTCTGATTTCATGCACAAGACCGCATTGCCAAAAGTCAGACCAGAAGCCATGACCCCTTTCCATATTCCTCTCACAACATCATACCTATTGCAATTCCACAGTGCCCTATTTTTCATCACCGCTGCATTTCTGTTACTTTTAGTCGTTACGTATATTTCGTGTTCCCTTAGGTACTCGGTCCCATTTCTTATCTATACACCCAGATATTTGTATTTATCTCTTTTCTCTAGTGTGACCTCCTCTATATTAAGCTCACTACCTTCTTTATTATTGATTAAAAATCATGACTGCTGATTTTTTTTTACTGAATCTGAAATCTAACCTATCTCCTTCATTGCTGCTTATATCCATCAATATCTGCAAATCTTCCTTGTTGTTAGCCATTAGCACTATATCATCTGCGTACATCAATGCTGGTAGTGCCTGTTCAATGAGTTTTCTTTGTTTGATGAAACAGAGGTTGAAGCCAAGTCCATTCCCCTCTAATTTGGCCTCTAATCTTTGTGTGTGTATTATGAATAACAAGGGTGACAGAGAGCACCCTGCCTAAGCCCCCATTTTATCTCTGTGGGCTTGTATACCTGTTTTTCCCATTTTATAACTGCTTTGTTACTTTTATAGATGTCCTATAAAGATTAGTGATTGAATCTTCCACACCTAGTGTATCCAGTATTCCCCACAAGTCCTCTTGTGTTACGCTATCGTACGCTCCCTTGATATCCAAGTATGCTAGCCACAGGGGCCTGTGTTCTTTTTCTGCTATTTCGATGCACTGCGTCATTGAGAACAGATTGTCTTCCAATCTCCTGTGTTTCCAAAACCCATTCTAGAGTTCCCTCAGCACGCTGTCATCCTCTATCCAGTCCTGCAGTCTTTCCTTTACAATCTGCATGGACAGCCTGTAGACCACTGATGTCACCGTCATAGAATGGTAGTTGTTTATGTAAGCTTTGTCCCCCTTTCCTTTAGAGATCATGCTCATCCTGCTAAGTTTCCATCCATCGAGGCTTCACCATCGATTCGCTTGCAGCCTCTCTCAACATCTCGTTAGACTTCGAAAACAATGTCTTTATCAGCATAATTGGGATGCCACCCAGGCCTGTTGATGTACTGCTGGGAACCCTTTTCTCAGCCATTTCCCACTCCTGTTGTGAAAATGGAGCCACTGTGCCACTTGATCTGTCCTTGCCCATTAAGGTACATAAGGCACTTCTCTGTTGTATCTATCACTCTCGTTCTTATATATTCCTTAGCTTCGTCTCCTTCTAGCCTAACACCTTGAGCTCTAGTTATAAAGCTCTGCTCTACGCTTGTCTCATTTCTTGGGCAGTTTAGATTGTTCCAAAATTTCGCAGCTGCCTTTCTATATTTTTATGAACTTCTGCCAGCCACTTAGCCCAATTTCTTCTAATCTTTTCATTGATCAAAACAATGCTTTTTTTCTACAGCTTAGGAAGATGTCCCATTTTCTTTCAACATCATATGTTGGTTCACCCCGCTGCTTAGCATGTCTGTGTTTCCTAGAGGCTTACTGACGTTTTGCTGTGGCTCTCTTTACTTCCTCATCCCACCAAATTTTGGGTTTTGTGTCTTCTCTTCCGGGGTGACTTGTCACGTGCCTTAGCAAGCTCTAGCTCAAACAGTCTAATTAGATTCGTGTACGTCCACACTGTTTTATTATCCTCAGCGATTACTTTCTAAATTTGTTTAGTAGCTATTCCTATTTGCCTTTCTGAATAAAAATTCCTCTGTAGTTGCTCATCTTGTCTTTTTCCCACTTTTATTGCTCTTCGAAAACTTAGGTTGATACGTTTGTCATCACTACCCAAACTTCTGGAGCCACATTCATCTATGTGCATTCCCCTGAGCCTATCATACATCCTACATGGCATCAGTGCATAATCCATTGTCGACTGCAGCCTTCCTACCTCCCATGTTATTTGCTCTTCGCACTTCTCAGTACTGTTGCAAATGATCAAACCATGCCTTTCAGCATATCCATGATCATATTGCCTGTTGGGTCAGAACTATACCCATCTATATCTTCTATGTACGCATTCATATCTCCTAGTATAATTATCTCGCACTCTCCTCCTGATTCCTCAATGTCCTTTGTTATACACTTTCCCATTGCTTGGTTTTCCTCTCTAGTCCTTGCTCCCGTCCACAAGTACACCAAACCAAGGAGTGTCATCTGCCCAGCTACTTTTCCTTTTAACCATAAATGTTCCATGCATCCCTGCTAGACTCTTTGCCACCACACACTTTTAAGTTTAAATGCCCCAATTCCACCTCCCTTTTTGCTGCCTTCTGTTCTATTGCAATATTCCCACACGTAGTCTGGATTGCAAGGTGGTTGTTCCATGTCCCTAAGATGTGTCTCCACAACCCAATATCATCAGCCCCCCCCCCCCTGCCCCTTAACTGATCTTCTATCTCTTCCCACTTTAACCTATACCTGCCATCCAGCATGGTAATATAGCCTATGTGTGATTTAGCTCGGCCCTTGTTCTTATGTCGATTTCTTCTTCAACGGACCCCATGTGGCTTGAATATTGGTGTCCCTTTAGAATTGTCTTTGGCTACACTGTTGGCCTCAGGGCTCTGGATCCCCCTAAAAAAGCTGTGGCTTGACGACCCGTCCTACTGACAACCCTCCTTCACGTGTATGCCGGGCTCGTACACGTCTTGGTTCACCTCCATTACGCTGTATCTGAGCTGCCGGCTCATACCCTTGATCACACAGTTGGCCTCCACTACCCTCTTTTCGATCCCACGATACTGCCCCCAGACCTCTGGGACTGTGCATATGGTCACATGCACACTCCCAGAGGCGTCTCGAAGTTTACGCATCCCACCCTCTGACTGTCTCTGAAGGTTCTGAGTCTTTCCCTACAGCACATCATTAAGGCCGGCATGAATAATGATGAGATTTTTGCCCTCCATGCTGTCCTCTACAACCTCCTGAGCTTTGGCTACTGCAACCACCATGCATGACTGGGCGTCGACCCTCACTCTCCCATCTCCCTTCACTGTCGCGAAGGCGCCATCCATAACCCTGGCCACGTTAGAGTCCCCTACCACGAGGACTCATCTGTTTCTCTGCCGTACGTGTGCCCTGTGTTCTTGCCCTGCTCGAAGACTGCCGCGCCGCAAAGCTGTATGTTCTCGGAGCCTCGATCCATGCGGTGGCCAGGCACTCTGGCCCCCTTACCTCCCTTCTCGCCTGTTCCTTTCCGCCTGCCGCCTTTTCCGCTAACCACGCCTTCCATCTCACACCGGCCGGGGCAAAGCGCCATTAGCTCCTTTACACGCCGCTCGAGCACGGTCCGTCCTTCCCGTTCTTTTCTAAGGTCGCCTTTCATGTGCTCTAATAGGCTGGCGGTAGCCTTCTCCCGCTCACGCGACGCTTCGAGCTGTTTTTGGAGATCCATCCTCTGCTCCCGTTCTACCCTCAGCTTGCCCTGCAGCTCCTCAATGCTAGCCTCCAATCCTTTCATTTGCTCTAATAGGCTAGCGGTAGCCTCCTCCCACTCATGCGACGTTTCATGCTGTTTTAGGAGTTCCATCCTCTGCTCCCGTCCCACCCTCAGCTTCCCCTGCAGCCTCTCAATGCTAGCCTCCATGCGCCACACTGCCACATTCAGTGCCTCGAACAGCCTGCACAGGAAGCTCGCGTGGTGGCACTAGCCGCGGGAGGTGGAATTGTGAATAGCTGCACGGGGCCTCCGAGATGGCGGGCGCGCGGCGTGTTTCACTGCGGCCGTCCCAATCACACGAATAGAGTGACTAGCTCGCTGGATTTCATGCCGACCATTTGTGCGCCCGCGATCTCCGATGAGAGCGCAGCTCTGGCTGACTGGCTCGCCCTATGTCATCTCCTGACGCCGACAAGGGTTCTCGCCCTTGTCGGCGAAGTTTTTTTCCTATGTGATGTGCAAAAGAGCACGCAACAGTTTGACATATTCCTGAAATTAACTGGAAGGAACAAGACCTCATGTCACTTTCTCTAAGAGAAAAAACTACAGCATTGAGGTAGCATTAATTGTATTAATCCTAACCAGTTGGCAACTTAATAAATCGCTACTAATGAATCAATTATTCATTTTGACTTCCACTCCAAAATTTGCTCTTCTCTATGCAGAATGCCAGCGACGCATGCTCGCAGAGTAGCCACGCAAACGCCACAGCGTGAGCGTGTTACAAAGTAATAACACCCGCTGGAGAGTAACAGTCGCTGAACCGACCAAACTCGGTGCTCAGCATAAGCAACTCTCTTGCTCACTTCTCGCAATGTGCTGACGTCGTCAAGTCTAGCATGAGAGCCGCCCTCTCAAAGCGTACGATGCATAGCACATGCCCGCGAGGATTTGCCTGTTTCTCTTTCCAACTACCTCCCGTCGCGCCACAGAAGCAGGAAACAGGGCGGAGGTCTAGACTATGTCTAGACTGAACGTCACCGGCTCTGCGACGACCACGGGCTGGTTACATGTGTGCTTTGGTCACTTATGGTCGCCCATTGGCACTGGTGAGCTCTACAGTGTTCAGGGGATATCTTGGGGAATCTAAAAACGAACATCAAAATCTTTTGCTTGTTGAAGAAAAGTGCCGCACACGTTCAGAGTTCTGTGTATCTGGTACGAAACACTGTGCGTTACATAGCAGTGACAATACACACTTTTTTATTGTCCAGTAGTCTACCTCGATAAATACTTGATTTTCTGAAAGACGCCGTTTGGCCGCATATATGTGCTCCTTTGATTTAGATGCAGTTGAGATTGCTTCAAGTGAACACGATACTGATATTGTCATTGTGATACCAAAACGTACTCAAAATACAGATGACAAAAAAAGGAGACGATGATAACTCAGGCACCTTCACTGTGAAGGATGTGGGGAGTAAATGTAGGTTGGCTGATTGTGGCCTTTCACAATATTTGACAAAATTACTTATCTCATTATAAGTGGCACAATCAGGGCACCTAATTATCTAGAGCGTAAGTGGAAATTGGTTGACCACCAGACAGATATTCGTAAGCGATAAAATACTACAATGTTCTGTAATGATAGGAGGGCAATATGATTCAACGATGACAATTAGCTCAGTTTTCACCCATATACGCGTCTCCAGAAAGAGGGAATGCTAGAATGCTTCAGTCACAGATGAAATAATACCTTCTTGCAATGATCTATATAAAAAAATTTTAGCAGTTGCCATGCTTTTATTTGCCAATTGGACCAGAACAAAAACAATAACAGAAAAAAATACTTGCCTTGAGTGCAGCCAAAAGATTTGTTAATACTTTTTGCTCGCACGGGAGAAAAAAAAACATGCGCACGATGAAATCTCGGGCTCTCTGCTTTCTCCCGTGGTCTCCACTGCCAGTAAAACTCACATAAAACACGCCCTCTCGCGGTAGCTGGGCACGTGAGACAATACTCACTGGTTTTGCTGAGGGACGCAGCGATTGCGACGGCCTGAAAGAAGCACACTGAGCGCCCGCAATCTCGGAAGCCATGAGCTGCGCCTTGCAGTTTACAAACTGAGGTTATAGAGTCGTTGATTGTGACTGCTGGCATGCTTGCTTTTTCAGTAGCTGACCACTTGCCTGTCTTTATTGCTGCCAAAATTGAACCCAATAATGTTAAGCCATCCAGGGCAAAAGTCACTACAAAAGCTGATTACAAGATATTATGGGACAAAGGAAGTCAAATAAATTTTCGTGCAATGCACAATGAGGTTGCCAATACAGAGTCATTAAGTCTTACTATAATCAATATCAAATACATCGGCCTAATTTGCTCGTGATGGTACCCAATCTTTCGCAGGCGCTGAAACAAATGTACGGGTGCTTTCACAAAGAGAAGGGGCATAGAATGCAACAAAAAAAATACTTCATTAGGGTCGTCGAAAAAACTGAAGGCAATATTCGATGAGTTTGGGAGATGGTTAAAGCTGCAGGTCGTTTATATAACTGTAAGCGCATGTTATGTGATATCACGACACCGGACATGCTCGATAATAACACAGATAGTTGGGCAAGTTTGTGTGGTTTCCTCGTTATTTGAAGGTCGCAGGTTCAGTTCCTGCCCTTGGCAAGTTATCTTTTGATCCACTTTTCTGTCTTCACATTTACCTTACAATTAGGTCTAATCACTTTTCCTATACTTTCTTTGCATTATAGTCTGTTAGATCTCAACAATATTGTGTCTAACAAGAAAACACGAACTCCTAAGTATACACTTTCTTCCTTTAATCTATAACAAGGGGCTCGTTCTAGCAGACTTGTTGCCTTTAGGTAGTATAAAAGAGATTAGTGATCATCTATATATATATATATATATATATATATATATATATATATATATATATATATATATATATATATATATATATATATATATATATATATATATATATATATATATATATATATATATATATATATATATATATATATATATATATATATATATATATGCCCCGCCACGGTGGTCTAGTGGCTAAGATACTCGGCTGCTGACCCGCAGGTCACGGGATCAAATCCCGGCTGTGGCGGCTGCATTTCCGATGAAGGCGCAAATGTTGTAGGCCCGTGTACTCAGATTTGGGTGCACGTTAAAGAACCCCAGGTGGTCTAAATTTCCGGAGCCCTCCACTACAGCGTCTCTCATAATCGTATAGTGGTTTTGGGACGTTAAACCCCAGAAATCAATCACACACACACACACATATATATATATATATATATATATATATATACATATATATATATTTATATATATATATATATACATATATATATTCGCGAGCACCTTTATGGCTTCACTTGAAATCCCATTCATTGAGGGACGCACCTTGAAACCTTTCTACTACAGAAGATACTTAGACCATATTTTTATGATATGGAACCCCGAGGAGGGAAGTCTTTCCCGCTTCATAGAGGATTTTAACAAGTGCCACCCGTCAATTAAATTCACGCACAAAATTTCCGAAACTAGCATTAACTACTTGGACGTCACTGTCACGGTCAAAAATGACCGCTTGTCAACAAGCCTTTACAAAAAGCCTACAGACCGTCAAATGTACCTACATTTCAACAGCAGCCACCCAAATCATTGCAAAACGGGTATTCCATATTCCCAGGCCTACCGGTACCGAAGAGTATGCACCGATATGCGGGAATTAGACAGACACGCAGAACACCTAAAGCATTTCTTATTGAAACAAAATTATCCTGAAGACATTATTTACGATGCCATACTACGTGCTCGCAACGTGAACAGGAATTATATAATTGAGGGGCCAAACAGAGTATCTAAAACGACTTCCCAAACGAACCTTGTACTAACTTACTCATCAGCGCCACGAATCAACAACATACTTTCCCGCTATTTCAACATAATCAGGCAAAGCAAACGGCTAACTTCTATTTTCGCGAAGCCACCTCACGAGGTGTACCGCTGGGATAAAAATCTGAAGGACATTCTTGTCAGAGCAAAAACAAACACCCCCAAAATTCAATCAAAGTGCCATCCCTGCGGAAAAGCTCGATGCAAGGTATGCCCACAGATGGTCACAACACGTGAATCCAAAGCGAACTTCTCGGATGTCAAATTCTGCATAACTGAAAGGCTTAATTGTGACTTAGCTTTTGACAACTCCTCAAAATTTCCGTATCAAGGTAGCCCGCCAAGTCCAGCCTGTCAACCTGGCTCATGAAACTTTCTTTCAACGCATGCATGCACGTTTTCAGAAGCGCACCCCGTAGCACAGCATAAATAGTGCCTGACTTAACTATCTTAGAATGGCCTTAAGTGACCGGCAAGATACCCTTTACAGATCGGGAATTGTACCGCCAACACAATTACATTTTGAAATGTCCATTCATGCGTTGAAAGAAAGTTTCATGAGCCAAGTTGAGAGGCTGAAGTAGGCAGGCTACCCTGCTACGGAAATTTCGAGGAGTAGTCAAAAGCTAATCAAGTGGGTCAAAGGCGTAAGTGATACGCACAGGAGAACAGAGTGCGTGCACAATGAAAAGAAACCGATTGTGGTATCCTACGTGCACAAGTTTTCCCATTGCTTGAAAAATGTGGCCAGTAGGTATGGGGTACGCGTGGTGATGTCCGCTCCCAAAGAATTGTCCTCTGTTTGCTCCCGCGTGCATAAAAGAAGTTCGGGTTTACGAAAGGCCTGCTCGTTCTGTCCAGAGAAGAGAAAAAATGAATATGTTCAGTGTAAATCGTGTGTTGTATATATGTTGCCATTGTCATGCGGGGGGAGGATTGTATAGGACAAACCGGGCGGTGCATAATTGTGAGACTAAAGGAACACTTAACTGCTGTGTTGGGGGCTGGCTTGTCTCGACGAAGCAGAAGAAGAAGTAGACAGCCGACGGAGACGTACGCGGCCGGCGGGGACGCCGACCAGTCCGAACACGCGGGTTGGCGCGAAACGCCGAAGGGAAGAACGACAACCGCACTCCACGGTTACCTAACACACACTCTCTTTATATACAGTCGCCTTGAAAACCTGGATGCCAGAGCGGCGCCCCCTGGCATTCTCACATGTCATTCCGAAACCGAAACCCAGAACACAACAACAATCCCCTCCTCGAAAAAAGCACACCTATACACTGTTTATATTTATACATGCTCGATCGCAACATATTTTACAAGGTATGTACATTAGAACACATGAAAATTCAGAGCACGGCACACCGAACTCACACACTACAAGTCCTGAAAGTGCACTGACAAACAAGAAAAAATGTACACAACTGTTCGGAACAAGAGTTCTACATCACATAGTCTTCGAACCGACGCGGCTTCTGCCGCTTCCGCTTAGGGCGGGCCCTTTTAGGTGTAGAATCAGGTGTGTCTGCACCTTGGTCACTTGTGCTCTGATGTGACACATCAAGAGCAGTGGAAGATTGTGAAGGCTCTGAACGAGCGTTAAAACTTGCGGTCTCATCAGAGCTCGCAGCATGAGCTTCGGAAGAATTTTGCGGACCGGAGTCCGGTTCAACGGTCTCAGCCGAATTTGAAGGTTAGAAGTGAACCGTAAGACTTGGTGTACATGAACCAGTGACACCAACTGGTAACTCCTCCCCCCTTGAAGAAGAAATGCCTGTACATGGAGGCCACATGTAATAATCTGAGGGATACTTGAAAGGCGCGGACGGAACGTGATGGGGAAGACTTTTAGGTGTTGAAGGCGAATGCGTATGAAAAACAACAAGGCGCGAAGCATTCAAGACGTCACCATCACTTAAGCGAAAAGAAGTGGGGCTAACCTGGCCCAAGACTTCGTAAGGATCTCGATACTTGGGGCGCTTGCCTGGCACACGAACCTTGACTAGATCGCCAGTGCGAACTTTGGAGTGCTTTGCACCTCGATGGGTGTCGACATAGTTTTTCATTGCTTGTTGCTAAGAAAAAATCCTGGAACGGATTTGATCAGGAGAAGACACTGCTATGTTACGAGGCAAAGAGACTATGTCGAGAGCAAGTCGCGGTTGCCTACCGTGGAGAAGTTGAGCAGGAGACAATCCAGTGGTGCCTTGTTGTGTGAACCTGTACGAAGCTAAACATTCAGTCAAGACTTGCTTGAAAGGACGGTGCTCTAATTGGGCGATCTGGATATGTTCCTTCAGAACGCGATTAAAGCGCTCGATTTGCCCATTTGATTGGGGATAGAAAACTGATGACCTCAAGTGCTGAATTTCTCGTTGTGAAAGAAAAGCCTCGAAATGTTGGGACTGAAACTGTGGACCATTGTCCGTAACTATGGCATCAGGAAAACCTTCCCGGCTGAAGATTGAAGACAGAAACTCAATGATGACCTCAGAAGTAACCGTATGTGTGAAACAAATTTCTGGCCATTTGGAATGGTAGTCGATGAGAGAAACAATGAACCGGGCACTTTGCGGAACATTATGCAAAGGACCGATGATGTCCATGCCGAGTTTCTGCCAAGGCCGATCAGGCCACTGGACTGGCTGCAAGAGAGAAAATGCAGGTTTGGCAGACTTGTCAGCTGCCTGACATATATGGCAGTTGTAAACTGCATGCTCGACCTGCTTGTCAAAGGCTGGCCACCAGTACCTGTCTCGGCGATTCTGTTTGGTGCGGACAATGCCTGGATGGGCCTCATGGGCAAGCTGTATTAGCTTGTTACGGAAAGAACCAGGGGGGATCACGCGTTCATCGCGGAAAAGCAAGTCCTCGACACAAGACAGTTCCTGTCGGACTGCGAAGTAAGGCAAGAATTCAGAAGCAAGAGCACATTTGGAAGGCCATCCTTCATGTAAATATTTGAGAACTTGAGACAAAGTGGAATCTGCAGCTGTAGCTGCCTGAAGCTCAGCTTTTGTAATGCAGGAAGTAACTAATGAAACAACTTCCTCATCCCGCTCATCAGTAACCGGTATCTGAAGAGGAAGGCGCGACAGTGCATCAGCAACCACGTTATTAGAACCTTTACAATATTGAACACTGAAATTATAATACATGAGTTTGGCACACCAACTGGAAATGCGAATGGGGCGGCGGCCTTCGGATCCTGCAGAAAGAAGAGCAACTAGTGATTGGTGATCTGTACGTAATGTGAAGTGCCGGCCCCACAAGTAAACATGCCATTTCTCACAGGCAAAAAGACACGCGAGAGCTTCACGCTCTCCTACTGAATATCTGCGTTCAGCAGGGGTCATTGTACGTGATGCAAAAGCGATAGTGATCAGCTGATCACCTCTGAGTTGTTGAAACACTGCTCCGAGTCCAACATCGGACGCATCCGTCGTGATGACGATGGGAAGCTTCTCATTGAAAATACTAACAGCTGGCTTTGAGGCCAGTATTGACTTAACTCGAATGAAGCTCTTCTCCGCTTCAGCTGACCAGTTAAAAGGCTGTGCTTGACGAAGTAGGGTACGCAGTGGTTCAACAACATCAGCATAGTGAGGAACAAACTTGACATAATAACCAACAAGACCTAAAAAAGATTGCAAGGTTTTGGCATCAGTAGGCCGTGGGGCATTGACAATGGCCTTAACTTTAGATTCAACAGGTGTCAAGCCGCGGGAACTGACATTATGTCCTAGAAATTGTAACTCATTCACAGAAAAAAATGCACTTGTTATCAAGTTTCATACCACATTCACTGATGCGATTGAGAACAGTATGCAAGTTAGCATCGTGCTCTTCGCGAGTACGTCCCCACACCAAAATGTCATCCAAGTAACAAAGGGCGCCATTAAAACCCTTAAGAATAATTGACATCATTTTCTGAAACACGGCAGGGGCAGATGCAAGCCCGAAACACAAGCGGCGAAACCGAAACAAGCCTTCGTGCGATACAAATGTGGTTAAGTCTCTACTGCACTCAGAAAGTTCAACTTGGTGATAAGCGGACGCGAGGTCCAGCTTGGAGAAACACGCCGCTCCGGAGAGCTGATGAAGCAGTTCTTCAATGTGAGGAAGAGGAAACCCGTCTACGACGATCGCCTTGTTCGGTTCTCGTAAGTCGACGCATAGTCGAAGGGATCCATCTTTTTTCTTGACGACGACCAGTGGAGAAACTCAGTCGGAAGCACAGACAGGCTCGATGATTCCGCTGGCTTGAAGGCGAGACAGTTCCGCAGAGACTTGCTCACGGAGAAGAAGAGGAATGCGGCGCAGCTTGGCGCGCACAGGGCACACACCTGGTCGACGCATCACTTTATGCACAAAACCGCGCACACAACCCAGTTCACAGGTGAACAGGTGGTGGAATTCAGAAGGCGCGTTGGCCGGAAGATCATGTTGGACGTCGACTTGAGCACACGTCATAGACGCACCGACGATGTTGATGGACAAAGCCCTGATGGCATCACGTCCCAAAAGCAAGCTGCCATTGGCAGTTACATAAAAAGTAATGGAAGCAGTGCGGCTGCGATAGGAGACCTGAGCTGTAAAATGACCTAAATTATCAATCGTTTCCTTGGAATATGTTTGTAGAACGACGTGTGAAGGCAAAAGCCGAATGTTGGAAAAATGACTATGAAAGTCAGCGGCACTGATTAAAGAGACTGAGGCACCAGTGTCCACGAGAAATGACAAGGGCACATGGCCCACTGAAACTACGATGCTGGGCTCGGACGTAGTGTGGAGGCCATCCACATTTAAGCAGTGACTGTATTGGTTTGTGCAGTGCTCGAAGGAGCGGACGAAGAAACTGGTTCCGGAAGATTTGCTGGATGGGAAGTGCATACGGACGGAAAATGTCCGATTTTTCCGCACGCAAGACAAGGGCGGTTTCTCGCGGGACACTGCGCAAAATTGGCTAAATGCCGAGCCGATCCGCAACGAAAGCAATGTGCGGTTGCGCTTGGAGAAGAAATTTGCGAACGCAAGTTAGGAGCTCGGTGCTGTTCCTGAAAACCAGAATTTGGCGGTATGGGGTCGTCATATTGCCGGCTTCCTCGCCCCCGCGACGCAGAGAGGCCGCCATGTTGGCCGCCACGGAAGGACTGTGCAGGCGAGCGTCCATATTGGCCGCCCCGCCGAGTCGAAGGGCCGCCATGTTGACGCGTCCCGTGAAACAAAGAGCCGCCGCCTTGGCCCTCCGCAGCAGAAAGTTGCTGCAATGAATGCCGAGCGAATTGCTCCAACTGGGAGCGAATAAGCTCGTCCTCTCGCGCAATCGAGAGCGCTTCGGATAATGAAATCGAGGAGCCTTTTAAGCATGCGGCAGCGGACATCTTGCGAGGCTACCACGGTGAAAAGCTGATGGCGGATCATATCATCCTCGAGCGCGCTGAAGCCGCACGACGCTGCGAGCGTTCGAAGAGAAGTAATGAACTCGGCGACTGGCTCGCCAGGCAATTGTCGCCTTTCTTGGAATTTTACGCGTGCGAGATAATCGCACGAGACATCTTTAAAATGCTCATCGAAAAGAGCTACAGCATTCTTGAAGGCATCGCCCAACGCTGGCGTCGGCGACGCGTTGGTGGCTTACAAAGTATAGAAGAGCTTTAACCCGGCAGGGCCCAACGCGTTAAGAAGCAGGGCCTTGCGACGCTCGGGCTTGCTGGCCTCCTCCCCGGCCGCGTCTGCGTAGGCCTGAAACACCAATTTCCAGTCCGCCCACGGAAGTGGCGGACAACCGCACTCCATGGTTACCCAACACACACTGACTTTATTTACAGTCGCCTTGAAAACCTGGATGCCAGAGCGGCGCCCCCTGGCATCCTCACATGTCATTCCGAAACCGAAACCCAGAACACAACATTAACCGTTTTAACGGCTGCTGGCGGGTTGGACCTGCCAGCTCATTGTAGGAAGTGTGGCTACTAACCATTGGCAGATAAAGCCACTTGTTTGGTTGGACATTGGGACAAGTGCTCTAGGGAAGTCATGGAGACCCTTTTCATTGAAAGGGAGGAGGAAAGGTGTGTGAATAAGCTGTCTGTGGCCCTTGGTGAAAAGGAAGTTCAGTACCTGGATTCAGCGCTCCTATGTTAAAGTAAATATTAGTTTGTTATGGACTGTTGCGTCTGATTTTGGCAAGTATGAAGATGTGTTTTTTGCTTTTTCACGGTTCTTAGACACGTGTTGCTGTTCAATATGATTAGGCATGTTTCGTACCTTGTTTGCTTTGACGCGCAGACGCCCTTGGTTTGCCACGTGATCAAGTTGAATGCTTAATATATCTGCGTGTGTCTTACAATAAAGTTTAGTTACGAGTTCAGCAAGGGGTCGTATCTTCTTCTGTCCTTGTCTATATTTTTGCGCTGTTTTAGCATATATATATATATATATATATATATATATATATATATATATATATATATATATATATATATATATATATATATATAAAGTACTGGATTTACCTAGACAACGCCCGTAAAGAAAGAGTGCGAGGAGGACGCCAGCGCGAGCATCAGGACTGCTCGCGCGCTATTGGTTCCTCTCTGTTGGGGACGTGCACACCTATAGGTGACGTGCCCGCGATGGAATGTGCGGAGTTTTTCCGGCTGTTCCATCTTAGGGAAGCACCCACAACCTGCCGCCGCACTCTTTCTCTACCTTTCCCTTCTGTGGCAGCTTGGGCTAGTTGGTATGGCATGACGATAGTTATAGCACGAGAACAAAACAACGACATAGAGACAAGAAGGAGACGTCTCCTTCTTGTCTCTGTGTCGTCGTTTTGTTCTCGCGCTATAGCTATCGTCTTCCCTTCTGCCTTTCTGCATCCCTCTTTCCCTTTCCCTGTAAGAGCTGAGCCGAACCATGCTACCCGCAAGAGTTGTAGAAGAGTGACTTTTTTGTTTTGTTTAATTGAATCAATCACCACATCATACACGCCACCGCTGGCATGGTCGACGCTCATGTGCGAATTGAAGTTCGAAATTACCATCTAACGTTCAATCACATGCATCACACTTCTGTCACACACCATACCAGTTCCAACTGCCCTTGCAGAAACGCGATTCCGACTGCAATGGCAGACGCCCAGACGCTCACATCTGAATTAGACGCCAACACATCAAACGTGAAGAGTGTCTCAGTCAATGACGCAGTTCCGAATGACATGGAAGCCTCGCGCACATTTACGTGGGAAATATACGCCAGTTTGCGTCGTATATACGTCGTTTATATGCAGAAGTGCCTTTTCGTCGACTTCTGCATGGACGGATGCGCACGAGTGCCTCGCCAGCTACAGCAAGGCAGCTAATACGACGATCCAGGTCGTGTTAATGGTATTGCTGCTGTCTGTCCTGAAGGCGTCGCGGAGGCAGTTCCCGTTAACAGTCGGAACCTCTTCACTCATTGAAACCATCACCGTGCTATCGCCATCTTATCGAAATTCACTCGCTCACGCCCTCGCCACACGGTAGCAATCCATCCAAGACACCGAAGGGGCGAGGGTGCTTCGGCACGATGAGAGTGGTTCTTAAGATAGGGAAAGGAAGAGAAAAGTGAGCCCCGTTATTGTCTGCTTCAGTGTGCGACACCGCCACAGGGCTCACAAGGGATGGGGGTGAGGAGGGATAAAAAGAGTAGAAGTAAAGGTATAGGAAAGAGGAAGAAGAAGCAACAACAAACTGAGGGGATAGGAGAGACAGGAAAGATGCAAGCACGGTCACTGGAGTCCGAGGACGGGGTACACTTGCGAGAGATGTTGTCAGTGTCTGTAGATGGCGTAGAGCAGGTCCAGTAGGTCAGAGCTGCGCTGTCGTCGAAGACCGTCGGCGACAGGAGGTGACGTAGGGCCAGCCCAGTCGGCCAGAGCTACGATGACGCCGAAGGTCGCGAGCCCGCGGGCGCACAACCGGTCGGCACGAAATCCAGCGAGCGAGTGCTTCGGCACGATGGGACAGTCGTAAACACTTCTCTGCGTTTCGGTGACTCGGCGGCCGAGCGAAAATTCGCCCCATGTCTTTGCTTCAAATGACCATGAAGCGGGCAATCTTGGGGGAGTTAACAATGCCCTCTCGGAGGCTTCCGCGGCGTCTGAATAGGCAGTTCGAGCACCCACCTGAAGTCTTTTCTTCGCTACCTTATTGTGTAACCCAGACCCCGTCCCTCGTTACCATGGATTATGGCGGGGGATGCACCACTTAGCCGGAGAGGGTGGGGAGCATGGCTGAAAATGAGGTGCAGGTGCGCAAGTTTAGTCGGTGTCGCTGCGTTACCAGAGTGCGCGTCACCAGCACGTCACCTCCAGAGGCGAACCAATAGCGCGCGAGCCATCCTGAGGCCGGCTCTGGCGTCCTCCTTGCACTCTTTCTTTTCCCTCTCTCTTGCGATGCGGGGCCAGCAATTCCAAATACGCCTCCGGGCTGTTTGTTCATTACCTGCCTCGTCTTTCTCTACTTTGCGCCAGGTGTCCTGGCTCCTAAAACACGATGTCGATCTTCGTCACTACACTCGGCCATGCTGCGTCTTTGTACTGGGAGCTGCTGTGATTGTATGCAGTGGGCCGTACTCGCTGTGCCGCTGCTCTCGGGCTGTCGGTGTTGTGGACGCCACAGCTTGTCCAGCTCAGCTGCCAAACAATCTTGGAGGTCAGAACTAGCTGCGTCGAAATGGTCAGCGTAGACCTCATCTACGCTGATAGTTTTTGTGGCAACTTGAAAGACATCGCGTCCACAGGAGATACATGCTCTTGCAAAGTGGCTACATCAGTTGCACGCTGTTGAGTTGCTCCTTTTTCAGAAGCTGTGTTGGTAGTGCAAGAAAGTGTCTACGCTGCACCGCAACCTGCTGCACTAAGCGACGACGTCTGGGCTGCTTGCGGTGCTTCGAGAGGCATCGAGTGTGCTGGTAGACATTTGCAAAACACTCAGGACCGAGCTCAGGAAGTGGCTCATGTGGTAACTCATGCTCTTTCAGCATTGTCATTATCAGGCTTCTGCTCGAGCTGTTGTGTCTTATAGTTCCACGCGCACCAGAGCCAATTTGATTTGAAGCCGCATCATCATCTGGAAACATGACTTGCACTGGTGGGTCTCTGATGGTAGCGAGCCCAGTTAGGATAGGTACCTCAGTTTTTTTTTCTGGCAATGGCGCTTAGCACGTGGGGAACGTACGCACACTTGGCCAATGGCTGCCTTGATTTCCGAGAATGTGGCTTTCGACTGAGGGTCGAATGTGTAGTGGTTGGTTGTCCTTTGTTGCGATGAAACAGACTCTGTCACGGAGCCAGCTGGTGCTTCTGTAAGCTCTAGTGTTCGCCAGCCCTGAGGTCGCCTAGGTAGTTGCTATGAATAGGTGATCTCTGCGTCTGCTCGAGATGTTAACGTGTGAAATACCGACGCGGCTGCAAAGATGAGAACTGGTAAGCCTGGTCGTTCAGGAATGGTGGTACCAGGGCAGGTTAAAAAGTTGGCTTCTGGTAAGCTGCAGAGGTGGTTCTCCTCCTGGGGTGCATTCTTGGTAGTGGTCATTGTCACATACTTATCTTAGGAGCACTTGCATCGGATAGAATTACAAGAGATGGAAGACGGGCGTGGCACAAACAACACACACTTTATAATGCAAGAGATAACAGGCAAAAATTAAAAGGAAAAAGGAAACAAACACTCGCTGACAAAAATTACGCCTATAATGATGCAAGGAAAGTAGCCTGCAAACCAGCTTAAATCTGTTCTTAGCCTTTAGTCACTGTTCTTAATCCAATATGGCGCCACCACAATGAAACGCTCTTACGGTTCACGTCACCTTCTTTCCGGTGCCGTGTCAAGGTTCGTCACGTATGTAGTTGACTTTCTCCTCAACCTCTTTGCTGTCGCCGTTGGTTGGTCCCACCAAACGAGCCACCCGTCGTTGTCGCCGGCACCCCAGACTCAGTAGTCTTCTTCGGCCCCGCTAGGCTAGGCTTAGTCTCGCCATGAACTCTCTTGATGGCAAGTCCGCTCTGCTGACTGACGTGGGCTGTCGCCGTCCTGCCCTGAAGTGGGAGGGCTGCAAGACGACCAGGAACTGCTGGGTCAGGGTATGGCAAGTACGGGCAGCCTCACTCATAACCTTCGAGGTCGACGGCCACTCCCTGGGCCTCTCACCCCCACATCTCAAAACAGGCCGTTCATGCTGTCCCTGTCGCCGTAGCGACACTCGTTCTCCACGTCCCAACAGCTCGGCGTGCCAACGCACAGTGCCAACTCATCCTCTGGGATTTTTTTTTCTCCAAGGCCTGGGTCACGTGCCACGAGTCTTTCTGCGACCAATCTTTTGCGTATACGTGGCTGTTGGGCATGCTCTCGGGTGAATCTTTTTCTTTCAATGCACCATCACAGTGCTTCCACGTTTGGCAAGCGCCTCGTGCCTCTCCTTTACTAATGACAGTCATGTATAATCGGGTGGTCGTGGAGAGGTGAGGGTGATTCCGTTCAAAAGCAGCTATGAGCTATGCGCTTCAGTCCACCCAGGACTGCTGCCATATGCCTTCGTATCGATACCATGCCGCGGCAGCAATCTGAAGGCGGTCTATAGCCAAGCACCACTTCTTTTAGTCTGTTCAGGCTTTTCCGATCTGCGAGAGTGTTGACAGTTGCCACCCATTTCTCAGCATCGTCCTTGAATCTGCAAAACTCCAGTAGCTCAAGGCAGCCGGTGGTGGTGGCACGACAAGGAAAACTCTGAAAAATAACAACGTGAGCCAATTGAGTTGGTGGGGAAGGTCGGTGAGGGTCTACCAGAGCTTTCGGTGGCTCTCTGGTGAGCTTTCTTCGTGGTCTCGCCAGGCGGCTGCGGTCAAAGCCCCATCAATCACGTGCAGTCCTAGCAAGGCCGCTGGGAACAGCACAATGGTTGATGCTATCATTTACTTATTTATTTATTTAGGTACCCTCAGGGCCAGAGGCATTAGAAAGGGGAGTGGGTTACAAGTAGTTACAAACATAATATAAAACAGAGCAAAACAAGGTATAAACACAACAAAACCAGGAAAATGCAATGTACTTCAATGTTACACGTTATACAATGTTAGCTAAAGCAGTTTGAAAAAGTTGGTGGTCCGAGATTGTTGCCGTCAGTGCGGGTAGATTGTTCCATTCCTGTGATGTACGTGGTATGAATTACTGGGAAAAGGAGTTAGTTCTGCAGGACGGCAAGCCGACTTTATGAACATGATTTATGCGAGCTGAAATGTACCGAGGAGGCAGAATGAGTTCGTTACGTAGCTGGCTGTAATAGAAAAGCTTATGGAAAAGACAAAAGCGAAGGATTTTCCTACGAGATGATAAGGAAGGAAATCCGAGGCTGGATTTCATAGTGCTTATGCTGGCAGTCCGGTTGTAGTTAGAGAGTATAAAACGAACAGAGTTATTTTGAACCATTTCAAGTGAGTGTATTAGATTTTCTTGGTTAGGAACCCAAACTGATAGCGTTGACCTCAAGGTGGAGTTGCGCGGTGATGCGCAAAAGCTCAACAGTGCTTTTGGGTGACCCACATGCGCAGCAAGTGGTGACGTCCGAAGAGTAGTTCTTCATCAGCTTACTCACTGCGGTGGTATCCTCGACCGAGAGAGCTTGGACAGCACCCCTAATCGGATGAGGTGATGTAAGAGTACTGAGCGAGACGTTGTCGCTGTGGGAAGTGCGAATGGCATTCCCAGGCAACATTAGGCTATGCACTGTCTTCATGGGGGCGGGGTAAGCCTGCCAAGATATATATATATATATATATATATATATATATATATACCAAAAACAAAAGTGATGCTGGGTCTGGGTAAGATTATCAGTAGGGAAGAAGACGCACGTACGAAGTGATTTTATTAATAAAATAAAATCACTTTATACGTGTGTCTCCTTCCCTACGAATATATATATATATATATATATATATATATATATATATATAGTCCAGTAGATCCTCCGTGAGCGGTCACAACGTGGTTTATTTCGACGTTTCGACCTAGAGTCTGGCCTTCATCAGGATTAAAGATACAGTTTGTTGGTGCTCAGCTTTATACAATCTCAAATCTGAGGGCAAGGAAAGAGGAAAAAAAGACATTAAAGAAAAAAAGGAAAAAAAAGAAAACGGAAAGAAAAAGAAGAAAAAAGAGAAGAAGAGAAAAATAATATACGGTGGACGCCCCTCGGGTGCCCCCCTTCCACTCTTCCCTACACTCCCCCCTCATCTCTCTCCCCCCTCTCCCCTTCACCTTTCTGATGTCAGCGGTCTGTGTATGTTTCCGTTCACTAACGCATTCCTCCCGATCAGACGGCCCCTCCTGGCACTGGCGGTTCGGTGTGGGGCAAAAAAGAGCTTTTTAGGAAGTCCTAAGCCTTTAACTACTCGGGGTCCCGTAAACAATTCGTCGTAGAAGGAGGGGTACTGCGTATTGTGGCAGAGGCTGGTAAGCGGGCATTTTAGGGGCGAAGCTCCTTAGGGCGTGGGCTGTGCATCCCCTGTAGTCTGTATGTAGCCACCTCTAGCTTAGTTCTTGCAGTGTTCACTAGATGGCGGTACCGTCCCCTGTATGTAGTACCTTGGAGTATGGGTAAATGAGAGTGATAGATACATGGAGGTACAGGAAAAAGCCTCGGCAGCAAAAGGAAAGAGGAATGCGGCAATAATGAAGCACAGAGCGTTGTGGGGATACAATAGGTATGAGGTCTTCGAGGTCTGTGGAAGGGTGTAATGGTTCCAGGGCTTACTTTTGGGAACTCAGTGGTGTGCATGAGGGCAGAGGTGCAAGCGGGAATGGATGTAAATCAAAGGACTGTGGGACGCCTCGCGTTGGGTGCTCACGGGAAGACGACAAACGAGGCTGTAAAGGGCGATATGGGGTGGGCAGGTATTGAGGCGAGGGAAGCGCAGAGCAAAATAAGGTTCGAAGAAAGGCTAAGAAATATGAAGGAGAGTAGATGGGCAGAGAAGGTGTTCCGTTATTTGTATAGGAAGAGCGTGGACACACAGTGGAGAAAAAGAACTAGAAGACTCACTAGTAAGTATACGGCTGGTATTGTAAGCCATATGTCAACAAAGAGCGTTAAGGGAAAAGTCAGGGAGGCGGAGAGGATTTACTGGATGGCAGCTATGGAGAAAAAACCGGCTTTGAGTAACTACCGAAAGGGCAAAAATGAAATAAGGAGGGAGGCATTTTACGATAATTCAAGGGGAAGCGCTTTACTGTTTGAAGCGAGATCGGGTTGCCTTAGAACGCGTAGTTATAAAGCAAGATTCAGTAAAGAAGAAGAACAATGCACATGCTGCGGGAAAGATAAGGAAACGGCGGAGCATGTTCTGATTGAATGTGGAGATATCCACCCAGGTGTACGTTTGGGCACGAGCCTACAGGAAGCCTTGGGTTTTAGGGACAACAATGGAAAGCTGAACACACCCGCGATTGAAATAAGTAAGAGACGGTTAGAGTATTGGTGGCAGAAAATTAGAGAGAAAGGACAAAAATAAATATTGGAAAAATAAAATATGGACAGTGTGCCGTAAATGGCAGAGAACTTAAGCTGAAAATTTACCTTTTTTTCCATTAAGATAGAATTTATCGAAGTAGAGGCATTAGGCCAACATAAAAAAAAGAAAAAATGTTTTTTTTTTTTTTGTCGAGCCTGGTGGCATACTTGTCACCACCCCGTTATAAAGGGGACACTCATAGCATCCATCCATCCATCCATGTAGCCACCTCTAGTTTAGTTCTTGCAGTGTTCACTAGATGGCGGTACGGTCTCCTGTATGTAGCCACCTCTCGTTTAGTTCTTGTAGTGTTTACTAGATGGTGGTACTTGTAGCTGATGATGAAAATATGCAAGATGTTATAAACTAGAAAGTGGTACTTGTAGTTGATGAAAGACGCGAGATCTTATAAAATAGGAATGATGTCACATATGGCGTGTGTCATTGGTTGAAGGCGATCGTTCGATTTAGTGCGGCGACGTACGCTAGGGGGAGCGTTGTAATAAAATCCGTTCGCTGTTGGCGCGCGCTCGGAGTCGCCGGATGGATAAGGCTGCACAGCGGAGAGAGCGCAAGGCACAGACCATAAAGCCGTCATAATGAAGGGACATCGCAAGCCATCCATCGTCTAAGAACAAATAAAAGTTGATTTGTGTATATACACACACACCGTTTCTCACGTCTTTACATGATGATCGACTGGGCGAATTACACGGAAGATTCACAGTTTACCGATGAATCCCTCCGGAGCTTCGCCCATTCATCATCATTCACCTCATGAATATGCCGTAATTTTTTTTAGGAAGTTCTAAACCTTTAACTACTCCGCGCCCTGTCAACATTTCGTCGTCAAAAGAGGGGTGCTCCGTATTGCGGTAGGCTGTGCAAGCGGGTGCAATGCGAATTCCTTGCCCGCTTCTGGATTACGCGTGTAGTGGGGGCCTCCCGGCTGTGCACAGGGTTGCTCTTGGGCATGTCATGCATGGCACAATTGATTGGGTAGTAAAATAAAACAGAAAACAGATGACAGCTGCACTTAGGAAGAGTAGTTACACTTGGAATTGTTTTGGGTTGTCCAGTGCCCTTCGCAGCTGCAGTGCCGTGAACTCAGTTACTATTTTCATTATTGCCGTTATTGTTTTCTAAAGCTTTAATTGCTGCAAGTGTATCAGGATTCTCATTTATTCCTCTATCGAGGGTGTTAAATCGGTGGATAAGGTATGACTCTCGTTGTTCACGTTCTCGATTTGATTTAAATCCCGTCTCTAAGAGCGTTACTGATAGTTTGTCGAATGCATGGTCGGGAAGATTGAGATGTTTTGATAGAGGTAGACTTGGGGCTGATTTCGCATGGGCTCTGTGATTATTGAAACGAATCCTAAATGGTGTTTCTGTTTGTCCGATGTACTGCATACCACACACGTTGCATTCAAGTAGGTATACCACATTAGAGGAATCGAATGTTAGGTTTCCTCGTATGTTAATCGAAAACTTGGATTGCGTGCTGGTTGCTTTGTCTGTTTCTCGCATCGCCTTACATACAAGACATCGTGGCTTTAAACAAGGGCGGCATGAATTATTGGGGGGTGATGTGTTAATTTGGGAGTGGACTAGGGTGTCTTTGAGGTTACGTGGTCGTCGGTAAACGACGCTTGGAGCGGATGGGAATGCGCGTTTCAGACATTCACTTTGTTCCAGAATGTTGTAATGTCGTTTAAGGATTTTGTTCACATTGGGGAAGTTTGTGCTGTAAGTCAAGCAGAGGTTTGTTCGTTGTGGGTCTTCTCGTGATGGTTGTTTCATAAGTAAGTCTTCACGCTTTAGTTTTCTCGCTTTTTGAACAGCGTCATTAATTACATGTGGGGGGTATTTTTGTTTCTCGAGCATAAGTTTTAGCCTCTGTGAGCTCGTGTCAAAGTCAGCGTCTCTAGAGCAGATTCGCTTAAACCGGTGAGCCTGGCTGTATGGAACACTGTTTTTACAGTGGCGTGGGTGATCGCTTTGGTAATGGAGGTATTGTTGTCTATCCGTTGGTTTGCGATATAGGGTTGTAGAGAGCTTCTCTTCTTCTATCGTTATGGTAACAACAAGAAAATTTACGGTAACTTGCGAGTATGTGTGTGTGAAGTGTATGTTCGGATGTACAGCATTGTAAGCGTCGATAAAGCTGAGAAGTTCGTCCTCGCTGTGGGTCCAAATAAGAAAGATGTCGTCTATGTATCTTCTGTGTAACATTGGTTTCAAAGAACTTTGTGCAAGAAATTCAGATTCTAGCTTTCCCATAAATATGTTGGCATAATTAGGTGCCCTTTTGGTGCCCATAGCGGTCCCGCTGATTTGTCGAAAATACTCTTGGTTAAACTCGAATGAATTTAATTCGAGGACCATCCTCGTCAAAGTTGCAATGGCAGAGAAATCTGGGGTGTTAGATTGTCTATGGTTTGTGTACATGTTTTGTAATGCAGCTATGCCGTCATCGTGAGGAATATTTGTATATAATGAAGAGACATCAAGAGTAACCAAGTACGAGTTTTTCGGCACACAGATACCTGCAATGTCTCGAAGAAAATGTGTGGTGTCTTTTATGTACGACGCGAGGGTGCATGGAATGTGGCTTATTAGTTTGTCCACGTACCCTGATATGGGTTCAGTTATTGTACCGATGCCTGATATGATTGGTCGACCTGGGTTACCGGGTGTATGAATTTTTGGGAGGGTGTAGAAGCGACCTGGACGAGGGTATGCTGCTTGCATCAGTTTGTGGTCAGTGTTGGTTATCTTTTCTGCGTCCAACAGTTTCTTTAGTTCTGTTGATACGATACGTTTGTATTCGTCTGTCGGATCACCTGGGAGGCGTTCGTAAAATCTTGAGTCGTCTAGTTGGCGGTATGCTTCTTGTAAGTACTTGGTTGTATTAAGGACTACAATTGCTCCTCCTTTGTCAGCTGGTTTTATTGTTATGTCTGTCCTAGATGCCAAATTTTTCATACTTATTTTTTCAGATTTTGTCAAGTTTTCTCGGTTTCCTTTCTGTCTGTGGTATTCGTGTACTATATCTTTCTGTACTGCGGTGATATAAAGGTCCAAGCACTTGTCTAGATTACTGTTCGGTGTCCAATCATTTGATTTACGACGGTGAATTGTTTCGTGGTTAGAAGGCCTGTCCAAGAAATATTCGCGCAACCTTAAGCTTCGACCGAAGTTGTCGAGGTCTCGGAGCAAGTGGAATTCATCGAAAAATTTTGTGGTCGGGCAGAAGCTTAGTCCCTTAGATAGCAGTTTTTCTTCGTCAGGTGACAAGCTCGTGTCCGATAAGTTTACAACTACAGTGTCCCAGGGTGTGTTCCTAGATGGGTGCTCGTTTGTACCATTAGTGATTTCCTGGGTGGTGGTGTTGTAGTGATAAGGAACTATATCAGGGAACGCGGGTTTGGGCACATGGTCTCTTTTGAGTTTATGAATTTTTGTGGTCATGATGGCTTGGTATTTATTCTGTTCAAATTCTGTTAATCGCGTGATTTCTTCGTTCGATAACGTGTTGTGGCGGAGAATGGTGTTGGTCATAGCGACCAGTTTCTTTACCTGCTTATCACTGTGATTAAGAGCGATTTCTGTTAATTTAAGAAATGCCTCAAGGAGGACGTTTTTCCATGTTATTTGGTCGTGTTCATCTAGATTTGTAGCGGCTGGGGTGAGGGAGAGTGTCATACCCTTGGGGGCTATTCTAGCACGAAGGTACACTTGCAATGTTGATTTATGCATTTCATGTCTAATTCGTTTGTCAGCAAGTTTTCGTACTTTAAGGAAAGTGGCACTGCAACTGGGAAGCGATGAGCTGGACTTACATTTCAGAAGTCAATCTTCTTTTGGGTGCGGGGATGGCACTGATGAGGTGCGCAGGTTGTAGTTATGTCCGGCAGGCCTTCGTCGTTGTGGGGAGGATTTCGGCGTTGGGCTCCCGGCGAACGTGTTCGTTGGCAGTTCTGGGGTCCGCAATAGGGGGACGCGGTTTCCTAGTTCGGCAGGCTTCCCTTTGAGGAGTGGTGTAGTGGTGCTGTCATGTAGTGCTTTTGGTCTCGACATCCGAAATGGAGGGACGCGTGTTGGCTGTTCTGCAGACTTCCCCCCTAGTAGTGGTGCGCTGTTGATGATGATGAGGGGGTGCTTGTGGCTCGCGGGAGTCACAGTTTCGCCGATCGTCGGGAACTCATCTGTGATGTTGGGTGGGTGTGGGGCTCCTGGTGTATGTTGATATGCAGAAGTCTTCTCGTGGGTGTCTTGTTGTGTTGAACGCATATTCACGGGAGCTGCTGGTTGAGTCGACCACCCCGTGATAGCTTCGAAGTCTCCGCGACCGAGTGCTTTCTTGAGGGTTTCGGCAATGAAAGCGACACCCATAAAACTCGGATGAAGCCCATCCGCAGCAAGAAAGCGTCTTGGTGGCAACTGCTCGAATTGGTAGTCAATGTATGACACCTTGCTGGGTCTTCGGCAGTAGGCCTTGACTGTCTCGTTGAATTGACGAGCGTCCCGGTTGAAGCGGTGCACGAATTGTTTGTTCGATCATTCCAGGTGTAGGTTGAGGTAACGGGGCAGCACGCATGAAACAACGAGCCTTTCCAGTTCCTGGCGTGTTCGAAGCGTGTTGTTCACTAGGCGGCGAAGGCGGCGTAGCGATTCCTCTAGTCCGTACGACGCCAGCTCGCTCGTACCGACGTGAAAAACGAGCGTGGTCACAGATCGTGGTATGTCAGCAAGCTCTTTCTCGATGTCGAATGTAGAGGCTCCGCGGATAATCACAGAGCCCATGCGAAATCAGCCCCAAGTCTACCTCTATCAAAACATCTCAATCTTCCCGACCATGCATTCAACAAACTATCAGTAACGCTCTTAGAGACGGGATTTAAATCAAATCGAGAACGTGAACAACGAGAGTCATACCTTATCCACCGATTTAACACCCACGATAGAGGAATAAATGAGAATCCTGGTACACTTGCAGCAATTAAAGCTTTAGAAAACAATAACGGCAACAATGAAAATAGTAACTGAGTTCACGGCACTGCAGCTGCGAAGGGCACTGGACAACCCAAAACAATTCCAAGTGTAACTACTCTTCCTAAGTGCAGCTGTCGTCTGTTTTCTGTTTTATTTTACTACCCAATCAATTGTGCCATGCATGACATGCCCAACAGCAACCCTGTGCACAGCCGGGAGGCCCCCACTACACGCGTAATCCAGAAGCGGGCAAGGAATTCGCATTGCACCCGCTTGCACAGCCTACCCCAATACGGAGCACCCCTCTTTTGACGACGAAATGTTGACAGGGCGCGGAGTAGTTAAAGGTTTAGAACTTCCTAAAAATGCCCGCTTACCAGCCTCTGCCACAATACGCGGTACCCCTCCTTCTACGACGAATTGTTTACGGGACCCCGAGTAGTTAAAGGCTTAGGACTTCCTAAAAAGCTCTTTTTTGCCCCACTCCGAACCGCCAGTGCCAGGAGGGGCCGTCTGATCGGGAGGAATGCGTTAGTGAACGAAAACATACACAGACCGCTGACATCACAAAGGTGAAGGGGAGAGGGGGAGAGAGATGAGGGGGGGGGGTGGAGGGAAGAGTGGAAGGGGGGCACCCGAGGGGCGTCCACCGTATAATATTTTTCTCTTCTTCTCTTTTTTCTTCTTTTTCTTTCCGTTTTCTTTTTTTTCCTTTTTTTCTTTAATGTCTTTTTTCCCTCTTTCCTTGCCCTCAGATTTGAGATTGTATAAAGCTGAGCACCAACAAACTGTATCTTTAATCCTGATGAAGGCCAGACTCTAGGCCGAAACGTCGGAATAAACCACGTTGTGACCGCTCACGAAGGATCTACTGGACTATATGCAACGCTACGGCCACTCAACCACCATGCCTGCCTATATATATATATATATATATATATATATATATATATATATATATATATATATATATATATATATATATATATATATATATATATATATATATATATATATAAATTCCTGCCCACGGCTGGTTATTTTTTCATCCACTTTTCTTTCTTTTTATTTACATTCCATTGGTTCTAATAATTTCCCCTGTACATTCCTTGGCATTACTGTCTGGTTGGATCTCATTAATATTGTGTTAAAACACGAAAAAACGAGCCCTTAGATATACACTTTTTCCCTTTATATATATATATATATATATATATATATATAAATATATATATATATATATATATATATATATATATATATATATTGAAAGTCTTCCTGGATTCGGTCGAGTTATAAGTAATCAGATGAAGCTGACGAGCAAACGAAAAACGATGATTTATTGCCAACATTTTGGCAGGGCATACATGCATATGACAGTAACACGCACTTCTTAAGGACATGACATGGGGGCCCCTTATTGTGAATAATCAGTCTTAACAATGTTGACATACACACATGTTAACAAAAAGATATTCAGGCACGCGCAGCGTTTTGTAGATAGCGGAGCAGCAGTGCGCGATACAGAATATGGGAAGGCAAGGTGACGTGAAAACATAAGATACAAACAAAATGACGGACACTTGTGATATCGCAACATTTGTGAATGAATAAAAACAATAAAAACGGCAATGCGTTGTTAAGTCGCGTTCGTTGTCAATAAAGTATGCACAAGCATAATATCACCATTCATGTCACAATGTGGTAACACAGTGTGCATATGCTCTGGTCAACGTTCTGGTGACATCGAAGCGGAACTCATGACTTTCATTGCAGACTTTAACAAGGTTCACCCATCTATTTCATTGTCACAATCGTACTCGAAGGAATCCATCTGTTTCCTGGATGTAACAGTATCCCTTTGCGGTGAAAAATTATCTATTAAAGTATACAGAAAACCCAGCGACGTTCACTGATACCTTCATTTCAAAAGCAGCCATGTAAAACATTGTAAGACGAGTATACCCTACAGTCAAGCACTTCGTTTCAAAAGGCTGTGCTCTAAAGATATAGACTTTGTTGGAAACTGCGCTAAGCTTCGTGATGCGCTAACTCTAAAACAGTACCTGCCTCAGATTGTCGACAACGCGATCATGCGCGCCGATGTGATGGACTGAAGAGCGCTTCTAAAATCAAATAAAAAAGCTGCGCACCGGAAGCACATCAATTTAATTCTGACACACGATTTCAAATGCTAACGTGATCCTCAAAAGGCACTAGAACATACTAATGCAGAGCGATCGTCTCAAAGACGTCTTCCCGGAGCCTCCACGAGCAGTTTACCGGCGATCGAGAAACCTACGAGACATACTTACGTCATTCAAATTATCAACGCCAGTTCATGTCGGGTGTCACCCATGTAACAAGGCACGCTGCAAGGTGTGCCCCCACATGACCACATCACGAATCGCTAAGAGCTCTGCGTCAAACTTCAATCTCTGGATAAAAGGAAATTTCGACTACGGCACGAACAATGCGATCTACTTGCTTCAATGCTCATTGTGTGACCTCCAATATATTGGTCAAACGGAGACAGCTTTCCGGTTGCGCTTCAATAATCACAGGTCACATGTCTTTAGCCTGCCTAGCCTTCCCCTGTCCAAACACCTCGCTATCCCAGGCCACTCTTTCGACAACATAACTGCCACAATACTCGAATCTGGTTTTAAATCACACTACGAAAGGGAAGTTTGTGAATCTTTTCTTATTCATAAATTTAATGCCATAGCATCTGGAATAAACGAGAACCCACGGAGGCTTACGTTTCTGCCAGCAAAGCAGATAAATCAACCACCGTAGCCCCCATAAACGTTTGTTCACTGCTGTGATTACATTGCGGTGCCATCGGTGACACATCAGTTAGTTGACCAGAATGTATGCACACTGTATTACCACATTGTGACATCAATGGTGATATTATGCTCGTGTATATTTCATTGAAAACGAATGTGACGTACCATGGCGTTGCTTTTTTTATTGTTTTTATTCATTCACAAATGTTGCGATATCACAAGTGTGCGTCATATTGTTACGTTAAAATGACACGAGGTGTGTCTATTTAAAATCTATATTCAAAATGATGCGTATGGCGTCGACTAAGATGGAAGCAGCACGCACAACCGACAGACTACTTCCTCGTTGTCGTCTTTTCACCGCTGATACGTCAGCTGCGTAGCATTACTCCCCCAGCGGTGAAATCGCCGTCTCGGTGCACATTAACTACGGTCTTCAGTAGGCAGGTGGTAAGGTTTTAGCCTGCTAACGTGCACAGCATCACTGGGTGTGGTTGCAGGCAGGCTTGTGGTCTCAGATGCAAGAATGATCTCATAGGTGACGTCAATTACCTGGCGGATGATACGGTAAGGACCCATGTAGCGAGACAATAACTTCTCTGATAAGCCAACTCGACGAACTGGGCACCACAGGAGAACAAGAGAATCGGGTGAGAAGTGAACGTAAGCATGCCGGCTGTCGTAGATGGCTTTCTGGGTGGCTTGCGAAGCCGAAAGTCTAGAGCGGGCGATCTGATGTGCATGGTCGGCACGAGCAATAGCGTCGCGTGCATATTCGGTTGACGGCGTTGTAGTAGTTGGAAGTAAGGTGTCGAGTGGTAACGTCGGATCACGGCCATAAAGCAAATAAAAGGGTGAATAACCAGTGGTGTCGTGGCGCGAAGAATTGTACGCGAAGGTCACGTGAGGTAGCACCAGCTCCCAGTCATGATGGTCGGAGGACACATACATCGCGAGCATGTCCGTTAGGGTCCGATCTAGTCGTTCGGTAAGGCCATTTGTTTGGGGATGGTAGGAAGTGGACAGCTTGTGGTGCGTCGAGGAAGAGCGCAGAAGATCGTCGATCACACGGGACAAAAATGCGCGGCCACGATCTGTGAGTAATTGGCGAGGAGCGCCATGCTGTAGGATGACGTCGTGGAGCAAAAAGTCGGCAACGTCAGTAGCGGTGCTGGTGGGGAGCGCTCAAGTGATGGCATACCTAGTCGCCTAGTCTATAGCAACAGCGACCCACTTGTTGCCCGATTTCGACTCGGGAAAAGGACCGAGAAGATGAAAAGACCGAGAAGGACCAACACGGAAGAAAGGTTCGGTTGGGATGGAGATCGGTTGAAGAAGTCCAGCCGGGGGCGCAGTAGGTCGCTTCCTACGTTGGCATTTATCGCAGGAGGACACGTAACGGCGAACGGACCGTGCGAGACCGCGCCAAAAGAAGCGGCGACGCACGCGGTCGTACGTCCGAGATACACCCAGATGACCAGCAGTTGGTTCATCGTGAAGCTCGTGCAGCACGGTTGAATGCAAATTTTTCGGCACGACAAGAAGGAGCTCAGGGCCATCTGGCTGGAGGCTACGACGGTACAGCGTGCCATTCATGAGGACGTACATGCGAAGTGACGTGTCGTTCGGAGCAGATTCGAGACGGTCAATAAGTTGTCGCAGAGAAGCATCACGACGTTGTTCATCACCAACCTGAAGAAACTGGGACATTGACATGACGCTGAGGCTAGGCTCGATGTCTGGTTCGTCGGTCTGATCAACAGGGTAGCAGGATAAGCAATCGGCGTCCAGATGGAGGCGTCCAGACTTATAAGCAACCGAGTAGGAACACTCCTGTAGGCGTAATGCCCAACGACCAAGTCGTCCAGTGGGGTCCTTCAGAGAAGAAAGCCAACACAGCACGTGATGATCTGTGATGACACGGAAAGGGTGGCCATACAAGTAGGGATGGAATTTCGAAACCGCCCAAACAAGAGCGAGACATTCCCGTTCTGTTATAGAATAATTGCGTTCAGACTTAGAAAGCAGACGGCTCGTGTACGCGATTACACGGTCGTTGCCCCACTGAATTTGCGCAAAAACTGCACCAATTTCGTGACCACTCACGTCTGTTCGCACTTCTGTGGGAGCATCGGGGTCGAAATGTGCAAGAATAGGAGGTGTCGTTAGAGTGGTGATTAGCTGAGAGAAGGCATCAGCTTGAGGAGGGCCCCAAGAAAATGGGAAGTCTTGTTTGGGAAGGTCGGTGAGTGGCCGTGCGAGTGCCGCAAAGTTTTTCACGAACCGGCGAAAGTAGGTGCAGAGGCCCACAAAACTGCGAACATCATGGACAGAGCGTGGGACTGGGAAGTTTGTTACAGCGCGTACTTTCGCCGGGTCTGGCCGTACGCCGGCAGCGTCAACAAGGTGACCCAATACGGTAATCTGACGAAGACCAAAGTGGCACTTGGAGGAATTGAGCTGGAGGCCGGCCCGTCGAAGTATAGATAGAATGGTCGAAAGGCGTTCAAGGTGGGTTGCAAAGGTAGGTGAGAAAATGATCACGTCGTCCAGGTAACACAAACATGTCGACCATTTAAATCCTTGTAGGAGGGTGTCCATCATTCTCTCGAAGGTCGCTGGAGCGTTGCAGAGCCCGAATGGCATGACCTTGAATTGGCAAAGGCCGTCAGGGGTAACGAAGGCGGTCTTTTCTCGGTCAGTGTCATCTACAGCAATTTGCCAGTAGCCAGATCGGAGGTCAAGAGATGAAAAGAAGGTGGCGTCATGGAGGCAATCAAGGGCATCGTCAATGCGTGGTAGAGGGTACACGTCTTTTTTGGTAATTTTGTTGAGGTGGTGATAATCAACGCAGAAACGCCATGAGCCGTCTTTCTTTTTTTACTAATACCACGGGAGATGCCCAAGGCTTGTTGATGGTTCGATTACGTTTTTCGTAAGCATTTTGGTCACTTCTTTCTGAATCACTTCTTGCTCAGATTCTGACACGCGGTTAGGCCGACGGTGAATGGGCGCAGAGTCACCAGTGTTGATTCGGTGAGTGACAATTTTAGTCTGGCCCAAGGGACGATCGTCGGTGTCGAAAATGTCACTGTATGAGGCCAAAACTTGGCAGAGAGCGTCGGCCTGGTGAGGCGACAGCTCCGATCCAATCATGTTTCGAAACATACCATCGTCTGAGCTGGGTGACCGTGAGACTGCGCTTCGATCAAGAGCAGATACTGCGACAACACTCACATCGTCCTCTGTTATGGCAGTTCGCTGGGCTAGAGACATCTGGCAGGGCAACACTTGAGGGGTGAAACCAAAGTTAAGGAGCGGAAGTAACACACAGTTATCCGCTATGGTCCCGATAGTATAGGGCACAGTAACACTGCGCGTCAGGCGAACGTCAGTAATTGGCGTAACGATATAATCACCATCAGGAACGGGAGGGGTCGATGACAAAGACACGTACGTGACGGCTCGAGGTGGCAGGCGAACGAAAGTGGTTGGGCTGAAGCGGCTGGTGGGCTTTGCAGAGTAGTCGGCAAAGATTGATAGATCAAGGCTGAGGGTACCAGACGAACAATCAATTAAGGCCGAGTGTGCCGAAAGAAAATCAAGGTCAAGTATGAGGTCATGAGGGCAGCAGGCTAGCACAGCAAAAAGGACCACGGCGTGACGACCGGCAATGCTGACACGAGCAGTGCACATTCCGATTACTGGTACAGTACCGCCATCGGCAACACATATTGCCTGCGTCGTAGATGGCGTCATGATCTTTTGTAAGCGGCAGCGTAGAGAAGCGCTCATAATAGACAGGTGCGCACCTGTGTCAATGAGGGCGGTCACAGGAACATGGTCGACTTGTACTTCAAGCAGCCTATGGTGCGTGGGAAGCGTCAGTAGAGGATTTTCGGCCGTCATTGGTATTGCAGCTTCACCTCTATAAGCTGCAATATCTAGTTTTCCTGCTGTGGTCGTCCAAAGAAGCTCGGCGAGGAAAAGCGCCGAGGTGGCGGAGAGCGGGATTGGCGACGTAGCGGCGACGGGGAGCGAGAGCTGCGGCGACCGGACGAAGGGGCGTCAGTGGAAGGCTCGTAAGATGACGACGAATAGAAATTGAAGGGTGTGGCATCTGAATGTCGAGGGGTCGTCGGATGCATGAGCGCCGAGGTAGAGAAAGTCTGACGTGGTTGGTTTGACCAACGGCGGCGGAAATAGCGAGAAACGTGCCCAGGCTGGTGGCAGGAAAAACAAATAGGCCGGTCGTCGGGTGTTCGCCATTCCGAAGGGTTACGGAAGGGCATTGTTGGAGGTGAACGGCGAGCGTGTCCTCGGGAGTAGGACGGGACTTCAGGGCGAGTCAGGGGACATGCTGATGAAAGTCCGAGGTTCGCAAACTCCTGCCTCACCACAGCTTGTATTAACGCCACTAACGACTGTTGTTGGTCAGAGGCGAGCGTTGCGAAGACGGGTGGCTGAAGAGGAGCCGGACAGGCGGCTTCGATTTCCCGACGAACAATACGTGTGACGTTGTCATACGTGGGGGACTGGCGGGCAGCTTCACACGATGAGGTCCCGGCCGTGTTGGGCAGCCGGGTGAATCGCTGAGTAATACGGCGGCTCTTGGCTTCTTCGAACCACCGGCACTCTTTAATGATGGCGTCGACGGTGGCAACGTTGTTGTAAACTAGTAGATTAAATGCGTCGTCTGCTATACCTTTCAGCACATGGGCCACTTTCTCCGACTCACTCATGTGCTCGTCAATCTGGCGGCATAGGGCGATGACGTCGTGAATGTACGCGACGTACGACTCCGTCGACGTCTGTGCACGGGCCGCCAGTTAATTCCGCGCTGCAATCTGCCGCCCAATGGTGTCGCCAAAAAGGTCGCGGATCTTTTTTTAAAGGAGTCCCAGCTCATAATCGCCGCTTCGTGCGTCTCGAACCACACGCGCGGTGAGTCATCGAGGTAAAAAAGCACATTGGCAAGCATAAGAGTCGGGTACCACCTATAGCTAGCGCTGACCCGTTCGTACCGGTTGATCCATTTGTCGACGTCAATGCCATCCTGACCGGAAAATACACCGGGATCATGACCAGGAGGTAGAACGTTGTATGTAGAAGTCACGGTAGGAGCAGGTGGCGAAGACGATGGTTGTTCAACCTGTGACATGGTTGGACTTATGATGATGCAGCCGTTGCGGAGCTTCGTGATGAAGACGGGGAAGTACCCAGCACGTCCACCACAAAGATGTTACGTAAAAATGACACGAGGTGTGTCTATTTAAAATCTATATTCAAAATGATGCGTATGGCGTCGACTAAGATGGAAGCAGCACGCACAACCGACAGACCACTTCCTCTTTGTCGTCTTTTCACCGCTGATACGTCAGCTACGTAGCCATATTATTTGTATCTTATGTTTTCACGTCACCTTGCTTTCCCTTATTCTGTATCACGCACTGCTGCTCCGCTATCTACAAAATGCTGCCTATGTCTGAATATCTTTTTGTTAACATGTATGTATGTCAATTTTGTTAAGAGTGATTATTCACAATAGGGGGACCCGATGACATGTCTTTAAGAAGTGCGGGTTACTGTCATATGCATGTATACCCTGACGAAGGCCGGTCGCCGGCCGTAAGGTTGGCAATAAAGTGTCGTTTTGTTTGCTCACTTTATCTGATGATTTATATATATATATATATATATATATATATATATATATATATATATATATATATATATATATATATATATATATATACATATTGTTATGAGTGATTGTGTTTATTTACAGATGAGGTGAAATGACGTTGGGAAAGAGCAGTGTACTTCTGAGACAGGCCTAGTCCGATTCACCCAACCACACAGTCCAAGCGCCGCTCCACTACCCTTCTTCTTCTTCCCCGCCCTGTAGGCTCGCGCATCTTCGTTGCAATATATATATATATATAAAGGCACGAGCAAAAATAAATTGGAAGAAAAAATTCCCAGGCACCCAACCGGCAGTTAGAACCAGTGACCTATCGCTCCTCAGCGAGCTGCGTTAGACCTGTCGGAGCTAACACTAGAAAAATCCAGCCCCGACGGCACTAAGTTTCGAAGAGCTTTTTTATGCTCGCACTGCACAAGCCGTGCTACCGAATGCCAACTTCTTCCATGACGAACGCTGCGTACTGAGGCACTACAGGTCTCTCCCCTGTAGAGCCTGAGCCATAGGAGTAGTCCAGTGAACGTGCTTGGATGTAAGCATCCAGACTGGAGATGTAAGTACCACAGACGTGAGAGTGGCGACGTATGTAGGTTTTAGTCGATCCCTAGCCACGACGCCTTCGCAGCCGTTCATGTCCAGCGCTGGCTTACGATGGAGTACGCAAAATGGGTCATCACAGACTGGTGTGCACAGCATTTGTATTTCATCACGCCGAATGAAGACATGACTGCAGTCGTGCAGATCCTGGCTGACGAAGACAGACTGGGAGTGTCGGTCGGCATGAACTACAGGAGCAGGGTCCCGAAGCGGCATGGTGCGCACTCTTGAATGCATCATGAGTGAAAGGTGGCGACGACGCCTCGAAGAATTCACCTGAAAAACGCAGGGAAACGCTGTAGACTAGTTCGACTGATGAGCAGCGGAGATCCGCCTTCAATGCTGATGGGATGCCCAGAAGTACGAAGAGAAAATGGTAGAGTCAACTTTCTGTGACCAGTGAGGGCAGCTTTCAGTTGTCGATGAAGCCGTTCGACCATGCGAAAGAATAGTAGGCAATGTGCGAATGTATCGAATCCCCAGGATATTGTCAAGGGCCATGAAAATGGCGGATAGAAATTGAGGACCACCATCGATGGTGCGAACAGAAGGGCATCCAAAGCGCGACACAGTCGTTTATGAAAGCCTTAGAGACTGTTGGTGCTGTGGTGTTGGAATTAGGAAATGCTTTCGGCCATCTGGTGAAGCGATCCACACATGTCAGCAGGTAACAGGTTTCTTTTGATGGCGGAAGAGGACCGAAAATGTCCAGATGGACGTTTCAAAACCTTACGTCTGAAGGTTTAAAGATAGATGTTGCCGTGACAGTGAACTTTAACCCGCTGGCATTGAAGGCAGATACGTGCCCAGCGTCGCACGGCAGCATCCATGATGACCAAACTAAACGAGATGTGACTCTCTTCTGAGTTGCACGAATAACAGGATAGCTCATGTTGTGCAGTCAATGAAAAATTGCATGATGAAAAACTGACGGCACGAAAGACTGACACGCACCAGTAGACGTTTTACACATTATTAATTAGGTAAAAAATGAAAGCGGGCACTCTGTGAATGATGAGACGTGAATGAAGAAGGAAGACGATGCGGCTCAGGATCGTTGCTCTGGTCAGCTTCAAGTTCTTTCATGTCTAGTGATGGCTGGGTCGACAAGGCACTGCTGCGAGAGAGTGCATCAGCGACAGCATTCTGGTCCATGGACGTGTCTGAGATTCGCGGTGAACTAGGAGATAAAGCATAGCTGATGAATCTACCGTGCAGTGTAATTGATGTGATTGCGATAGAAGGCAAACGTGAGGGGCCTGTGATCTGTAACGACGTAAAAATTCCGGTCCTCCAGTAAATGACAAAAATGCTTGATGGCGAGGTACACCACCAGGAATTTGCAGGCAAATGTACTGTATAATGGTTTCAGTGGCTTCAGTTTTTGCGAGAAAAAAACAAGGGGCTGCCAACCAGATACATGCTGCTCGAGAATAGTGCTAACTGCCAGGCTCGATGCATCGGTGATAAGACGAGTGGGGGCATCAGGAACAGCTGTTTGAGCATGATGGCGTCTGCCAGAGCCTTCTTGGCAGCGACAAAAGCAGATTCGGCTCTTTTTTTTAGCCAATAGGTCAGTCAAGGGCTTTAGAAATGTGGCATACTTTGAAGGAAAGTGGCAATAGAGGCCCGAGAATTCTCGGAGTCTTTTCAGTGAAGTTGGGCACGGAAAGTCTTGAATAGCTTTTACTTTGCTGGTGGGTGGTTGGATACCATGACGAGTGACAACGTGGCCAAAGAACTCTATGGTATAAACGCCGAACAGGCACTTACTGGGATTATTTATGAGGCCATAATTATCCAGGCGTTGGAACCCAGTGCACAGGACTGAATGAGCTTGTGACAAGGAGGTCATCGAGGTAGGCAAATACAAAATAGAGGCCTCTTTGATAGTGCGCTGAAAAGTCTGTGCAGCATTGCACAATCCAAAAGGCATCTTTGCGTATTCAAACAGATCGAATGGGGTGGTGATGGTCATCTTGGTGGCGTCTACAGAAATCTGATGGTAAGCATTCACTAAGTCAATCTTCGAGAACATCGTGCACCCAGATAAATTTGATGTCAAGTCTTGTATGTAGAGAAGTGGATAGCGGTCTGGTAAGGTGTGGGCACTGAGAGCGGGGTAATCTCCACAGGCTTTCCAGTAGCCAGAATTTTTTTCGGGACCATATGAAGTGGCGATGCCCAGTTCCTTGAGGAAGGTTGCACAATGCTAAGTTAAAGTCTGTGCTTAAACTCTCGGCAGGGATGGCGAGGCATTCTCCAGACAATCGACGGAGCCGTATAAAAACGGGAGGCCAGTGGTGGCAATGTGGTGAGTGCTGAAGTGCTTCACCGGTGACTCCCTGGTGTGTGGCTTCGTAATGTTGGGAAACTCAGCGAGTACTTTCGCATGCGGCAAAGTGGGTGCGAGAGCTCGAATTCCCGTTGACGGGAAGTACAGAGTATACTGTTGATGGAGAGGTACGTTTTGAGATCAATGAGGCGATGAGCATGCATGTTCACTGCAAGATTGAAAAACTAAGAAAGTCAGCCCCAAGAACAGCTTGCGAGACGTCAGCGAGAATGAAAATCCAGTGAAACGTACGGCGTAGTCCACGGTCAGGTGTAAGAAACCATTGGTTGTATGCCCAGATAACAAAATGGTTGATCGCCACATCTGTTTGTTGTGAAGCCAATCTGCACACAAGGCCGGTATGGTGCCAGCCTGGGCTTGGGTGACGACTAGGAAGAAAGTGCCAGGGATCTTATCAGAAGCATTGAAAAGGCGGCCCAACTTTGAACCAGTACCACTTGCCATCATCAGTGGCCGGTCATCGCATATCCTGACTAGGAGCACAGGTAAGTGCATTTGCGAGCAGAGGCACCGAACAGGTGGTGGTACCAGCACATTGTTGAAGATGAACCGCCGCGCATCGCGTCAACTGACCGAAGTTCCGGAGAGTGTGGTAGTAGTGGTAAAAACATTGATTTAACAAAACAAAAAAACACAAGAGAGGTATGCAGTGACCGCCTCATAAGAGGGTCGCACCTACAACTAGTAGGTGGGGATTCCGAGCATGGGACCAAATTTGTGTTGTCTGCTGCCTAGGCTTATTGAATCAAGGCCTTTAAGGCCTAAAGGTTAGAACAGCCAAGGAGCGTCGCCTCCCACTCCTCCCGGGTTGGGTTGGGGATAGGGGTATAGCAAGCAGGGTTGCACGGGCAGGCCCACACCGTGTGGTAGATGTCCGAAAACTTCTCCCCACAGTGTGAGCAGCTGCCGGAAAAAGCACAATCGAAATCTTTGAGGACTTCCAGGTGCAGCATAGTGTTCGTGAAGAGTCAGAGTAAAACTGCTCCTCCACTTTACTTAGGTTTTTGCATGGGGGTGGATAAAGGCTGTGATCAAATTGGTGATAGTCCACAATCTGGTTGAAAGAGTACACCTCATTGAATTAAAGGACGTCCTGATCGGGGGAGGTGAGTGGAAATGCCCAATGAGAGAGCACGTGGCCAGCTGCAAGGCATCTGCCATGTGCCAGCTGGAAGGCGTCTTTGCACTGTAGCTGCCCTTGCATTTACTAGAGACCTGGTGGACCATGCAGCCCACCTGGTGGCCCACCTTCCGAAGTTTGGCCCATGTGGTGTCTGACCGTCTTTGATTAATAAAGAGCCCCAGTACCCGGACTTCTGTTTGTTCAGTAATTGGACCTGTCTTTAGCGAGAATTCAATTGTAGTCGTGCACTTGGGTGAGGGGCGTATGTGCACGAATTTCAATTTGCATGGCGAGCACTGAAGGCTACACTGGCAGGCATAGCGGTCGACTATGCTCGCGGCTTGCTGCAGGTTCGCCTCAATATCTCCGAGTGCACCCTCTGTGGCCCAGATGATGATATCATCAGCATACAACGCATGTTGTATACCGGGAACATCAGCCAGCTGAGCCGGCAGATGCATCATGGCCAGATTGATTAATAAGAGACAGCACTGTATCTTGTGGTGTACCTCCAGTTCCTAAGGGGAAGGGCTGTGTTTTTTGTCCTGTATGGGAATGGAGGGTTGTCTGTCGGTTAAAAACTGCTGAATGTACTCGAACGCTTTCAAGCTACAGCCGGTGTTTGAAAGGTGTGTTAAAATTACCTTATGGGTTAAATTGTCAAATGCCCCCTTTAAGAACAAGCGAGTACAACCTCGTTGTTGTGAGGACACTCGACAAGGTCCAGGACATCCCGAATAAGTTGAAGCAAAATGTCTTGCCCGGATCTGTTTGGGCGAAACCCGTGCATCGAATCTGCGAAAATACGTTGATTTTCTACGAAATTGTACAAACGATCCAACACCATCGTCTCCATCAGTTTGCCTATACATGATGTGAGAGAAATGGGGCGAAGGTTGTCCATGTTCACGGCCTTTCCAGGTTTCAGTATAATGTGATTAGGGTAGTCTTTCATTGTATAGGGAGTGGCACTTCCCCTGACGAAATTAAGTTAAAATAATCTAATAGTGATTAATAAGCCAGGTCGGGAAGGCTAGCTAACATTTTCAGAGTAATCATGTTCATACCCAGAGCGATGCCACATTTCGGATTTCGTAGCAGCGAGTGGATTTCGGAGCCGCACGGCGTCTATGCTTTGAATTACAGGCCGTGGTCGACTGTGCTGGCGCACTCTCAACAGCTAGGTTCTGTACGTGCTGGGCCTTCACTTTCACAGTTGGTGTTGAAGCCATTTATAGAAAGCATGACACTCACTGCAGGGAGCACATTTGCTAAAAGCTGCTCACATTTCAAATTTTTGCTGCTACACTCATTATTGCAGAAGAACTGCACCTTTATGCCACTTATTTCTGAAGCAGAGTGTCTCATCAGACGTGTAGCTTTGTACTTCACTAAAACAGACACTAGACATTATGATGAAATGATGCTATTATATCCCTCGCTTCAAGTGCGAGATCAGTGTTGTTTCAGCGATCAGTCCGTAACGCGACAAGGAAATCGGAGAAGCACTGTAGCCTCAGTGAGTCTATACACCTATATGAATAGTCAGACAGATAATGCTACTCTGCTGGCACGAGATGCCTGGTTCATGGTATGTTTAGTGCTCTATTGCACACTAATCTTTCTTTCAAAAAATAATTTTTTTGAAGCCAGGGTGACAAAAATACGATCTTATTCGCTCAACGAACGCAGTGTTCCAAGTGTTCCTGCCATGCTGGGGCAATGTCACTGGAATGGCGTCGTTTGGGATCGGACTTCGCATCGAGAACGACAAGGGCCGCTACTTGAGCGGCACGCCACTTCGACTGCGATTGCAGAAACAGTGTGCCGACAACCGTAAGTGGCAATCATGCCAAACAAGAATCAAATGAATCATTGTTTGTCGATGCAGACTCTTCTCCGGCTAAAACGGGTTGTATTTGTTGTAAAGGTGTGCGACGGCTTTACATACCTCTAAGTCGATGGCATCGCAATCTCAGTCAGCTCACTGTACCATGCCTGGCCTCGCAGACCATGTATGCTGCACGTCACTGGTTGTATGGATGCCATGAGTGATGCCTTATGCCTTTACAATGGGGTGTTGGCACGGGTACCACCATGCTTGAAAACAGCAATTTTTAAATACTTTGCTAATGTTTGCCGGAGAAATGCGATGACTTGATTCTTTCGTCGACGACACAGTTCGTGCCTTGAGAACTGCATGCAGTATGTACTGTTCCATGTGTGAAAAGTACGATCGACGGTGCAAGTGCAGTATGCAACCTACAGAGACACTAAAGAGCAAAATTATTATTCGTGTATTAGTAAAGCACGATTTCGAAATCTCGAAAACACCGCTTCTACCACAACATGACGCTTAGGAAGCGAGCAAATGCACGGCAAGAAAATATGGGTGGCAACATCACCTTGAGATACCTACACCAAACACCCTGATGTAATAAATTTTGATAGCATTGATTGGGTCCTATGAGGCTTCTAACAGATAAAAATGAAGTGTGTTGTAATCTGTTAGTGCCATGGACTTAGCACACGAAGGTTCAGATAGTTTTATCAAGCCAATGCCATGAAAATACCAAAAAAGCATTTTGAAATTTCTCACGTCAAGCGCGGATTTGATTGATTGATTTGTGGGATTTAACGTCCCAAAACCACCATTTGATTATGAGAGATGCCGTAGTGGAGGACTCCGGAAATTTCGACCACCTGGGGTTCTTTAACGTGCACCCAAATCTGATTACACGGGCCTACAACATTTCCGCCTCCATCGGAAATGCAGCCACTACAGCGGGATTTGATCCCGCGACCTGCGGGTCAGCAGCCGAGTACCTTAGCCACTAGACCACTGAGGCGGGGCACGTCAAGCGCGGAAATTTTACGCGAAATTCAAAAATAAAACTTTCACCTTGATTTTTCCTGCTATTAATGAAATTACGATAGTGAAATATGTGGCTTTAGAGTTCTCAGAGTGCAGTTTGTTAATCGAAACCAAGTCATTGTTCCTCTTTAGTGTCCCTTTAACTACTCAAGTGAGTGTAGCTAAACTCGGGCACGTCGCATGTGTTTCTGCAGCTGTCTTAGCAACGGCGCTGTGTCAAGGGTATATATCACTCTGCGCAGCTTTAGCTAGCAGTGCTACACCGTCTGCGGCTCCTGAACCGAGGCATGCGCGGAGGTACTATTGTGTGGCGCCAGAACTGGAAGGCTCAGTTTTATATAGATGAGGTTTTGTAACAGTGGACTGTGGTATTTTCCCCAGAAATGCATACAAAGCTTGAAATGCTTTCAGAGAAGATTTGGTTTGCGCCCAATTTATTAGCCAAACGAGTTTCGAATACTTTTTTTTACTACTGCACCGTGTCACTAACCTTTGTCTCTACCGAGCACTGGCGACCAATTTCATGAAAGAGGCTATCTGCTCAGGCATGCTATAACGCGGTTTAGCACAACTGTAAAGGACAGCATGCACTGTACATGCGAATCAAACACAAAGCAAGCCTGGGTTCTTGAAAAATGGATTCTATATGAGGCTTGCAAGATCTTGCATGATTGTTGCTAGCAGTACATCAAACTATACCTTCTTTGCACAACCAGGTCACTTGAGAGAAAACAAGGGTCATTTTAGGAACAACCTGCCTGACTCCAGCATTCACCCAAGATATTCTCGAAGCGCCGCTTCGCTGGAGATAAGCTCTTGATAGCCCCGCATCCCGGTCGGTTGATCGCACGAGTGGTTCAGTAACTTCAAGTGAGCATCTGCGACCAGGCTGGAATACAGGATAACATATTGATGAAAGCTGGCGCGTTTCAACCGCACATCATATTCTTGAGGAATGGCGGCCGCCTGTGTCATTGTATTGTGAGCACGTATTGCATCGCTGAGCATAGGTTCTCCCAACGAATGGCTCTACTGCAGCTTTCAGTCCAGCGTCGATCACTGTCACTGCCCCATGATGTCTGATGAAGGTGCTACGTAATGACACACCACAATAACCACTGCAAAAAACTGCGACTGAATTGTCACGCAAAGCTACTGACCTCGACGTACTTGCAGAAACTATCTTTTGTTAACTACCCTGCGCTCAGTGGCTCATTCAATGCCTAGATTAAAAGGGTATTTTTTAGGGTTATTGGCTTAGTTAGCGTTTGTTGAAGGTCATAGTGTATTGTGCAAAGGCACCGAGACACACCTGTGTTTGGTATATTTGTGTTTTTGTGCTACACGGTGACGCTCAAATTAGGAATGTTTAGATCAAATGGAAAAGTTTCCATATTGTCAGAAGTAGATGATACATGATGGTGCCTACTTGAGTCTCCACGATGAGAGACACCGTTCATGATGAGACCTGCAATGCGACACTGATAATCTCGAAACAGCGCGTACGTATGAGATGCAATATGGACTGCACCTGACATGAGATATGAGCGCATGATGGTAAGCAAGCATTACCACTGGACATGACGCTCAAAAAGAGAGCTTTGAATGGTATTTTGAAATAAGTAACAATTATGCCTCACACCAGCAACATTGTCGGTCGGCACTGAAAAAGCTGCACACTTAGAATCGACGGTGAGCTTTAAGAGTTGAGTCGTAGTAGGCAATGCTGAGCTGAATAGAGGGAAAGCAAAGGTACTTGTACTAATTCTAGTTTATTTTTTTAATAAACCTGTCTAATGATTCGCTATTTAGATGTGACTGCTTTGCTCTCTGTAAAGCTAGTGTGTTGAGCTGTAATTTCTTTATTACAGCTGTACCTTCCAAGTAGAGGTGTCAAAATAAAACTTTTGTTGAAAATTATGCAGGCCCAGACCCTGAATGTGATCGAAAATGTGCTAACGGAGGTCGCTGCAACGCCGAGAAGATCTGCGAGTGTCCAAAGCGATACATGGGTCGCTACTGCAGGACAGGCAAGTCTTAGTTATGTCGATCTATTCGCAGACACAAAACAGAAAGTATTAAAATATGGGCGCCATTTTCTTCACGCTGCTTTGTATTAGAAAGTTTTATTGCACCAGACGGCGTCGGTTGAGGTTCGTCAGCCAGTCAAACATGGGCACAGGTAAAGACACAATAATTTTGTCTTCTGTAAAACTGCACACAACAAACACCGTTCCGTCTAATCAGATGGACCCAGAAGGGTCTCCAGACTACTTGAACAGGATCAGAATGCAAGCGCTGCAGCAAGAAATTTGAATTCGCCTGCTTTGAGCCTGGCTTACTCAAGTCCGGCACTGATAGTTTGCAATCATATTAACCATGCAACACCCACACACTACCAACCGAATGTCTCGTGAAATTGCGACTCCACCTAGCAATCAATCAAGATATTATCACAAAAAAGTTGTTAATGTTGTCACGCCCTTCATTTCAGGCTTTGAGAAACAATGGCTGCTAATACTGATGTTCAGATAATTATTTTATGCTGTTTCATGCATAAAATGCATTTAAATATAGCTGGCCTATTTGGCTGTTTGCTCCCTCTTGTTCTCCCGTTTGATCACGTCCATTTCTGTCACAAAAAGTGAACAGCATTGCGCCCAAGGTTACTTACTCTCGCCCCTAACTGACCTGAGATACGAGTAAACTGTTAGTAAATTTAGCGCAACTTAGGAATCCCTAGAAACACTCACACATTCGCACTCGCTTCTACGCAAGAAACACACACCACACACAGCACTTACCAACTGTTTATTGTGCCTGACTGGACATCTGATATACCTACAAGATTATGCACAAAAGCAGTGGGAAAGGAAGGTGCGCATGAGCAAAGAATCAACAACCGACGCAAGGACCAGCCACCATTCAACAAACTCGACTGTTCGTGCCCACGCATTTGCAATGGCAAGACACGCGATTGCCAGAAAAAAAAGAAAACATTCTTTTATTATGCCAAAAAGTTTACGTCGGGTAAACCAAAAAAGACGCCTGAGTGACCAATTAAGGGAGCATGCGTGAAAAAATATATTAAAAGAAAAAAAGTAAGTACGTGCATCTTGTGCCCTATGCGTCGGCTTGTGGGTGTGAACCACGGTTTAGAGGCACGCCGGTTCTCAGAAGAAACTTGAAATAATCTGCACGCCTATCATTGACCTGCATACTGGAGGTGCAGTTGTAGAAAGTACCCACTACACACCCACCTTAACTTTCATGAAGTAAGGAAGTGCCCACTATGCCTCTATGTCATTCGTCATCCTGCTGATAAGCGACGTACCCACTACGCAGCTGTAAGGCATTATGGACACTTGTGCTGAGAAGAAGGCTCGTCGACAGGCTGACCCCGAAGTGAGAGCCCTTGAAGCAGACACGGCATGCAAGCGGCGGCAAGCGAGCCTTGACTCGGAACCTGCATCTAGATTGCCTTCTTTAACATTCAACTGCAACCTCTAATTCAAGATCCCCTTGCCACATACTTCAATGACCACAATATTGTAATCTTCAGAGTAAAATGCGTCCCACAGCTTTGTAATTAGTTACGTAATCCTTGTATAAAATTGGATAGATATGTAAATGATTACATCTTGTGTATATATAGGTGTATATACAATCTCCCCTATAAAAACATTTACGTCTTTATATTATGGTAAAGGACTTCTACGGAAGATTCATGGGTTGTCCCGATCAGTTCCGAGCAAGCTCGTTTATCATCATTCACTTCGTGGAGATGTGGGATTTCAATAGAAGTAGTAAGAATTGTCGTGTTAGCGAGCCGTACATGGCGTTGTAAAAGAAACATCTTTTCTCAAGGCTGGATAATAGTAGTCCTAGCTAGTTTTTCTGTTGTTTTCCATCATTTATTTTTTAAAATATTTTTTGTCCCTTTATTTGATGATGGCTGGTTCTTGCATCAATTATTGATTACCTGCTCGTGCGCACTTTTGTTTTCTTTTGCTTCTGTGCATCATCCTGTAGGTATATAAGCTGGTTAATTCGAACATATCTGTATCGTGTGTGGTCGTTGGGCCATCCTGACAGTCCGAGCGTAACGGGAAGAATCCGTAAGTTTATTGTGCCATGCTTTATATACAGGTGGAACGGGCGAGGGCAAGCCAAAGATATCTTGACTGATCGCCACGTGTTGTATATGCAGTAGCGATATCATCCGATACATCCTCTTTCGTATGAGTAAACAAAACAGAACAGTTAAATATTTTTCTAACGGGGAGTTACAGGGTTGAACAGTGCACAGAAGAAACATCGTTCATTGCACGCCACTGGGAAGCTCATCACGACACTTGCACAAAGTTTCTGTCGTAGGTCAACCGCTGTGGTGGCCGTCGCAGTCTTGTCGAACTTCTTGAAGTTACGATGCCTGCCGTATTGGGTGCATGGAGAGCTGCGGGCCCACTACTGCAATTTGCAGTTTGTTCGGCGAAGTCCTCACTGCTGCTGGAACACGTGCGCCTTCGAAAGCTTTCACCGGTCGGAAGTAGGTGCTGGCGGTTGCGGCGGAGGACCCTTCCTTCCTCTGTGACGACATGGTATGACCTGGGAGTATTGCATGGCTCGAGGACTCGTGCTTTGGTCGACCATGACCCCCCTTTAACTCGAACGGTGTCGCCTGCTCCCAGCGGCGCTAGGGTCCTCCTGCAGGCGTTGCTCTGGCGATGCTTTCGGACCGGAAATTCTGGAACGGAACGGACATCCGGCAGCGTCGTTCGCAGTCGCCTTCCTTGTAACACCTCGGCAGGTGAAGGCGCACCCTCCATCGGTGTCGTCCTGTAAGCGAGTAATCCAAGCCAAAAGTCTTGTTTCGCGTCAGTAGTTTTCTTTAGTATTCTCTTAACGACCTGTACTCCTTTTTCTGCGAGGCCATTTGATTGTGGATACCTCGGGCTTGAAGTGACGTGTTTGAAATCGTACAGCTGAGAAAATGCAGCGAAGTCATGACTTGTGAACTGCGGCCCATTATCGGTACAAAGTTCAACTGGTATGCCATATCTGGCGAAGATGGCACTTGCTGCTTCTATGACAGTTCTCGAAGATGTGTCTTTGAGCAACTCCACCTCGGGAAAGTTGGAGAGCGCGTCATAAACACACAAGTATGTTCTACCGCCATATTCGAAAAGGTCCGCCCCTACACGGTACCAAGGCTGGGGTGGCGCCGGGCGCATCTTAAGAGGCTCTGTCGGCTGTTTGTATGCGTATTTTCTGCATGGTGCACATTTATGGCAGATCGATTCGATATCTTGATTTATTCCAGGCCAAAAAACAAGCTGTCTTGCCCTTGATTTACATTTGTTGACACCTAAGTGACCTTGGTGAATGCGATCTAGCATTTCACGTCTCATAGAAGCCGGTATTACCACCTTACAGCCTTTCAAAAGTACACCGTTAACTTGAGATAGTTCTGCTTGAAATGGCCTCCATTGGCCCTTGATATCCTCTCCAGATTCTAGGTTTTTCAGAACGTCTTTAAGCTCTTCGTCCTTCTCTGTTTCTGCTGACAACCACTTCCATGTTCGGTCGCTCACTAATGAAGACATCACACTTACCGCGTGGACTTCTACATCGTCGCTGTCGGTGTCACCCGCTTGCCTGCTTGTGGCTCTCGAGAGCATGTCGGCCAGGACGAGCTGCTTCCCTGGAATGAATTGCAAGTCAAGGTCATAACGCAGCAAACGGAGGAAGAAACGCTGTAGCCTTGGCGGCATATCGCCTATTGGTTTCCGAGCAATGGTAATCAAGGGCCGATGATCGGTCTCTGCAATGACATTGCGGCCGTAGATAAAGTGATGAAATCTTTCGCAGCCGTACAGCAATGCTAACGTCTCTTTTTCAATTTGTGAATACCGTTGCTCAGTTTCGCTGAGCGCTCGTGACGCGTACGCGACCGGCTTCCACGCGTTATTGTGGTATTGCAGCAAAGCTGATCCAACCCCATTCCGTGATGCGTCGCACGACACTTTGGTTTTTCTCTGAGGATCAAAGATAGATAGCAAAGGTTCTTTGCTCAAACTGTCGCATAGCTGCTTCCATTCCTGATTGTGGTTATCAGTCCATTCGAAGATTCGGTCCTTTTTGATCAGGCCCCTCAGTAGTGTGGTTCTTTCAGCGAGTGACGGCAAGAATTTGCTGAAGTAGTTGGCAACGCCCAGCATTCGTTGCACCGCAAGCTTGTCAACTGGTGTGGGAATTTGTAGCATGCAATTTATCAAGGATGGGCTTGGTCTGATGCCGTTTTTGTCAATCACGTCCCCGAGAAATTCTATCTTTTCGACCGCAAACGTGCACTTTTCTGGGTTGAATGTAAGGCCGGCGCGTTCAGCTGCTCGTAGCACCGACTTAAGACGCTCATTATGTTCTTCTATGGATGCACCCCAGATAAGGACGTCGTCCACGTACACTCTGACCCCAGGAAGTTCTTCAAAAATTTCATTCAGGGTCCTCTGGAAGACCTCTGAAGCCGATGCTATACCAAAGGGTAAGCGCAAAAACCGGTAGCGGCCGAATGGTGTTGCGAAGGTGCAAATTCGGGAGGTTTCGTCATCTAAAGGGATCTGGTGAAACCCCGAGTTTGCGTCTAGGCGTGAAAAAACTGTCGCGCCGGCGAGGTCTGCTTCTATATCTTCTCTGCGAGGCATTATGTAATGTTCTCTTTTTAGGCACTCATTTATGTTTCGTGGATCAATGCACACTCGGATTTTCCCGTCCTTCTTTCGAACAATAACGACAGGACTCACCCAGTCTGTAGGCTCGGTCACCTTCGTGATAATGCTGGCTCGTTGCATGCGGTCCAATTCCATCTTGAGGGGTTCTTGTAAGGCCACTGGAACACGCCGTGCGGCCTGGACGACGGGTATGGCGCCGTCACGTAACACCATCTTGTATGCTCGTTGCACGCACCCGGTTCCGGTGAACAGATGGCGAAATTCGTCAAAGATGCACTCATGGTTGCTTTTAGACACGCTGTAAACACGCGGCACAAGCCTCATGAGTTGGCATGCTTGAAGTCCGAGGATCGCTTGACGCCCCTTCCGCACGATGAAAAAATCCAGTACTGAGGTCGAGTCATTCAGTGTGACTTCGGTACGTATGACCCCGACGTGCTGAATTGCCCCTCCTCCATACGAACGTAACACCGCGCTACTTGGATTCAGCGGCGGTTGAGGGCGCATCTTGAGGTAGCAGCTCAAAGGCAGCAAATTTGCTTGTGCTCCCGTGTCGACTTTTAGGTTTACTGGCAGGTTCTTGATTTGAGCTCGCACCGTCCAGTCGCGTGGAATTTTGCCTAAATTTGACACGTCCAGAATGTCAAAGTTGTCTTCGGAGCCTCGGAGCTCGTGAACTTCCGTGGTTGTTTTGCAGCATATGGCGAAATGGTTGCGCCTGTGGCACTTCCGGCACTTCATCCCGAACGCTGGACAGCTTCGTGGTGCATGCTTGCGCCCACATCTCAGACACTTAGAAAAGGCGGGTCCTGGCGAAAAAGTTTTGTCAATAGGAGCCACGCCTACCGGATCTACTTCTTTCAGTTCGCGTGCCCAAACTTCTTGGTGTCCCGCTGCTGCTTCTGCGGCTTTACCTGCCAGCTCGGCCTTTTGTAGTGTCAAATTGTTGTCCCTTAACAGCTTTTCTCGAAGGTTGCTGTCAGTAGTCCCGTAAACGATCTGGTCTCTGATCATCGACTCCTTAAGACTGCCAAAGTTGCACGATGCTGCCTGCGTTTTCAGATCCCTCACAAAATGTTCGAAGGGTTCTCCCGGCTTCTGGATCCTTGAGCGAAATACATAGCGTTCGTGCACTTCGTTACTCTGTCCGGCAAAATATGCATCGAACTTCTGCACGACTGTTTTGTAATCGCTGCTATCCTCCTCTTGCTGGTATTCGAACGTGTTAAAGATCTCAATGGCTTCCTCACCTGCGATACTTAGGAGGAGGGCAGTCTTTGTTGCTTCCTTTCGGGGTTTGCCACTGGTCTCCGACGCGGTCAAGAACAACTCGAAGCGCTGCTTGAAGCCCTGCCAGTTCTTGCTGATTTCCCCATTAGTACGTAGTGGGGGCGGTGGCTTCACAAAATCCATGTTGTACATGCTAGGCGCTAGCTTCGGTTAACTTCTGACACCATGTATCGTGTGTGGTCGTTGGGCCATCCTGACAGTCCGAGCGTAACGGGAAGAATCCGTAAGTTTATTGTGCCATGCTTTATATACAGGTGGAACGGGCGAGGGCAAGCCAAAGATATCTTGACTGATCGCCACGTGTTGTATATGCAGTAGCGATATCATCCGATACAATATCTGCACAGATAATCTAGAGACAACCACCTAGTTGAAGTAGCTAAAGCATAGTAACAACTCAGCAACCTATAAAAAGCTGCCTGCATCTTCCCACGAAACGAATTCAAGTGAATGCGTCACAGTGGGGGGGGGGGGGGGGTATCGCGGGAATATTGCAGTTATATAAGGTGGTCAGTTGGTAAGCACTGTGTAGGGTGTATGTTTCTTGTTTGGAAGCGAGTGTGAATTTCTGAGTGTTTCTACGGACTCCTAGAAGTTGCATTTAATTTACTAACAATATGTCGAGTTACCGACTAGCCCAAAAAGTTTTCATTCACCTGTACTGTTTGTGGCCATCCAAGAGAACTACTGTGATTGCTGAAGTGATGCGGATTATTTTTAGCTGATAGCTCTACCCCTTGGCGATGTGAGTAGTGCATGAAATAGAAGGACACGGAACTGACAAGGACTAGCACTCCTCAATGGTCCGACAAGACTAGCGCTGGTCCTTGTTGGTTCCTTGTCCTTGTGTGTGTCACGCGCTGTTTATGTCGCAATAGAGTACCAACTAGCCCGGTCACGCACCTTGCTTCAGCTCCACTCTTGCCAGTACAAAGCGGGAAAGCTCCCTTGGCTCTCCGTCGTCTAGATTACGCAGTGGTGCAAGCACGTCACAATAGGCAAAAAGTCATGCCACAAGACTGAAAGCTTATGACCTGCTAGTCATGTTGCCGACAAAAAGAACGAGTTCCCACACTCAAAGCCAAGGCATATCGGAGTTAAACACACACTCTCGGGCTAGTGGGCCGACGTAGGCTGCACTGACTGTGCGAACAGCCATGCGTTCAGCTGTCCACATTTTGTTCCATGGTGAGAGTACATGAACTTGCCTTTTCTGACAATCTCCGTTACTTAAAAACCATAACCCGTCAAGCTTGAATAACGTCTTCGCTCAAGATCATGGTAGTGAAACTTTGAATGAGACTACTGTGGTAGTCTCATCTAAACATTTTGAGTGCGTGTGTAGAAAATACGCACACACGTAATAAATAATCTCTTTTTTGACAACCTGCGTTACCCAAGAGCCGTGATACACCAAGCTTGAATGGCTCTCATAGCTTAGCGGTTGTGATTTGCAACAGCAACAGCTCCCACTTCTTTATTGCAATAGCAATTCCATAGACGTTTCAGCCTCAATTTGCCGTCGTCGCTCTCGGTATTTATATTGTCACATGCTACGAAACGTCTTCAACTAGGAAGAACTGAGCCGGCGGGGAGACGCACCGAAAACTGGCAAGATGGCTGCTTCAGTAATGAACAACTAGACAGAGCACGCGCTGCCCCAGAACGTCTTCCATTCTCGCGGGCAGCCATGGCTTGCACTCGCCGTAACTAGCAGCCAAGTGGCATTATTCCCGCTCTGAGAAAAAAAAGAAGGCATCACTCTGATGCTCGGAAAGTACAAAGGCAAAGTCGGGGCGAACTAACAGAAAATACGCGCATACACAAAAACAGCGTTATGGTTCATGCGCAGTCGCACTACCGCGTGAAATACGGCTTCAGGCACACCACGTGGACAATCTCTGAGGAGTGCCTTCGCCATCGTGGCGAGAAGGCGCCGTCAGGAACTACCTCGTAGTTCACATCGCTCACGCGTCCCAAGACTTTGTATGGTCCGAAGTAGCGACTGAGCAGTTCTTCTGACAATCCCTGGCATCGGACTGGAGTCCAAACCCAAACTTGATTGCCTGGATGGTATTCAACTTGTCAATGGCGAGCGTTGTAGCGGCATGCGTCTGTACTCTGCTGGTGCTTAATGTGTAGGCGTGCTAACTGGCGTGCTACTTCGGCGTACTGGGTAAGCTGCACAGCATCAGAAGTGATCAAAGCATTGCAATTGCGTGGAAGCATTGCATTCAGCATGGTCTGGACCTCACGTCCATAGACAAGACGGAAAGGCGTGAATCGCGTAGTTTACTGAACGGCACTATTGTACGCTAATGTGACGTTCTGTAGCACCTGGTCCCAGGTCTTATGCTGGACATCTACGTACATAGATAACATGTCAGCGATGTTCTTGTTGAGTCGCTTTGTCAAGCCGTTGCTCTGTGGATGATATGCCGTGGTCTTGCGATGGTTCGTGTAGCTGAGCTTGAATACGTCATGAATGAGCTGGGCCGTGAATGCTGTTCCTCTGTCAGTGATGACGCACGACCGGGCACCATGTCCAAAAACGATCTGGTCCATAAAGAATTGGGTGACGTCGGAAGCAGTAGCGTGTTGTAGTGCCTTTGTTTTGGCATACTTTATCAAATAGTCGGTGGGTACTATGATCCACTTGTTGCCGGCAGATGATAGCGGAAAGGGCCCCAGTAAATTCATTCCTATTTCATCAAATGGCGCTCTGAATGGTTCTATTGATTGAAGAAGCCCCGCGGGCTTTAGTGGCGGGGATTTGTGGCGTTGACATTCCCGGCAGCTTTTCACGTATCGCTTCACTGATGCAGAAAGCTTAGGCCATCCGGTGTAACGAAGGCGGTTTTTTCACGATCTCGTTCATCAACTACGATCTGCCAGTAGCCACTTTTCAAGTCTATCGATGAAAAATACCTGACCCACCGCAGTCTGTCGAGGGAATCGTGGATGCGAGGCAGCGGATAGACGTCTTTTTTAGTCACGCTGTTAAGTTTCCTGCAGTCCACGCAGAAACACAGTGATCCATCTTTTTCTTCACGAACACGACCGGAGATGACCAGGCACTTTTCGAAAGTTGGATAGTGTCATCTTGCAACACCTCTTTGACTTGAGCATTTATAACGTCACGTTCCTTTGCCAAAACGTGGTAAGAGGGTTGTTTTATGGGTGAGGCATCGTTATACGTAGTTATTCGGTGTTTATTGATCGGTGTCTGACGAACCTTCGAGGTGGACGCGAAGCACTTTTTAAATTGATATAGCAGTTCATGTAGCTCGGTCTGTTGTTGTTCCGAGAGGGTCGAGTTGACATCAACTTTTCCAAGTAGTGAAGTCACGTCGCTTGGTGTCGGTCGAAGCCTGTCGTTGGCTGATGTAGATGCGAAGCATTCAAAAACGTCTGCGATAGGGTAGGCGAAAGGGATGGCGGTGTCACGAAACAGGTGCCGGAACTCGTTACTGAAATTAGTCACAAGTAGGGCAGAGTGTCCGTCATAAAGCGTGACGAGGCTGCGTGCAGGGCAGACACCTAGCGCGAACAAAAGCGTCAAGTTGCCTTCGGCGACAACTTCACCTTCCCGTAACTTGTCAGACACCACATCAACTAGGACGCTTGAACGCGGAGGCAACGTGATGCTGTCGGCAGAAACCCGAAGCATGCTGTCACGGATGTCGCCAGGTTTGTCGGAGGATCCAGCTGTCGAAAACGTCATGGTACGCTCTCGAAGATCGATAATAGCGCCATGCTCCCGCAAAAAGTCGACTCCGAGGATTAGGTCTCGGGAACAGTCACGAAGTACAAGGCAGCTGGCGAAAAACGTACGTCCCCGAATGCTCACTCTGATAGTGCACATGCCGATTAGGGTGACAACGTGCCCGCCGGCAGTACGAATTTGTGCTTCGCACCAAGGCTTCACAACTTTCTTTATGTGCGCTGCTAGTTTCCCGCTTACGATCGAGTAGTCCACACCTGTGTCCAATAATGCACTAACGTCCTGGTGACTGTCGACTAGCACATGTATATCCAGAGAAAATCTGCTTCTGGCTTTCGTCGCTGTCGTCGGGGAACCGCTCAGTGTCTGTGCTTGCGTCGTGGGAGGCCCTGCTTGCGTCGAGTATCAGTGGCCTCGCTCCTGAAGGTCGCTATCGTTACTTTTCCCGCCTAGGGCTTGGCGAGCGCGCCGGCGCCGCTCCTGGGAGGCTCCGAAAGTTTGGAGAAGATCGCCTTGGGGATAGGGACCGCGACTGCCTCCGCAGTGGCATGCGCTACTGTGAAAGGTAATCTTCAATAGCTCTCGGTCTTTCGCCAAATCTCGGTCGTGGTGCGTCGACGGCAAAACCCTGTAGTCCGAGGCGACGATAGGGACATTCCCGGTACACATGTCCAGCTTCACCACAGTGGTAACACAGTGGCCGTCTGTCCGGTGTGCGCCATATGTCGAATTTTCTGGGAAGCGACTGTCGATTTTCCAAGTGCTGAATTGGCTGTAGCGAAGGAAGTGCATCCTGATGCACAGGATTAACGAAGCGCGGTGAAGCAGGAATATATCGGCTTACAGCTTCTGCGTATGATGCACGATGTGGCTCGGCCGGGACAGGTGGGACATAGCTGTAAGGTGGCACTTGGAGAGCCTGTCGTACTTCGTTTCTGACAAGGCTGCAAATAGATCCTGCAGTAGGTTGGGACTGGCACTGAATCTTTTGTAGTTCGTCGCGCACCACCGATCGAATAAGATCGCAAAGAGACTCGATGTTGATGTTGCCTGCTGCACCTCCGATCTGACCTATTGACAAAGCGGCACTCACTTGCCGGTCGTACACAGTAGAGTGCTGCTGCAGCACTTGCTCCATGGTTGTGGCTATGGTCAAAAATTTCGCCACGGTCTTTGGGGGACAGCGAACGAGGCCAGCAAAAAGCTGCTCCTTCACTCCTCGAATTAAATGACGGACCTTCTTTTTTTCTGCCATATCGGGGTCAGCTCGACAAAAGAGGCTCGTCATGTCCTTGCCGTACATCATGACGCTTTCATTTGGCATTTGTAGGCGCGACTGAATCGCTTGCTCGGCTCGTTCACGGCGATCGGGATTGGCCCAACTTGCCAGCAGGTATCGACGAAAGACGCTCCATGAGGGAAAAGGCTCACGGTTTTCGTACCAAGTACGAGCGCCGTCCTCCAAGCTGAAATACACGTTCCTCATTTTGTCGAAGTCGGTCCAACCATTGTAATCCGAAACCCGTTCGAACTGGGCCAGCCAGTCTTCGACATCCTCCAAGACGTAACCGTGGAACACCTTCGGCACACGTGGCTTCCACAGCGTATGATGCGTGACTGCAGCGCTTTCCTGTGCGTTGGAGGCTGCAGCGCCTTCCGTAGCGTTCGGGGGTGTAACAGACGTCATCTCGAGAAGAGGTCCACGCTCAGGAGGTAGTCCTCGGAGTCTTCGGCTTGAGTGATGGACAGGTGTTGTCACTGCAAGTACAGGGCTACCTGGAGGTGTTTGGAACATCGGCTGGGGGTTACCCAGCAGCTCTACCAGCTGTCACGTGCTACAAAAGGTCTTCAACTAGGAAGAACTGAGCCGGCAGGAAGACGCACCGAAAACTGGCAAGGTGGCTGCTTCAATAATAAACAACTAGCCAGAGCACGCGCTGCCCCAGAACATCGTCTTCCATTCTCGCGGGCAGCCATGGCTTGCGCTCGCCGTAACTAGCGGATAAGTGGCAATATATATATATATTACGTGTGTCTGTGCTGAAAACAATTGTTGTATGAAGATAACACACACACGACGACCACAAACAAGTGTCACAGTCGTTACTTGAACAGCGCACTCCTTTCCTTAACGGGGGACTCTACATCAAGTGAAGTTCCCATGTGTACTCTTTAACTACAGCGCGATCCTCTCGATGGATGCAAAAAATTATGGAGCATCAGCTAATCACCAACTGCGCTTCGGTTCACACTGACGATCCGATTATTGCCAAGCAAGTGGCCATCGCCTTGTTCATTCTGGACGGTGAAAGGGAGGTCATCTATAGTGACTCTAGGTCAGCTACCTCGGCTTTCGAGCCCGGTGTTGTCTCCAAGAAAGCCCTGCAGGTGCTGCAGAGTGACGGCCGCAACGATATCAAGCACTACCTTCTTATCTGGTTTCTCGCACATGTTAGACAGGTCCAAGGCGCTCCCCCCCAACCTCAACGAGTCTGCCCACGAGACAACGGGGTTGTAGAGAACAGCATGCCACGTACAACAAAATAAAAAAATTACTTCGAGCGAAGACTATATCCATGCTTTCGACGCAAACTTAATAGGCCATAGGCCCTTACGCTCAGACTATTGCAGACGAACACGTACCCTAACCTGAGCTCCCTTCACGCTGTTCATCCTGACATGTTTCCCAATGATGCTTCCTCACATATGGGGACGTAGCAAGACTGGTACACATGCTCTGGGAGTGCAAAGCAATGCACACGAACTGCAACACTACTTCGGTCAGCTGAAAGGCGGCCCTACACAGCTTCCTCCTGGCCGACCAACTTTGGGTCGTCCAGTAGGCCCGCGGAGCGCAGGCTTGGCCTGACGGTAACGACGTGGAAGTAACCCGTTGCGTGCTGATGCGCGCCTTGCAGGACCACAATGAAGTTTCGCAACCAACTAATCTTCCTGAAGGGAAATGATGGGATGCGAAGCAGAAGCGGTGCGCATGCCATTGACCTTGCTTAAATGAGCGCTGATGCGGGTGCTGGAATAATGGTTTGAAGAGAAACTCGGTGTAGCCTTTACTCGAGTGAATGTTTCTTTGAAACACAAAGACACGGGAGGCGGATTGGGTTTTGTGTAAGTTTCATCACAGATAAACAAGCCGAAAGAGTGTTTCCACGCGACGTGCGGTGGAGAGGATGAAGTGAGAGAGAAGTGTGTTGTGAACGGGCGGAGTGGCAACACCACCTAGGTGCGTTGGGAGCAGCTGGCAGCGGCCGAGAATGAGAGAGAGAGCGACATCAACATACAGCTGCGACTTGACATCGTTCTAACAACCAGGGCGGGGAAATGTGGTGCGGCACGTTGGCATGGAGACATAAAAAGATAGCGTTACGCAGGCTAGTCAAAGAGCTGCTTCGCATCTAAAATAGTACAACCTTCCCTGTGGCGAGATAAACACGCTCAAGGGTGACCAGGAGCTGTTGGGCAAAGTACACTGTTATGAGTGTGCTGTGACTCTTCACTGTAGAGGCTCCCATAAACTGTCCCCGGAGCCCGACTACCTGAAAAGTGCCACACGACCCAGCTGCAGATGCTGAGTGCATCAGCAACAGATACTGGGCATGTCCCTCAGAGACGCTGGACACGCCTTAACCGCAAAGCTGTGCCCTCCTCTTCGAGCGTCTTGGCACCTATAAAAGGCCGGCGCATCTAGTGTTCAAATGCTTCCTCGTTCACATGTTTTGTACCTATGTTGTAAATTAAACTATTTTTTTCCTTTTGGCTGTCCTTTGCCTTGCCACTGCCTGGATGCTCCCTGCCCAGCATTGGCCCTTATGACTCGCTACTCAAAAAACCAGGGGACCTCGCGTAACAAACAGTAGCAGTGGTGGGATTGCAGTGCACCTTGCACTTAAGCCAGCTGAGACACGAATATCGCTGCAGCCCATGGCTGGAGCTACGTGAGTGTCTGTCTTTTCGCTTTTGAGATTTGCCAGGCTTTTAAGGATAGTTTTGTAGAGTGAAGCTCGCAGGTTCTTTTTGTCAATATTCAGCCCCTTCAGGTGAACGCACTAGGTGATATTAATGGAGAATAGATTGTGACGAAAGTTCGAGGTGTCAGCTTGGGCATGAATCTTGTTTCGCTACGCAAGCCCAATTTGTTATTGCTATGCGCGGAATCGGGAGAAGATGTGGGGAATGCCATACGGAAGCCGGGCATCACTTAGGCATTACTTGCCCCAAAAAAGAGACGACAGTGAGCTTCTAGAATTTTGGAAGATTGTTAAAGGGCGCCAGAAAAAAGAGAAAAAAAAGCCAGGCTGAAGTGAAACAACGTCAGGCAATCACGAAAAGGAGGCGTTCTGATGAAATAGACAGACTATTGCTTCAGGTCAAATTAAAGCGGCATGATCTTCAGACTGTGCTAGTGAAACATGCGAGTGTTCCATGATAGATAGATAGATATGTGGGGTTTAACGTCCCAAAACCACCATGTGATTATGAGAGACGCCGTAGTGGAAGGCTCCGGAAATTTCGACCACCTGGGGTTCTTTAACGTGCACCCAAATCTGAGCACACGGGCCTACAACATTTTCGCCTTTATCGGAAATGCAGCCGCCGCAGCCGGGATTTGATCCCGCGACCTGCGGGTCAGCAGCTGAGTACCTTAGCCACTAGACCGCCGCGGCGGGGCGCGAGTGTTCTGTGCAAAGGGAGAGCAGGGACTCATGATGAAACGACTGCTGGAAACAATGACTGTGCAGCAGAGGTGGCTTATCAATTAGGCATCTGGTGCCACTAAGAGAATCGTGCCTTTGCCCCTTTAGCGGACTGCCACACAGCGATTGCCCTGAGTGAAAAGCCTAAACGTGAGCTAGCTAACTACAGCGAAGAAGTACAATTGCCCCAGAATAGCTCAACTGACGAAGCTCGAAAAGTTGTCTTAAACAGGAATGATGAATGCCGTAAAGAGGGCTTGGAAAAGGTGTCTGTGATTGCAGAGGGTACTTTCTCAAAGAAACGCTGGCTGTTTGATTTTGAGCTGGAGGAAGGTGTTGGCAGTCATGTTGGTGTCTTGTGAAGGCTCCAGTATCATGCGACCGGAAACAAACCTTTTGCCTTGAACACCCTCTTTGCTGTAACGTGCAGAGGAAACCCGTGAAGTATCCAAGAAGTTTCACATAGTTCTTGAGACATGCATCTAAAAGAACGTGCTTCAAGGAGGCTTTACGTGTATGGTCGGTTGAACATGTTCAGGGTTTCCGCCGCCTGGATAGGGGCGCAATCACTTGATTCTTCTGCCTCTCACCTGCAAACTTTATTGACTGTTGTAAAATGAGCCTGGTGGGTCTTAAAGAGGATCGTCTGGTGCTCGTGGCAATCACTGCGATGGTGCATCTGCAGAGTGCAAGTCCGGAGGCCAGAATCAGTTCAGTGCGAAATATGAGCTGTGGCGGACGCTATGCGCCAGCAGATGTTTCGGGCGTCTCAAGGAACAAACACATCTGATTCCCTCAGAGTGACCCTCTGAACAGTCGCTGCGGACCCTTGTCCATTGGGTCAACGTTACCCCAGGAGAGAGGCTGTCATGAGTGTCCCACGAGCCTTCACTGTAAAAGCTCCCACAGGCTGTAACCAGAGCCCAGCTACTTGAAAACTGCCCAAGGATGGCCCATTTGCAGACGCTGTGTGTGTCCGGCACGAATACTGGGTGCGTCTCTCAGAGACACTGGATGCATCTCAACCACAAAGCTGCGCCTTTCTCCTAAGCGTCTCAGTGCCTGTAAAATACTGGCACATGTAGCGTCAAAGTGGTTCCTCGTGGTTCCTCGTGGGGGTGCCCTAGCACCCCCTCCTTTATCCCTCCAACAAGTAGTAGATAATGAGGAGCAGTTGGAGGCTGCCCTATGCAACTTGAAACCCGATGTCCAGGAGGACATCCTGGGTTGGGCAGAGAGAGTTGCGGAGGGCTACCGTGTGTAGAAACTTCTTTTCATCTCTGTCTAATTGCCCATTTCCTTTCCAAAGAAAAAATAAAGTTCTTACGGCCGCCACCACCTTGTCCACATTTTGTACATACGTTGTAATTCAAAGTTTTCCTTCTCTCTGCCCTTTTCCTTACCACTGCCTGGATGCTCTCTGCACAGTGCTCGCCCTAGCAACACACTACCCAAGAGGCCATGGATTTGGGAGCGGACTTGGGGAACGCCATGCGGAAGCCGCACACCATTCAGGCATTACTTGGCTCAAAAAGAGACAGAGAGCTTCTACAGTCTTGGAAAATTGTTAATGGGCGCCAGGCAAACGAGAAAAAGAGCCAGATTGAAGCGATACAGCGTCAGGCAAATGAGCAAAACAGGCCATCTGGTTTACAAAGTGTGCACCATCATAGAAAGTGCACAAGCGGGGCGCTGAGTGCGCTCTTTGCGTCATCTGGCTCGTAATGCAGAGAGTGCACTGACATTACCCCGAGGTCAGCATCCCGCCAGCGGCAGAGTGTGTACATAAACAATTCACTCACTGTTCGTATGCAGAAGGACGTGCATTGTTGTGTCTGAGTGGATTAAAACTCTGCGCTTCAGAGTGAGAGATATAGCTCGTTCGAATCTGAGCATCAGCAAATTTTTTTATGATTTTTTAGGCTTTCATACATTATATATGCATACATATGCATGAAATTTCAGCAATGCAAAGCCGACAGCAAAAAGCAGCCGAGAGTGTTCATATAATTGCTACCCTTATAAAATGTATGAAACGCACGACCAGGCATTCAAACCTACGAACTCGCTCTGCAGCACGTGGTGTTGAACTACTCAGCCATGAAGCATACGTCCTTCAATCCGCTAACAGCAAGCTATTCATATACACCACTTATCGGTGGCAGTAGAGAGAGCTCGAAGGTGCTTAGGCCTCTCCTCTTTATCACCGACGAGGTGGCGCGAAAAGTGCTCACTTTCAGGGTCGTTGCCCAGCTCAGATGTCACAGAAGCAGCCATGCTCGCGCGCCTCTTACCCGTACCGCCTGTACTTTGCCCTACAAAGCGTAGTCAATTATGCGCACACTTATCTTGTAAGGGGGCAGTTTGTACGTATTGTGCTTTTAGTGCAAAGCTTTCATTGATGTTACAGAGTGCATGAAAGTCACTTCGCTCACTAAAGTGACCGTGTTTGCGATAGGAATGAGCTGCTGAATAGATAAGCCGAAGTAGAGACAGTCAGTTGTGCATAGCCGGTACTTGCTGAGTGCTGTTTAAAAACAATTCATGAAGAATTGTGACAGTTGTCATCTCGTGTATACCTTCACGGTTGTTTCGTATACGTTTTTGCGTTTGAGCAGAGCGCAGCAAATGTGGAGCTTTGACAGTTTGGTATTTCTGTATTTGTTTTGTGCGTCATTTGTGCTTGAGCAGTGGGCTACAAGTTACGAGCTACTTGTTGTTCTTTTTGTGAAATTCAGATTTGCTGCTATCGAATTCATTGCTTGGTCCTTGTGATGAAACTGTCATGTGTGCTCTCCTATGCTTACGTTTGAAGTCAAGTGGTTGGCGAAATGCCTCTTTGCTGTAATAAAGGCGCAATGACCACGCTTAGCTGCTGAAACGTTTTCTACTAAATCATATCGCACAGGTTAGAGAATTTTAATGCTGGATGCTCCCTTAGACTCCTCGATAGTGAAACAGCAACTACCTCTCTATTCCCTACGTCATAGCTGCACAACGCAAATGCATTCTGACAGTATGTTAGAATATATATAGCTTTCTTAAATACTCATAAGTTATGTGCTCTGAGTGTAGCAGACTCTGTGGACATGATATAGAGCGTCGTTTGCACAAGTAGTAAAGGCTGTCGGCATGTCAGGTAAACCAGTAGATTACACTAAAGCTTCTGAAGTGACGGAGGGGCTCCGTGCCTGACGCCGACACGCAGTCATATTACTCAAGGCAGAAAGAGGATGGGCGAATTGTAGCGTACGTGGCTTTCACGTTGTTTTTGTGCTAGTAATATTGCGTGTGGTGCCTCTAATTGAACACAATGCATGGTTCTGAACACGCCAGTGATCACTTCTCGAGAAAACGATGGTGGGCTCTTGGGTATCCCTTGGTTGCGAGAATCCTGTGAAGCAGGCACTGGGCACAACTTTCCATGTGAAATTGAGCATGCTTCATTCGCTCACTTTTTCTCACATACTTTTGTGACTATGACTGCACTCCCACACGTAAACTCTTTATATTGTTATGGGGGCTATTCCCAAAGGGTTGTTATTTGCGAGGGCTTATGATTGTGTGCGAGCAAAACTTTCATTTTTGCTGCATTTCCTTATTGGTTACTTCTGCTTTGAGGCAACTTTGTAAACATACCATGTGAATTGATATCTCTGAGTGCCTTTTTTTAACGCATCTAAAATGCTAAGTGTAAAAAACGAATTCAAGCAGAAGTGCATTAAGGTCACTCCCACATTCCCTTGCCTCCTAAGAATTAAAAACAGGTGCTTTATTAGCTATAACGAGACGTGCAGCCGCAAGCATCTAGAGCATTACGGCGCTACAGGGCAGTCACTGCCTCTTTCTGGCCTGAGGAGTATTATCACCACGGCTTCACTTTGATACGTGGGCGGGTATGCAGGACCCCCACTTCAGAAGCTTTAGTATAACCTCCTTGTGTGTAAACGTGTGTGTGAGCGGAACTCCTTACTGACAGCATGTGCTCAGTGCGAGAAGGAGAGAGCTGACTGCGAGTGTAATCGCACTTCTGACCTTGGCCTGCCCAGCAGCGCTGTGCTATCCACAGTGCATGAACGGAGGAACGTGTGTGGCTCCGGGAGTGTGCGACTGCGCCATCGGATACCAGGGACCGCACTGCGAAGGAGGTGAGTGGAATACTCTGCAAACAAGCGAGTTTTTAGATATGTGAATGAAGAAAAAAAAATAATAGAAACTCACTTTTTTTAATGTAGCAATAAAAATTCACAAAATTTTCACAAAGAGAACCCTGATGGGATGCGAAGCGGCAGCGTTGCGCACGGGTGGCATTACAGGTTGAACGGCGCATACGTGGGTGCTGCGGTGAGTGCTGAAAGATTCGTTTGAAGCGGTGGCTGGCGTAGGTCTTTTTGTTCCTTCAGAGTGGACCCAGGTACTAGACTGGAGCTTGCGCGCGTTTCGTCTTGACTGCCACGGCTCTGTGATCGGTGAAGTGCACGCTGAGAAGTTCCTGCATACATTCGATGTCAAAGTTAGCGAAGACTAGATCGATGCACGTTCTCCTTATCGTGGTGGGTAGTTTCCAATCCGCTGACACGCACTTGCGATCGCATGTCGCACATGTATTCGACCAGTCATTCTCCTCCTCCTCTGCTGATGTCAACGTTGAAGTCTCCCACGGCCGTGCCCGCGACTATAAAAGGTAAGAGGCGCACACCGACACACCTCCCCGATCAGTCAGCATTTCCTCCAGACAGCGCTGAACCTGTTCGTTCCTTCGCAAGGTTGGTAGCGAGGTACAGCGCAAGAATCGTGATGTCTTGGACGCACACGGCAACGCACTCACATAAAACATAAAAGAAGCTATTCTATCTCTAATAAATGTCTTGAACGGCTAGTCGAAAGGGCTAATAGACATCTGGTCATGACATTTTATAGGCGTAGACGGGCATCAGACCATGAGATAGCTGTGGTAATGTCCTGCTAGTTGTCATCTAAAAGAAGTTCTGCAAGACTAATTTTAGATGTTTTCATTTTTTTTTGCTGTAGTAGCATTAAAAACATAAAACAAGCAATTACAACATATTAGAAGGATGTCAATTTCGGCTTGATGGTTTACCATACTCACAAACTGTTGCACGTGAAAGATGTAGACAGGAACACAGAAAAGCCTCTTTGTGTTCCTGTTTACGTCTTTTACGTGCAATAGTTTATGAGTGTGTCAAAGTCAGCACCCTTCTAACATGTTATATGAATTGTTTTGCATTTTTAATTTTGTGTGTCTCTGTGTTCCTGTCAATTATTCATCTACGAAGGTTTACGAGTAAACCATTATAATATCTTTGGTCAGCAGGCTGATGACTACCACAAAAAGTAAAAGGGATAGGAAGCGCTTTACTGTCATTTTACTCACCTCCTGCGTCAGCCGCCGTGCTGGAGACCAAAAAATTCGGCAATATACTTGTAAATTTAACCAACCATCACAGATGTACATGCAAGCTTCTATTGTGCTGATAATAGTAAATCTAATAGGCACAGAATTGACTCACTTCAGAATCAAATTTCTTGTAAAAGGACAGGCACACCATGCTTCAATGTAATAATTACTCCATTCTTTGCAAAGAGGCTTTATTATTAATAAAGTAGAAACCAATACTGCACAAAATTTAATTGAAAGTGTGACAGCAAGGCAAGTCTGACAGCGCCTGTAGCCAAGAAAATTCAGTTTCTCCATCAATGTGCTCCAGGACACAAGCTGCTACAGAATCTGACACCGTAGTGGACTCCACGTGCTATGCTTAAAAGCAGCAGTGAAGAAAAGCTGCACACAAGTAAAAGCAAGTAAAGAAGGTAAATTTTTTAACTACGCAGTATGGTAAGGCATTTTAAATAACATTATATGCATGACGGCGGTCAGATCTGCAATGCAGCAGAGGGTGCTAAGAATTTCTAGATTCGGAGAGGCTGCCATTGGAACCTGAACTTGGCAACGTTTAACACTAGAACCTTATCTAGTGAGAGAAGTCTAGCTGTACTATTCGAGGAGATAGAGGGCGTTAAATGGGATATAATAGCGCTCAGTGAGGTTAGGAGGACAGATGAGGCCTATCTACAGAATGGGCACGTCCTTTGCTATCAGGGCTTGGCAGACAGAAGAGAACTGGGAGTTGGGTTCCTTGTACACAGAAACATAGCTGACAACTTAGAGGACTACTATAGCTATACTGCAAGGGTGGTAGGTATCGTAATTAAACTCGATAAAAGGTACAAGACGAAGGTGGTTCAGGCTTATGCATCTACGTCCAGCCATGATGACACGTCACAGGAGTGGAAGCTTGGGCTAGTTGGTGCGTAGTCATATTTGCGAGATGTTTCAGCGCGCGAATAAAGGAAAAATGAACAGGGTAGACAGAAAGAGCGCTGACTTCCAACTAACTTTATTTCACAGAGTGGCAAGAATATATACGTCTAAAAAAGGATGATTACAGAGCATGAAGTTGAAATGCAAGCCTAATCTACACATTGTAACAAAGCACGTGTGACGGGTCCTCTATTGCCTCACAGCCCAGCCAGGTAATCTCATTCAGCCTGTGATAAAGCAACGGATAAATTGCTTATGCATTTATCTCCTAGCACGTGTATTTTTTCTGCTTCGATAATTTCTCAGGTGAGCTGGTCCCTGTGCCTTGCCAATATAGAGCACTGATCAAAGAGGGGTGTGCACCCACAATCTCAGCAATGAATGCCAAGATGCCCTTGTACCACATTGTGCACATTGTTTCTGTGTTCTCGGAGGCGGTCATTTATGCACCTGCCGGTTTGGCTGACATAGATACACCCACACATCAGTGGAAACTAGATTCCACTGACGTGTCTAATACAATACAGCCAGGCACAGCACACTCATACGGGTCTTGAAACACGTCTCTTGTATAGCCAAGCACAGTAGTCTTATGCCAACACACCACTTGTAGCGACAACTGCACTAATATCCTCTGATGCGACACCAATACAAAGAAAAGAAGTCAATTTCGGTGTATGTATGTATTCTGTCCGTATCAGTTGAACCTTGCTGGATGTTCGCAGGCATGAGAAACTCGCGCATCAGCAACAGCATTCAGTTGACGATGCTTTTGTCATCCAGATAAAGCTTTCAGAGGCTTTTTCTTTCTTTCCATTACCACAGCTACAGTGCCTGAAAGTGTTCACCCTAAAATTTGAAAATTTAGCCTGCCCCACGACCAAAAAATGTTCTTTGTAAATATGACTGTATGACTTTCGTGCCAGAACGGTACAGTTCCTTACCATCACCATGGGCTGACTGCAGATTGTCAGCAATGGAAATGCTGGGCACCCACTGAAGTATGACGCACCAAGTATTCAGAACGTTCCCACAAAGACAGACTGCCGCTGCAGTGGTTAAAAGGTTCAGATTGTTTTTAAAACCTTTCTAGCCACTGTACTAGGCTCCAGAAAATAAGGGCTGGTTTCACGCACCGTTCTCAGCAGTAGGCTGTGATTCCCGTCTCGTCCAGGAACTGCGCCAGGCTCTAGGGCACTAGTAGATGGGAACGCTTGCATGCGAAGTGGGAAAGGAGGGCTTCTGTGTAAGCCTCCTACTCTCGATTTTTCATTTTTGCCTTCTATTTTGGGACGTCACCGGTGACGTCATAGAAAAAATTTTCTGTTCGTCATTTATTTCTAGTAGGATGCCCGGCAACCGCCAGTGGTAAAAGTGGCGCTACCGAGAAGGCATACATGGCAGGTATAGGGAGCTTCCGCCCCCTGACTGTACTGCCGTCGCTCACCCTGGCAAAGTTGTCATGCTGGAAAGTTGATTCGCACTGAACATAGAAGTGCGCACCAAGACGTCGGCGTGCCGCCGCTGCCGATCTGTTCTCTCAATATGTTATTTATGTACAATTAAATTTTGTTAATAAACCTGCCTTTTTTTGCCAGTTTATTGTGTCGCCAGTAAATCGATGATCCTTTCTTAATCCTGCCCTCTAGCAAACGCATTTCAATCGATTCGCCTGCCCGTTACAATTACATAGCTGAATAGAAAAACTTGTTCAGTGCACCTGATAATGTAGAAAGATAGTGTTGGACTCAAACTAAACGTTATTTTAAGCTTCTGTCAAGCCCACTGTCGGTGACAGTGGGCTTGACAGGTTGGTCAAATACAGATCGGTGACGGCGCCAATGGCAGTGTTTGACGAGGACTATATATCAACTTATTCTTGCTGACAATCGAGCATATATATTCCCTTTCACACAACAGGGAGTATTCGAGTAGGGTTTTCAAACGTCTGGGGCCCCAAAGAAATAGCATAAAGGTCACTGCGCATGCGCCAAACCCAAAACGCGTTTGCGTTGGCGATGCTATTTCTCGAATTTACAGGAGAAACCCCAAAACCTGCCCTAAATTTTTTGGGTCAGACGAACGTCACGGCGCCCACTGAAGTGACGGCTCTCAGCCGAGACTAGAGTGACGAAGAATAGAGGGAGTGTCCGAAGTGCGGCAGACTTTATTTGAAAACTCATCGCTCCTGCTTGACCCAAAGCCTCTGTACGCAAAAAGCTTTGGGGCCATAAACTTTTGGGGTCTCTATTCGAAAACTCCCTAATATGTAAGAATAAAAGGCGTGAAAAGTCGGTATTGGAATAACAATCGATCCAACTGTGAAAGCGAGTGAAAGAACAGTTACAGTTCAAAGGGGAAGATCGGCGCGAGTTAATGTAAAAGCACTTCTATGCGTATGGAAGCAATTGCTTATATTGCTCAGCAGTCTAAATGAGCAAAAGCCAGCTGTTTGCGACACACATATTTATAAAATGCCTATTAAGGAATTAGAAAACAGCCTTTGATGAAGAAATAAAGGGAGAAACACAACAGATGGAATATCCTCTATCAAACAAACAATCCATTTGGCAGGTTTAGCAAGGTCGACAATTGGGTGAGATTGAGATACCACATAAACTTTGTGCCAATTACTGCACTGAACATGCATAATTCGCAACACTAAAGTGTGAAAGAGTAATGTCTTGTGTTTTCTCCGGTTTGTCAAGTACTCGCCTGACAATCAAATCAAGTAACCCGCACCATCACTTCGCCTTTACTCCAGTTGCTGATTTGTCACAATGGTGTTTGAAACAGGACATCACTAACGCAGCTTGCTACGCGAGTTGCTTCATAACATTCAGAAGAGTAAACTAAAGACACAAAGACAGCAAAGGAGAACAATCACACAGAACAAGTGCTGGACTTAAACACAATGTTCATTACAGAAAGCCCACTCACACATAGCCCAGCAACGCGTGCATAAATAGGCTATCTGAGTCATTTTACAGTTGCACACCTAACAGTGCACAGGTGTTCAGGTGTTACAAGCAGCACATTTTCATTAAACACTAAAATATCGATGCCATATGCCGTGCAATCTCTACCTAGTAACACTAGGGAAAAATGATGGATGATTTACACATAACGCTCTGCCATGTTTTGTTTCAGTTTGAAGGCTTTAAATGTTTTACGTTCAAGCTTATTTTTTATTTCTCTTTCAATGACACTTATTGATTTGAAATCAGGGACGCAGAGCCTTTGACGTGAAGAGATGAGTTTCCACCAGTAACTGTAAGGAGTAGAATGTGGTGTTCACGCAGCCTGCCATTGAAGCTGATGGGCCCTTCTGACCTTTGTACACACGGCCAGATTAGAAGGAAATTTCTAAATTACCTACGTCTGCACTGCAAAGACTGTAGCTGCATCCCTGATGTCAAATCAGGCTGTCATTAAAAAAGTAATTGAGAAATAAGATTGAACTTGAAAATTGCGAAGCTTTTCGAAATAATAAAAAAGGCAAAGTAACATATGTGATGTGAATCCTCAGTTTTTAGTCAACAGGTGCACGTGGAATTGATATTTTGGTGTTTTGTGAAAATACGCTGTTGGCAACACCTTGTCATGTTAAATTCTTGGCTCTGTGCTATTAAATTTGTAATGTTATTTGGCTCAGATAGCCTATTTACGCATGCTATTTACGCATGCGGTGATGGTTCCTGCATGTGGGGGCTTCCTTTATTAAATATTTAGTTTTTAGTCCAGCACTTGACCTGTCTGGTTCCATCACTGTATTCGTGCTTTTGGTTGATTTCTTTCAAAGTATAGTTCGCTTAAGCTGATCTCATTTATCGTCATGCTAGTGACGTAACTACCATTCTCACACGCTTCCTCTTCTCCCGATGATTTCCCAAACACACGACATGATCTATTCCACCGTTCATTCACAAACTATACAGACCTATCAACTTCCTCTCAGCATGTTGTACGAGATATTCAAGAGGATAATCTGAATTGTACATAGTGTTTTACTATAGATCTTCCTCATGCGAGTAATCGAATAATTGACAAAACTGTCAACTAATAAAAGAATCCTCTATATGACAGATTACTAAATGGCATTCAAATCTGTTGAGAGATATGAGCGGTTCTAGAGGTTGTTGAAGTGTTGTGTCCAGTCGTTCTGGCACGAGAAATTCAAAAAGATGGTGTCGAGGCAGCTTGAATATACCGAAGGAAACTTAACATTTATTCAGATTAATTACAGGACAAGCATGTTGCTAAGTGAGGAATATATCGTGAAACCAGACGAAGATTTCTTCTCCACTGAGCCTGTGCCCGCCCAGTTCAGCGTTTTTGACTAAGCATTGATACCACACTTTACCTATGGCGCCAACCTGTCCCTTTCTTGATGTGAGAAGGTGGCTAGGTCATAAGCCTCACGCTTGTATTACCGGAGCAACAAAAGAATCGCCACTTGCCACTCTCAATTAGCGGGCTGGTTGTCATCCACCATGACACCGCTCTCCTCAAGCAGGGCTTTGTGGCCGGGAACCATTGCAATAGTTTTCATCAAACACCTCAATTGCCTCATCTGGCCGCATAGCGCCCCACTTATTGTGTTGGGAGCACATATTTGGATGGCCATCAGTAGGCCCACAGCCCTCCGGCAACCTGTTCCTTTTAGTAGGAGAAGGAGGAAGAGGAAAAGAGACACCACTTCCTCCGTGTCTCACAGGCTTCAACCCAACAAGGTGTTTCGTCGACAAGTAACAGAGGGGTTCACTGTTAAAGGGAACACCGGAGCGGGTGTCGCCTGCTCGGCGTTACCGTTGGCCTGCTGCAGCTAGTTTCCCGCAGGAGCAGTGAATGCTGTGGGCGACGCTCATTTGTCATCTGCTACAGTTCCGGCCGTGCTTCAGCTTGTCGCAAAGCCAGCCGTCCTCGCACTTTGAAATTCATCCACAGGCTGCATGGTAACATTCAGATGGAAAGCTGTGGCAAAGCTCAAAAGAACTTGGATTATGTAAAAGACTACCACATTGATATTTTTCGTAGTTAAAGAAGCATGACTTCTTTACTGATGTCCTTTTCTAGCATTTCTACATAAAAAAATATCTTTTCTTGTGGAGTGCGTATTTGATGCACACTAATGCAGATTTAAGCTGCTGCAGTGTGAAAGCTCAACGAAGCATTTACAAGTGCCTTTAACAGATGCCAACAGAAAACTTTGTCAAAGTGGGCAATTCTTTATCTAACAAGAAGGCAAAAGACAGCCGGCCATCCAGCTGATGTGTCAGGTCACATTTGTGTGAATATAGATCATTCTCGTGATTTTCCTTCTAGCTCAAAAGAAAGCGACTATTTTTAAGATTTTGCCACTTAAGCTGCCCTTACTGACGAGCTGAAGAGCGGCCGCAACTGTGGCAGACGACAAAAGAGTGCCGCCCACAGAGCTCACTGCTCCTGCGCGAAACTAGTTGGTGCAGCCAGTCGGCGGTGGCGCCGAGCAGACGACAAGCTCCGGTGTTCCCTTTAGCAGTTGACCCCTCTGTACATGTGCCCAATTCCAAGGCTACTCTGGTTTAAAAAAGAAAGAAAGAAAAAGATGAAAAATCCTTTCTGACACTGGCAAAATAAAGTACTGTTATGCAACATCTACCCCCCTTCCCCCCCTCTTCTTTTTGCTCCGAAAGACCCTTAATAAAAAGGTGCATTGGGGGCCAGGTCACGCACATCAACAACATCACGGAGAGGATCAGGCAGCGCTTGGAGAGCCTTCATTGAAAGGCTGCAGCATTGAGTCACCCGCTGAAAGGCCGCAGATTTGAGTCAAAACGAAATGCAAGCCAGAAAAATCACAGCATATTCACGGAGTGATCGATGAAGAGTGGAGCGAAGCGTAACCCACGAAACACAAGAAAAGCTAAATCTTCTAGTAAATGTCCAAAAGGATAATCCAAAAGTATATAAGAAGTCTCGTTGAGATGTTATTTAAACCTAAGCAGCTTGAAAACCTCCTGTAGCTATGCTAACACGACGTTGATATATGGCTAGAAAACATCTAGCAAGAATTCTAAAAAACGTCTTTCTAGATTTTTTAAAGAACATTTGTAAACGTTTGCTATAGTTATATTATTAGAAGCCTAGTAAAATTCTTGCCAAGATTGTAAAAAAACTTTTGCTAGATCGTTTAACACATTTTTTAGACATTTATTTTTCATGCGAACCAGCTTGTTGAGCATTTCCCGTGGATAATATGTTGCATCATGTCAGTGTTTTATCATCCGTGCATTTAGCTGTTCACTGGTGAGAGTGACAAGTAGAAACAGCAACATATTTTGGCATCAAATTATTGCTGGCCCTATTTTAATCAGCAAAATTAATGCCATATTTATTGAAAGAATTAATTAGTGACTGCCATCTATCATTATGATAATCTCTTCTGTTTGAAGACAAGACGGGCTTTTAAACGTCAACTCATTATTGTTTCTGGTGTTGCCTGGAATGCATCATACTGCACATCCGAAAGCAAATGCAAAATTTCAACAAATATTGTTGCATACTTGTAACCTTTATTATACTTAACAATGACTGCACACTTTGTCCCAAAACTTGCATGCTTTATAGTAACTATATTTATACAAAGCAATTTAGGGGCTGGCTAGATACTTGGTCGAGAAACCTGCACACATACAAAAGGCACAAACTGTTCTCTTCGAGCAGACTTCTATCAGTGCAACGAAACTTAGTAGGCTAGCTTAGCAAACACATTGGCCCAGTAGCAAATATATGAAGGTAGAAAAATTGTTACAGCCAAAAAGCAGCAGTCCAACAACTGATTTTTTTCTCACCCAGTGCGCTTCAATTTAAGTATGTTAGAATCATGAGAGTAGATGTTAGAATCATCAGAAATTAATAGGTTTCACCACAAATCTGTATTTAACAATCAAATTGTTGTTTTGGCAACACCTCGAATTCTAATTCTATCCCAAAATACTCACACAAAAGACACAGTGAAGTAAAAAACGCTACAGTATTTCAGAATGTCTTCTGTCAGTCGTCATTAACAATGTTAAACATGGCTAGGTATCACTGTAATATATCACACATAGGTATTGGCAAAGTTAGGTGTTACATGTGTAGATTAACTGATGGCCAGGTGGTAGTGACAACCGTGAACAGTAGGCCATCAGGCTCGCGAAGAACACGAGAACATCTTGAGCCCTTAGCCCAGAACGAACTGTTTTATTATTTCCCAAAACGGCCACCCCGCTGCTGTGCCAGGCTTGCACAGCTCAACACAACTATCAGCGCCGCGTGGGGGCGCTGCATTTGAACCAACATTGTAACACTCCTCCCCTCTTAGGAGGAAGACTACGGGGAGTACCTATTCACCGGTTTCCTACTTCTTGTGCCACGTCGCAACTTCGGCGTGCTAGGCGTAGGCACGACAGAGTCACTGTTCACATGCACACCCCTGTTGAGCGCAGTCCCATCACTCTCTGTGGCACAGCTACTCTAGAGAAGCTAGTTCCAGGTAGCTGTTCCTGATGAGCCACTTCTGGAATAGCTGGCGTATGATGAAGCGGCGGCTCCAACTGTGGTGGAGCTGCAGCGTTAGCAGTTTCAGGAGAGGCCAATGTTTCTGTCTGCACAAGGCGCAAGTGGTCGCTGTGTCGGTTTCCCAAGGTGCTATCTTCAAAACGGACACTGGCTGATGATGGAGTGACGTCCACGACACTGGCAGGCACCCAGGGTGTGCCCCTGCGAAAGTTTGGCACGTACACATCATCACCTGGCTGCAGTGATGGAGCCTGCCGGGACCCTCTGTCAGCATACAACTTCTGCTTGAGTTGTTTTAGGAATACAGATGCCTGCAGGCTTCGCCTGAGGACATCCAACGGAGTCTTGAACATTCTTCCTGTCAAGAGTTCACACAGTGGCCGACCTGTCGCTTCATGTGGTGTGGTCCTATAGTGGAACAGAAACCTGGAGATCTGCGTTTCGAAGTTCCCAGAACCAGACTTCTTGAGTTTGTTCTTCACAGTTTGTACAACTCTTTCAGCTGCACCATTTGAGGCAGGGTGATACGGCGGTACAAGCATGCGGCGTATTCCATTTCGAGTTAAGAACTCAAGGTACTGGGCACTGGTGAAGGCAGGACCGTTGTCTGAAACTATGACATCAGGCAGGTCATGCTGAGCGAATGCAATTCTCAATGCAGAAATGGTAGCTTCTGCAGATGTAGAAGACACAGGAAAGACTTCTATCCACTTTGAGAACGCATCCACAATAACCAAAAATGTGTGACCTAGAAATGGTCCTTCAAAATCGATGTGAAGCCTTGACCAGGGTCGCTGTGGAAAAGGCCACGGCGTCTGCTGAACCGGCTGTGCAGCTCGATGTTGAGTCTGGCACTTAGCGCAGCTCTTCACGCTGTTGGCAATATCATTGTCAATGCCTGGCCACCAAATATGGCTCCTGGCAATCATCTTGCTCTTCTCGATACCTGGGTGGTTGGCGTGAAGAAAACCAAGAACTTGGGTCTGCAATGACTTTGGGATCCGTACTCTTGATCCCCAGAGTAGGCAACCCTCATGGAGACTGAGTTCTGAGCTTCTGGTATTGAAAGGGTTCCACTCTGGTCCTACTGGAAGGCTTTCTTCTTTCAGAACTGCAAGAACAATGGCCCAGAAGTGGGTCATTTCGTGTGGCTTGGGCCACAACACCTGGTGAAAGTAGTCTCGGATATGCCTCCTCTAGCAAGAAGATTTCAGCAGGTCGTGGTAATGCAGTAGTGTCAGTTGGGAGAGGCAGTCTACTAAGAGCATCAGCGTGGCCGAGCTCTTTGCCAGGCTTGTATACAAGTTCGTACTTGTAAGCAGACAGCTTCAGAGCCCACCTGACCACTCGAGGCGAAGCTTGCACGGGAACGGGCTTGTTGGCACCCAGCAGACCAAGAAGTGGCTTGTGGTCAGTGCGTGCTTCGAATGAGATGCCCCACAAGTACTGGTGGAACCGATCCTCACCAAACACTAAGGCCAGTGCCTCCTTGTCGAGTTGACTGTAGTTTTGTTCTGCTTTTGACAAGCTCCTCGAGGCAAAAGCAATGGGATGTTCCCCGCCATCAGCATCTTAGTGCGCTAGAACTGCACCTATACCATAAGGCAATGCGTCACAGCTGAGGCAAACAGGCCTGGCAGGGTTGAAATGCACTAGAACTGGAGCTGATGTCACCAAGTGCTTGCAGGCATTGAATGCATCTTGTTGTTCATGTCTCCACTCCCACTTCTTCCCTTCACAAAGAAGTAAGTGGAGTGGACGAAGGAGCGATGAAAGATTGGGTAAGAAGCGCCTGTAGAAGTTTACAAGTCCCAAGAAACTCTGAAGTTCCCTGACATCCTGAGGCACAGGAGCATGCAGAATGGCTGCTACCTCATCAACATTCGGGGAAAGGCCTTCCTTGCTGATGATGTGCCCGAGATACTCAACTTGCGGCACGAAGAAATGGCATTTTTCAAGTTTCAGCTTGAGGCCCGATTCCTGAAGCTTGCTAAGTACAGCACGAAGGTTGCGAAGGTGCTCAGCATTATTTGCGCCAGTCACAAGAATGTCGTCAAAATAGACTGCTACATGAGACAGTACCCTGAACAAGTTCTCCATCTCGCGCTGAAATATGGCAGGAGCAGATGAGACACCAAAAGGCAACCGGGTGTACTGAAATAACCCCATGTGCGTCGAAATTGTGAGATACTCTCTAGAGGCCTTGTCAAGGACAACTTGCTGGTACGCATCTCGCAAATCCAATTTTGTGAATTTCTCACCTCCACCAAGCACAGTCCACAGGTCCTCGATCCTTGGAATGGGGTACTGCTCCACTGTTGCCACTGGGTTTATGGTGACACCAAAGTCTCCACAGATTCTGATGCGCCCATCCTTTTTGGTCACAGGAACAATAGGTGCAGCCCACTTTGCTGTCTTGACTGGAACAAGAATAGAATCTCTTCTTAGTCTATGGATTTCTTGAGTTACTCCATCAGTCAAGGCGTACGGCAGTGGACGTGGCTTGAAGAACCGAGGCGGAGCATCTGAAGGAACATGTAGAGAAGCTTTAGCACTCTTGAATGTACCCAGGCCTTCTTCAAACACTTCGGCGTAGTCTTGGACTAGGTGTTTGACGTTGGAAAGTGCGTGGATGTTCACTTCAACATTGGAGACGCCAATGCCCAGCTCACGCATCCAGTTGCGTCCAAGAAGAGTGGGCGATCGGTCTCCAGCCAGAAAAATAGATAGGTCGGCCTTTCTGCCATGAAACTTCACACTAACGTCAGCTTTGCCCTGAACCTTTTTTAGTTCCCCGGAATAGCTTCGCAGAAGCACTTGTGACGGCTGCACAGGAACTGAAGGCAAAAGCTGAAGAAGACGCGACTTGGCCATGACAGAGACACTTGCCCTCGTGTCCACTTCCATGCGGAGCGGCTTGCCGCAAACGTCAACAGTGACGGTGAAAGGCGGAGGCGTCGTGGCGTAGTCGACTTGCCACATGTCAAAAACTTCGCAAAATGAAGTGGTAGCGGCGTCCTGCTTGCGTACCGTATTAACACAATGACGGTTACTCGACAACGGTGAACTGCAAGCCGAGAATGAACGTGCCTTGGTCGGGCTGTTCCTTTGGGCTTGGCTGTCCCTTCGTCGCGAATCGCACACCTTCGCCAAATGACCTCGTTTGTGGCAGTAATTGCAGATTGTCTTCACATGCTTGCATTTTGATGCAAGATGTCCATCCCCACAGCGGTAGCAGGTGACGCCCACAGAACCTGACCAGACACGGTGAGTCGAGAAAGCGCTGCTTGTGTTCGCTTGCGCCATCTCACTTGCGTCCCTTTTTGCTGCTTCCATTGCCAGGGCGGTCTGCGCAGCATCGTCGAAGGTGAGGTCCGGTTTTTCCAGAAGTCTTGTTTGGACATCCACGTTGTTTATGCCACACACGACGCGGTCGCGGAGCATGTTTTCGAGTTCAGCCCCGAAGCTGCAGTGCTCGGACAGGCTTTTTAGTGCTGCGATAAAATTGCTGACCGATTCCCCTTCCGCACGAACGCGCGAGTTGAAATGAAAACGCTGCACGACGGCAGAGGGCATCGAACAATAATGGCTTCCAAGTACTTGAAGAATCTCGTCTAGATTCTTGTCACTGGGCTTGGCGGGCTCGACCAAATTGCGGAGCAAAGCATACGTTTTCTGCCCGCAGCAGCTGATGAACACGGCAGTACGCTTGTCTGGGGCGACATCATTCGCCAGGAAAAATGCTTTGAGCCGGTCCACGTAACAGGGCCAGTCGTCTCCTCCCCCCTCGAATGGCTCGAGGTTGCCGAAACTTGGCATGGTGAACAGATGGCAGAGAGCTGCGGGAATGAAGACTTACATGGAACTTCCTTTCATCCTCGTCGCCAGTTGTTACATGTGTAGATTAACTTATGGCCAGGCGGTAGTGACAACCGTGAACAGTAGGCCATCAGGCTCGCGAAGAACTCGAGAACATCTTGGGCCCTTAGCCCAGAACGAACTGTTTTATTATTTCCCAAATCGGCCACCCCGCTGCTGTGCCAGGCTTGCACAGCTCAACACAACTATCAGCGCCGCGTGGGGGCGCTGCATTTGAACCAACACTGTAACATTAGGTATGATTGAGTATGACAGTAGAAAATCACTTGATTGCACTTACAGCAATAAATTCGAGAATACAATGAAATAAGGTTACAAAAACATTAAAACAAAATATTGCACTTACAGCATTAAATTCGAGAATACAATGAAATAAGGTTACAAAAACATTAAAACAAAATATTCAGTCAATATTACAGTGAAAATAAAACCATTGATCTGCTACAGCCTTATTGCTATGCAAAAAGTTCAATTTTAAGGGACTAACTGCAAATTACACAAAAATTAAACTTGACATGAAACCTTAGAAAGCAGCACTGACACATTCAGAGATGTGCTTTGCGCTTGTAATAAAATTCAGCCCTACGAAAAGAAAACTGCCTTTGCAGATAAGTTATGTGTCCAGGGGGACACAAAGTAAGACGATAATGCTGTCAGTCGCCCAATCAACTAAGAATACCGAAATTTTGGTGCCTACTATAAGTGGGCATGTTTGCATAGAACGATTTGTGGCAGTCATATTTCTACACACTGCCACTTGGAAAAATTCTTCGAGCATGTCTGTGCTCTGAGATATTCCACTCAGAAGTTTATTGTGCTTTTTATGATTACGCATGCAAGGCAGTGAGAATCAGCAAAATATTACTCCCTGGTGGGACGAGCAGTCAGTGCTTGCTATCACCAGCCGGTAGTAAAAAGGTAGCCATTATATTGATTGTCTATGGCTTCAATCCATGGTCAGATTATATGCAGCACCTCAGAGAGTAGCAGCTGTGTGCTAGTGCTCACTGTCCTGCGTGCATAATGATACAAGCCACAACTAAACTTTCCAGCAGGATATCTGAGCACAGGCATGCCAGAATTCTTTGGACCTATGTAGAAATGTGACTGGCTCAAATTTTTAATACGTGCATGGCCGCCTGCTGCAATCACTAATAAGTTCATTATTGAATCTTATTCGAGGGCACGGCTGACAGTGATAATTATTGTTGCACGTTGTGTTCCCCACTTAGCTATCTGCAAAGATGGCTTTTACGTAAACAACTTACGTACAGCACTGACTTTTTTAAAGAAAAACAAAAGGCTTAATATTGAACATCCTGTACATGCGAGCTACTTGAATACAGCAACCAGGTGACTCGGTGAAGTTTCCTTTCCATAGGAAACAGAAGCCATGCGCAGCTGCTGTACATCCAGTAGCCAACTTTTCCACGAGCCACCATTGATAACAGGCTTGTCCGGAATTCGTTCACACTCAGTTCGTACAAGGTGCATGCTTAGCCTGCGATGGAACCACTGAAAAAACAATTTAGTGACATGACTGACATGTGTCTCTTAGAAAAACTGAATTTTTCAGAATATTAAAAATGATTTGGAACAATGTGTCTTAAAACAATCAAGATGTACACAAACTAGAGATGTTAAAAGCGAAACTGTCTTGATGTTCTTGGCGAACACAGTTGCGACCTTATGAAAGAAAATGCAATTTCCACATTGCAGATATGTTAAAACCATGCTTGAATTGTGCTCCTGCATACTGAATTGAAAGCAAATTCAATGATACCACAACACATACATTATGCACTTTCAACAAGTATGCATTGCAGGTAACCTATATTATTGAACATGAATTTGATTTTGAATGCAGCTTTTTTCAGGCTGCTCACACGATTATACCTATAATGTCAGAAATTGGTGTCACTAAACTACTGTTGTGTGCTACCAAATTATGGTCATCAGTTTCAATGATTGTGGTTGGCTAAAATGGCAGTACCCCTCATTCAAGCATCACAGGCTGTCGAATGAAAAAAAAAAAACATACGAGGCACCCACCTTGAACCACACACCATCCCAATAAAGCATGCAAGCTTATGCAACAATCTCCGAGAACCAAAATCTTGGAAGCTATTGACTGCGATTTAGCACTAAGATTTGATGAAACTGATTTCCGAATTTATATAATTCTTGCATTGCCTAGCTCAAAAACTTGTAGTCTATAGTTATTATTCTCAAATTAATATGGTGTACAATTTTACATTTTAACAGCAATACGTGCATGACTTATGCCTGCTTACCATGATTTATAACATTATCGCGAGTTCTGAGTGATAAATAAAATATTCATTCTGCACATACCGCAGATTCCATCAACATCTGTAGCGTATGCCTAAAAAGTTTACCTTATCCAGTATACTAGCTTGCCATTAATCAGAAAATTATATTGGAGGTGGTGCTATAAACTATTCCTAATGTTTGTACATGTAGAAGTGTTTAGCAAAGTTTCAACACCAAGGTTGGGCGAGGTGCATAAAATATTTAATAAACCAAAACAAAATACAGGCAAAGTGGAAACAAGCAAAGTAAGATCAATGATGCTCAAACGCGTGGACTGATGCATGAATTAGAGCTCGCACGGTAAGGTACAGCAATTTGGCCATATTTAGCCATGAAATACTCATTCTAAAATACAGTTCAGGATAAACGAATGGCTTAAAATTCCCGGATTCAGGCCGCATGAGGGAACCTATGTTGCTGGTATATACCGAAAGTGGGAATTTTACTAAACGAGCTGCATCAACACTTAAGTGTAAGTGCAGCCTTCACGAGCCCTACCTCAGATGTTGCAACATGCTGCACACGAACACGCATCAACTCGAGTATCACGGTAGTTTATAAAGACACGTGTCGGTGCGGGTGCACACACCTGCATACATTCGGCCACTCAAAAGGAAAAAACTTCTCTGATAGTAGTCATAACGTATAACGATAGTGTAGCTGTTTAAAATGAAACGTAAAGCAGATGAAACTACCTTAGACATGTTCACTTCAATAGCACACAATATGAACAGGCATGAACACCTAAAGCTAACAAACGCCCCAGAAATATTAAACGAAAAAATGGCAGCATATCCACGGGTTGAATGATGGAGATTGGGGCGAAGCATCTGTTCGTCCATTTGTTCTTGCTTCCGTCCGTCCATGTGTCCATCTGTGTGACCGTTTGTGCATCCAACCACCCGTCTGTGTTTGCGCCTGTTCGTGTGTCCGCACGTCCATCCGTGCGTCTGTCCATGCATCCGCCCCTGCGTCTGTCCATGTGTCCATCCGTCCGTGCATCCATCCATGCATCTGTCTGTGGATCTGTTCGTCCATCTAGTCAACACACCAAGTACCACTTTCTCGCATCTTTTCATCATATATTCCGCATATAGAAGCACCGCCATCCAGAGGGCATTCCAAGGACTAAATGAGAGGTGGCACACGCACACTTTCTTACGGCTTGCCTTCTTGTCTACTTCCCTCTTTTAACCACCTCGAGTTCATGGTATGTACTAGTTCACTGTATTCATGGCACTGCGGCCTAACGCTCGCTAAACCTTTCTAAAACCAAGGAGGTTACGCCCAGCGAGTATAACCTAGCAACCCTTTCTTGTCAGATACTGCTCAATGTACATGCCAATGGCTGCTAATTGGGAATGAGAGAGATAACCTAGCAACCCTTTCTTGTCAGATACTGCTCAATGTACGCACGCTGTGAATTTTTTATTGTTAAACAACGCACAGGAGAAATCTGCCACCGGCACCACCTTGCAGGTCAAAGCATAAAACTGGTTATGCACTACGACGAGGAACGAATGGGGGTTGCTTTAAGGAGCTTCGCCCCTAAAATAGTGGTCACTCGCGAGCAGGGCCACCTTCCAACACCACTGCCAACAGAGGCGGACAGCCGCCACAACTCTGCTTGAATCTGCCGCCGAATTCCCACAACGCATGCATGCTTCATACTCCACACAAAAGGCAAAAACTTTTTCGTGCTTAACTTCGCAAAACTTTTCCTTTACACTGCTGAAGTACTACAGAAAAGCTGGGTCCCCTTGTGAACAAAAGCTCACTTATCGTGCACATGGTAAGAAAAATGTGGTGAATTTAGTGATAACAAAGCGCCGACAGCAGCAGTGTGGTACATACCTGCCAAGTGCTCCACGATATGAACCCACACGTCTTCGCTTCAGTGTAGCGCATCTTCATAATCAGCAGCACTGGCAGAACACAAAACACGAACACAAAGTGCAAGCACACTTTTAAAACACGAAAAAAATTGACTCAAACCCGCTCCTTCAAGAGGAAATTGAGCGGCGGGTAAACACGTCCAGACTAGTAAATTGTTCTAGCTGCGCAAGTGCACACCGAATTTGCGCATCTTATTTCCTAATGCTGACGAGTGAGCTCAATTATTATATTTAAATAAGTAAAAAATATATAAAAATATATATTACATAAATATGTCAAGCGATTATTATTTTGATTTTAAAAAAAAGAAACATAGAAAACACCCTGCATATATTGTATGGACAATCGAGACTTCCATCCGCAAATTCTACCAAAAGATTTAGAAAGTAACTTCTTGTAAACGTTTCGAAAAAGACTTCTTGTAAAGAACGTTT